>NW_027223796.1:0-347180 GCF_028538775.1 Myotis yumanensis
TAAAGCTCAGAGTATCTGTAAGAGGCTGATCAATGAAGAGAATACTGTTTGTATTTACAATTGAGGCTGAATTGCCTGGCATTTTCTTAATGACAAAGTTTACATCCTGAAGATTCATGTATCTACTTCTGGATAAATGTCTAATTTTGGTAAAACTCTTAAAATACACTAGGATAGTCCGGGATGTGACCAGAAACATGTAAGAAACACTTGAAATGCTGTATAATAGAGCCGTGCTATCTTTATGGCCTAGTTCAATGACTGAGATTAGAGGTAAAAAACTCTCAAGTGAGGAGAGTAAGGAGGAAGTTTACAATTGCGGCTACTCTAGATGTTGTTTTTCCAAGGAAAGTGCTTTCAAACATTAAGAATTGCTGTTTATAAAGCTCAGAATATGTATGAAGCTGATAAATAAAGAGAATACTGTTTCTATTTACAGGTGATTCTGATTAGACTGGCGTTTTCTGAATGACTCAATTGAAACCTTGAAGATTGCTGTGTATACTCTAGAAAAACTGTCTACTTTTGGTAAAACGCTTAACATACGCAATGATAGTCCCGAGAAATGATTAGAAACTCGTAAGAAACACTTGAAAGGCTGGTACATAGAGCCGTTCTATCTTTATGTTTATGTTCAATCACGGATATTAGAGATAGAATGCTGCATAGTGACGAGAGTACAGATAATGTTTACCATTCTGGCTACTTTAGATGACATATTACCCAAGAATGTGCTTTCAAACATTAAGAATTGCTGTTTATAAAGCTCAGAATATGTAGGAAGCTGATAAATAAAGAGAATACTGTTTCTATTTACGCATGATTCTGATTAGACTGGCGTTTTCTGAATGACTCATTTGAAACCTTGAAGATTCCTCTGTATACTTCTAGGAAAACTGTCTACTTTTGGTAAAACGCTTAACATACACCATGATAAGTCGCGAGAAATGACTAGAAACATGTAAGAAACAGTTGAAATGCTGGTACATAGAGCCGTTCTTTCTTTATGTTCATGTTCAATCACGGAGATTAGAGATAGAATGCTGCATAGTGATGAGAGTACAGATAATGTTTACCATTCTGGCTACTTTAGATTATGTATTTCTGAATAAAGTGCTTTCAAACATTAAGAATTTCCGTGTAAAAAGCTGAGAATATGGGTATGAAGCTGAGAAATAAAGAGATTACTTTTTATATTCACAACTGAGGCCGAATTGCCTGGCGTTTTCTGAAATGGCACAATTTAACTCTTGAAGATTCATGTGGTATACTTCTGGGAAAACTGTCTACTTTTGGTAAAACGCTTAACATACGCAATGATAGTCCCGAGAAATGATTAGAAACTTGTAAGAAACACTTGAAAGGCTGGTACATAGAGCCGTCCTATCTTTATGTTTTTATTCAATCACGGATATTAGAGATAGAATGCTGCATAGTGACGAGAGTACAGATAATGTTTACCATTCTGGCTACTTTAGATGACATATTTCCGAAGAATGTGCTTTCAAAACATTAAGAATTGCTGTTTATAAAGCTCAGAATATGTAGGAAGCTGATAAATAAAGAGAATACTGTTTCTATTTACAGGTGATTGTGATTAGACTGGCGTTCTCTGAATGACTCATTTGAAACCTTGAAGATTCCTGTGAATTCTTCTAGGAAAACTGTCTACTTTTGGTTAAACGCTTAACATACACCATGATAGTCCCGAGAAATGATTAGAAACATGTAAGAAACACTTGAAATGCTGGTACATAGAGCCGTTCTATCTTTATGTTCATGTTCAATCACGGAGATTAGAGATAGAATGCTGCATGGTGACGAGAGTACAGATAATGTTTACCATTCTGGCTACTTTACATGATGTATTTCCGAAGAAAGTGCTTTCAAACATTAAGAATTTCCGTTTAAAAAGCTGAGAATATGGGTATGAAGCTGAGAAATGAAGAGAATACTTTTTATATTCACAACTGAGGCCGAATTGCCTGGCGTTTTCTGAATGGCAAAATTTAACTCTTGAAGATTCATGTGTATACTTCTGGGAAAACTGTCTACTTTTGGTAAAACTCTTAAAATACACAATGATAGTCCCAGAAATGATTAGAGACATGGAAGAAACAGTTTAAATACGGGTAAATAGAGCCGTTCTATCCTGATGGCCTAGTTCAATCACCGAGATTAGAGGTAGAAAACTCTCAAATGAAGAGAGTAATTATAATGTTTACAATTCCGGCTACTCTAGATGGTGTTTTTCCAGAGAAAGTGCTTCCAACAAGAGGAATTTCTGTTTTTAAAGCTCAGAGTATGTGTATGAGGCTGATCAATGAAGAAGAGAATAGTGTTTGTATTTACAATTGAGGCTGAATTGCCTGGCATTTTCTTAATGACAAAGTTTACATCCTGAAGATTCATGTATCTACTTCTGGAAAAATGTCTAATTTTGGTAAATCTCTTAAAATACACTAGGATAGTCCGGGAAATGACTAGAAACATGTAAGAAACACTTGAAATGCTGTATAATAGAGCCGTGCTATCTTTATGGCCTAGTTCAATGACTGAGATTAGAGGTAAAAAACTCTCAAGTGAGGAGAGTAAGGATGAAGTTTACAATTGCGGCTACTCTAGATGTTGTTTTTCCAAGGAAAGTGCTTTCAAACATTAAGAATTGCTGTTTATAAAGCTCAGAATATGTATGAAGCTGATAAATAAAGAGAATACTGTTTCTATTTACAGGTGATTCTAATTACACTGGCGTTTTCTGAATGACTCAATTGAAACCTTGAAGATTGCTGTGTATACTTCTAGAAAAACTGTCTACTTTTGGTAAAACGCTTAACATACACCATGATAGTCGCGAGAAATGACTAGAAACATGTAAGAAACAGTTGAAATGCTGGTACATAGAGCCGTTCTTTCTTTATGTTCATGTTCAATCACGGAGATTAGAGATAGAATGCTGCATAGTGATGAGAGTACAGATAATGTTTACCATTCTGGCTACTTTAGATTATGTATTTCTGAATAAAGTGCTTTCAAACATTAAGAATTTCCGTGTAAAAAGCTGAGAATATGGGTATGAAGCTGAGAAATAAAGAGATTACTTTTTATATTCACAACTGAGGCCGAATTGCCTGGCGTTTTCTGAATGGCACAATTTAACTCTTGAAGATTCATGTGTATACTTCTGGGAAAACTGTCTACTTTTGGTAAAACGCTTAACATACGCAATGATAGTCCCGAGAAATGATTAGAAACTTGTAAGAAACACTTGAAAGGCTGGTACATAGAGCCGTCCTATCTTTATGTTTTTATTCAATCACGGATATTAGAGATAGAATGCTGCATAGTGACGAGAGTACAGATAATGTTTACCATTCTGGCTACTTTAGATGACATATTTCCGAAGAATGTGCTTTCAAACATTAAGAATTGCTGTTTATAAAGCTCAGAATATGTAGGAAGCTGATAAATAAAGAGAATACTGTTTCTATTTACAGGTGATTGTGATTAGACTGGCGTTCTCTGAATGACTCATTTGAAACCTTGAAGATTCCTGTGAATTCTTCTAGGAAAACTGTCTACTTTTGGTTAAACGCTTAACATACACCATGATAGTCCCGAGAAATGATTAGAAACATGTAAGAAACACTTGAAATGCTGGTACATAGAGCCGTTCTATCTTTATGTTCATGTTCAATCACGGAGATTAGAGATAGAATGCTGCATGGTGACGAGAGTACAGATAATGTTTACCATTCTGGCTACTTTACATGATGTATTTCCGAAGAAAGTGCTTTCAAACATTAAGAATTTCCGTTTAAAAAGCTGAGAATATGGGTATGAAGCTGAGAAATGAAGAGAATACTTTTTATATTCACAACTGAGGCCGAATTGCCTGGCGTTTTCTGAATGGCAAAATTTAACTCTTGAAGATTCATGTGTATACTTCTGGGAAAACTGTCTACTTTTGGTAAAACTCTTAAAATACACAATGATAGTCCCAGAAATGATTAGAGACATGGAAGAAACAGTTTAAATACGGGTAAATAGAGCCGTTCTATCCTGATGGCCTAGTTCAATCACCGAGATTAGAGGTAGAAAACTCTCAAATGAAGAGAGTAATTATAATGTTTACAATTCCGGCTACTCTAGATGGTGTTTTTCCAGAGAAAGTGCTTCCAACAAGAGGAATTTCTGTTTTTAAAGCTCAGAGTATGTGTATGAGGCTGATCAATGAAGAAGAGAATAGTGTTTGTATTTACAATTGAGGCTGAATTGCCTGGCATTTTCTTAATGACAAAGTTTACATCCTGAAGATTCATGTATCTACTTCTGGAAAAATGTCTAATTTTGGTAAATCTCTTAAAATACACTAGGATAGTCCGGGAAATGACTAGAAACATGTAAGAAACACTTGAAATGCTGTATAATAGAGCCGTGCTATCTTTATGGCCTAGTTCAATGACTGAGATTAGAGGTAAAAAACTCTCAAGTGAGGAGAGTAAGGATGAAGTTTACAATTGCGGCTACTCTAGATGTTGTTTTTCCAAGGAAAGTGCTTTCAAACATTAAGAATTGCTGTTTATAAAGCTCAGAATATGTATGAAGCTGATAAATAAAGAGAATACTGTTTCTATTTACAGGTGATTCTAATTACACTGGCGTTTTCTGAATGACTCAATTGAAACCTTGAAGATTGCTGTGTATACTTCTAGAAAAACTGTCTACTTTTGGTAAAACGCTTAACATACGCAATGATAGTCCCGAGAAATGATTAGAAACTTGTAAGAAACACTTGAAAGGCTGGTACATAGAGCCGTTCTATCTTTATGTTTATGTTCAATCACGGATATTAGAGATAGAATGCTGCATAGTGACGAGAGTACAGATAATGTTTACCATTCTGGCTACTTTAGATGACATATTTCCCAAGAATGTGCTTTCAAACATTAAGAATTATTGTTTATAAAGCTCAGAATATGTAGGAAGCTGATAAATAAAGAGAATACTGTTTCTATTTACGCATGATTCTGATTAGACTGGCGTTTTCTGAATGACTCATTTGAAACCTTGAGGATTCCTGTGAATTCTTCCAGGAAAACTGTCTACTTTTTGTTAAACGCTTAACATACACCATGATAGTCCCGAGAAATGATTAGAAACTTGTAAGAAACACTAGAAATGCTGGTACATAGAGCCGTTCTATCTTTATGTTTATGTTCAATCACGGATATTAGAGATAGAATGCTGCATAGTGACGAGAGTACAGATAATGTTTACCATTCTGGCTACTTTAGATGACATATTTCCGAAGAATGTGCTTTCAAACATTAAGAATTGCTGTTTATAAAGCTCAGAATATGTAGGAAGCTGATAAATAAAGAGAATACTGTTTCTATTTACAGGTGATTGTGATTAGACTGGCGTTCTCTGAATGACTCATTTGAAACGTTGAAGATTCCTCTGTATACTTCTAGGAAAACTGTCTACTTTTGGTAAAACGCTTAACATACACCATGATAGTCGCGAGAAATGACTAGAAACATGTAAGAAACACTTGAAATGCTGGTACATAGAGCCGTTCTATCTTTATGTTCATGTTCAATCACGGAGATTAGAGATAGAATGCTGCATAGTGATGAGAGTACAGATAATGTTTACCATTCTGGCTACTTTAGATTTTGTATTTCTGAATAAAGTGCTTTCAAACATTAAGAATTTCCGTGTAAAAAGCTGAGAATATGGGTATGAAGCTGAGAAATAAAGAGATTACTTTTTATATTCACAACTGAGGCCGAATTGCCTGGCGTTTTCTGAATGGCACAATTTAACTCTTGAAGATTCATGTGTATACTTCTGGGAAAACTGTCTACTTTTGGTAAAACGCTTAACATACGCAATGATAGTCCCGAGAAATGATTAGAAACTTGTAAGGAACACTTGAAAGGCTGGTACATAGAGCCGTTCTATCTTTATGTTTTTATTCAATCACGGATATTAGAGATAGAATGCTGCATAGTGACGAGAGTACAGATAATGTTTACCATTCTTGCTACTTTAGATGACATATTTCCGAAGAATGTGCTTTCAAACATTAAGAATTGCTGTTTATAAAGCTCAGAATATGTAGGAAGCTGATAAATAAAGAGAATACTGTTTCTATTTACAGGTGATTCTAATTACACTGGCGTTTTCTGAATGACTCATTTGAAACCTTGAAGATTCCACTGTATACTTCTAGGAAAACTGTCTACTTTTGGTAAAACGCTTAACATACACCATGATAGTCGCGAGAAATGACTAGAAACATGTAAGAAACAGTTGAAATGCTGGTACATAGAGCCGTTCTATCTTTATGTTCATGTTCAATCCCGGAGATTAGAGATAGAATGCCGCATGGTGACAAGAGTACAGATAATGTTTACCATTCTGGCTACTTTACATGATGTATTTCCGAAGAAAGTGCTTTCAAACATTAAGAATTTCCGTTTAAAAAGCTGAGAATATGGGTATGAAGCTGAGAAATAAAGAGATTACTTTTTATATTCACAACTGAGGCCGAATTCCCTGGCGTTTTCTGAATGGCACAATTTAACTCTTGAAGATTCATGTGTATACTTCTGGGAAAACTGTCTACTTTTGGTAAAACTCTTAAAATACACAATGATAGTCCCAGAAATGATTAGAGACATGTAAGAAACAGTTTAAATACGGGTAAATAGAGCCGTTCTATCCTGATGGCCTAGATCAATCACCGAGATTAGAGGTAGAAGACTCTCAAATGAAGAGAGTAATGATAATGTTTACAATTCCGGCTACTCTAGATGGTGTTTTTCCAAAGAACGTGCATCCAACATGAGGAATTTCTGTTTTTAAAGCTCAGAGTATCTGTATGAGGCTGATCAATGAAGAGAATACTGTTTGTATTTACAATTGAGGCTGAATTGCCTGGCATTTTCTTAATGACAAAGTTTACATCCTGAAGATTCATGTATCTACTTCTGGAAAAATATCTAATTTTGGTAAATCTCTTAAAATACACTAGGATATTCCGGGAAGTGACTAGAAACATTTAAGAAACACTTGAAATGCTGTATAATAGAGCCGTGCTATCTCTATGGCCTAGTTCAATGACTGAGATTAGAGGTAAAAAACTCTCAAGTGAGGAGAGTAAGGATGAAGTTTACAATTGCGGCTACTCTAGATGTTGTTTTTCCAAGGAAAGTGCTTTCAAACATTAAGAATTGCTGTTTATAAAGCTCAGAATATGTATGAAGCTGATAAATAAAGAGAATACTGTTTCTATTTACAGGTGATTCTGATTAGACTGGCGTTTTCTGAATGACTCAATTGAAACCTTGAAGATTGCTGTGTATACTTCTAGAAAAACTGTCTACTTTTGGTAAAACGCTTAACATACGCAATGATAGTCCCGAGAAATGATTAGAAACTTGTAAGAAACACTTGAAAGGCTGGTACATAGAGCCGTTCTATCTTTATGTTTATGTTCAATCACGGATATTAGAGATAGAATGCTGCATAGTGACGAGAGTACAGATAATGTTTACCATTCTGGCTACTTTAGATGACATATTTCCCAAGAATGTGCTTTCAAACATTAAGAATTGCTGTTTATAAAGCTCAGAATATGTAGGAAGCTGATAAATAAAGAGAATACTGTTTCTATTTACGCATGATTCTGATTAGACTGGCGTTTTCTGAATGACTCATTTGAAACCTTGAAGATTCCTCTGTATACTTCTAGGAAAACTGTCTACTTTTGGTAAAACGCTTAACATACACCATGATAGTCGCGAGAAATGACTAGAAACATGTAAGAAACAGTTGAAATGCTGGTACATAGAGCCGTTCTTTCTTTATGTTCATGTTCAATCACGGAGATTAGAGATAGAATGCTGCATAGTGATGAGAGTACAGATAATGTTTACCATTCTGGCTACTTTAGATTATGTATTTCTGAATAAAGTGCTTTCAAACATTAAGAATTTCCGTGTAAAAAGCTGAGAATATGGGTATGAAGCTGAGAAATAAAGAGATTACTTTTTATATTCACAACTGAGGCCGAATTGCCTGGCGTTTTCTGAATGGCACAATTTAACTCTTGAAGATTCATGTGTATACTTCTGGGAAAACTGTCTACTTTTGGTAAAACGCTTAACATACGCAATGATAGTCCCGAGAAATGATTAGAAACTTGTAAGAAACACTTAAAAGGCTGGTACATAGAGCCGTTCTATCTTTATGTTTTTATTCAATCACGGATATTAGAGATAGAATGCTGCATAGTGACGAGAGTACAGATAATGTTTACCATTCTGGCTACTTTAGATGATATATTTCCGAAGAATGTGCTTTCAAACATTAAGAATTGCTGTTTATAAAGCTCAGAATATGTAGGAAGCTGATAAATAAAGAGAATACTGTTTCTATTTACAGGTGATTGTGATTAGACTGGCGTTCTCTGAATGACTCATTTGAAACCTTGAAGATTCCTGTGAATTCTTCTAGGAAAACTGTCTACTTTTGGTTAAACGCTTAACATACACCATGATAGTCCCGAGAAATGATTAGAAACATGTAAGAAACACTTGAAATGCTGGTACATAGAGCCGTTCTATCTTTATGTTCATGTTCAATCACGGAGATTAGAGATAGAATGCTGCATGGTGACGAGAGTACAGATAATGTTTACCATTCTGGCTACTTTACATGATGTATTTCCGAAGAAAGTGCTTTCAAACATTAAGAATTTCAGTTTAAAAAGCTGAGAATATGGGTATGAAGCTGAGAAATGAAGAGAATACTTTTTATATTCACAACTGAGGCCGAATTGCCTGGCGTTTTCTGAATGGCAAAATTTAACTCTTGAAGATTCATGTGTATACTTCTGGGAAAACTGTCTACTTTTGGTAAAACTCTTAAAATACACAATGATAGTCCCAGAAATGATTAGAGACATGTAAGAAACAGTTTAAATACGGGTAAATAGAGCCGTTCTATCCTGATGGCCTAGTTCAATCACCGAGATTAGAGGTAGAAAACTCTCAAATGAAGAGAGTAATTATAATGTTTACAATTCCTGCCACTCTAGATGGTGTTTTTCCAAAGAAAGTGCTTTAAACAAGAGGAATTTGTTTTTAAAGCTCAGAGTATGTGTATGAGGCTGATCAATGAAGAAGAGAATAGTGTTTGTATTTACAATTGAGGCTGAATTGCCTGGCATTTTCTTAATGACAAAGTTTACATCCTGAAGATTCATGTATCTACTTCTGGAAAAATGTCTAATTTTGGTAAATCTCTTAAAATACACTAGGATAGTCCGGGAAATGACTAGAAACATGTAAGAAACACTTGAAATGCTGTATAATAGAGCCGTGCTATCTTTATGGCCTAGTTCAATGACTGAGATTAGAGGTAAAAAACTCTCAACTGAGGAGAGTAAGGATGAAGTTTACAATTGCGGCTACTCTAGATGTTGTTTTTCCAAGGAAAGTGCTTTCAAACATTAAGAATTGCTGTTTATAAAGCTCAGAATATGTATGAAGCTGATAAATAAAGAGAATACTGTTTCTATTTACAGGTGATTCTAATTACACTGGCGTTTTCTGAATGACTCAATTGAAACCTTGAAGATTGCTGTGTATACTTCTAGAAAAACTGTCTACTTTTGGTAAAACGCTTAACATACGCAATGATAGTCCCGAGAAATGATTAGAAACTTGTAAGAAACACTTGAAAGGCTGGTACATAGAGCCGTTCTATCTTTATGTTTATGTTCAATCACGGATATTAGAGATAGAATGCTGCATAGTGACGAGAGTACAGATAATGTTACCCTTCTGGCTACTTTAGATGACATATTTCCCAAGAATGTGCTTTCAAACATTAAGAATTGCTGTTTATAAAGCTCAGAATATGTAGGAAGCTGATAAATAAAGAGAATACTGTTTCTATTTACGCATGATTCTGATTAGACTGGCGTTTTCTGAATGACTCATTTGAAACCTTGAAGATTCCTCTGTATACTTCTAGGAAAACTGTCTACTTTTGGTAAAACGCTTAACATACACCATGATAGTCGCGAGAAATGACTAGAAACATGTAAGAAACAGTTGAAATGCTGGTACATAGAGCCGTTCTTTCTTTATGTTCATGTTCAATCACGGAGATTAGAGATAGAATGCTGCATAGTGATGAGAGTACAGATAATGTTTACCATTCTGGCTACTTTAGATTATGTATTTCTGAATAAAGTGCTTTCAAACATTAAGAATTTCCGTGTAAAAAGCTGAGAATATGGGTATGAAGCTGAGAAATAAAGAGATTACTTTTTATATTCACAACTGAGGCCGAATTGCCTGGCGTTTTCTGAATGGCACAATTTAACTCTTGAAGATTCATGTGTATACTTCTGGGAAAACTGTCTACTTTTGGTAAAACGCTTAACATACGCAATGATAGTCCCGAGAAATGATTAGAAACTTGTAAGAAACACTTGAAAGGCTGGTACATAGAGCCGTCCTATCTTTATGTTTTTATTCAATCACGGATATTAGAGATAGAATGCTGCATAGTGACGAGAGTACAGATAATGTTTACCATTCTGGCTACTTTAGATGACATATTTCCGAAGAATGTGCTTTCAAACATTAAGAATTGCTGTTTATAAAGCTCAGAATATGTAGGAAGCTGATAAATAAAGAGAATACTGTTTCTATTTACAGGTGATTGTGATTAGACTGGCGTTCTCTGAATGACTCATTTGAAACCTTGAAGATTCCTGTGAATTCTTCTAGGAAAACTGTCTACTTTTGGTTAAACGCTTAACATACACCATGATAGTCCCGAGAAATGATTAGAAACATGTAAGAAACACTTGAAATGCTGGTACATAGAGCCGTTCTATCTTTATGTTCATGTTCAATCACGGAGATTAGAGATAGAATGCTGCATGGTGACGAGAGTACAGATAATGTTTACCATTCTGGCTACTTTACATGATGTATTTCCGAAGAAAGTGCTTTCAAACATTAAGAATTTCCGTTTAAAAAGCTGAGAATATGGGTATGAAGCTGAGAAATGAAGAGAATACTTTTTATATTCACAACTGAGGCCGAATTGCCTGGCGTTTTCTGAATGGCAAAATTTAACTCTTGAAGATTCATGTGTATACTTCTGGGAAAACTGTCTACTTTTGGTAAAACTCTTAAAATACACAATGATAGTCCCAGAAATGATTAGAGACATGGAAGAAACAGTTTAAATACGGGTAAATAGAGCCGTTCTATCCTGATGGCCTAGTTCAATCACCGAGATTAGAGGTAGAAAACTCTCAAATGAAGAGAGTAATTATAATGTTTACAATTCCTGCCACTCTAGATGGTGTTTTTCCAAAGAAAGTGCTTCCAACAAGAGGAATTTCTGTTTTTAAAGCTCAGAGTATGTGTATGAGGCTGATCAATGAAGAAGAGAATAGTGTTTGTATTTACAATTGAGGCTGAATTGCCTGGCATTTTCTTAATGACAAAGTTTACATCCTGAAGATTCATGTATCTACTTCTGGAAAAATGTCTAATTTTGGTAAATCTCTTAAAATACACTAGGATAGTCCGGGAAATGACTAGAAACATGTAAGAAACACTTGAAATGCTGTATAATAGAGCCGTGCTATCTTTATGGCCTAGTTCAATGACTGAGATTAGAGGTAAAAAACTCTCAAGTGAGGAGAGTAAGGATGAAGTTTACAATTGCGGCTACTCTAGATGTTGTTTTTCCAAGGAAAGTGCTTTCAAACATTAAGAATTGCTGTTTATAAAGCTCAGAATATGTATGAAGCTGATAAATAAAGAGAATACTGTTTCTATTTACAGGTGATTCTAATTACACTGGCGTTTTCTGAATGACTCAATTGAAACCTTGAAGATTGCTGTGTATACTTCTAGAAAAACTGTCTACTTTTGGTAAAACGCTTAACATACGCAATGATAGTCCCGAGAAATGATTAGAAACTTGTAAGAAACACTTGAAAGGCTGGTACATAGAGCCGTTCTATCTTTATGTTTATGTTCAATCACGGATATTAGAGATAGAATGCTGCATAGTGACGAGAGTACAGATAAAGTTACCCTTCTGGCTACTTTAGATGACATATTTCCCAAGAATGTGCTTTCAAACATTAAGAATTGCTGTTTATAAAGCTCAGAATATGTAGGAAGCTGATAAATAAAGAGAATACTGTTTCTATTTACGCATGATTCTGATTAGACTGGCATTTTCTGAATGACTCATTTGAAACCTTGAGGATTCCTGTGAATTCTTCCATGAAAACTGTCTACTTTTGGTTAAACGCTTAAGATACACCATGATAGTCCCGAGAAATGATTAGAAACTTGTAAGAAACACTAGAAATGCTGGTACATAGAGCCGTTCTATCTTTATGTTTATGTTCAATCACGGATATTAGAGATAGAATGCTGCATAGTGACGAGAGTACAGATAATGTTTACCATTCTGGCTACTTTAGATGACATATTTCCGAAGAATGTGCTTTAAAACATTAAGAATTGCCGTTTATAAAGCTCAGAATATGTAGGAAGCTGATAAATAAAGAGAATACTGTTATTATTTACAGGTGATTGTGATTAGACTGGCGTTTTCTGAATGACTCATTTGAAACCTTGAAGATTCTTGTGAATTCTTCTAGGAAAACTGTCTACTTTTGGTTAAAAGCTTAACATACACCATGATAGTCCCGAGAAATGATTAGAAACATGTAAGAAACACTTGAAATGCTGGTACATAGAGCCGTTCTATCTTTATGTTCATGTTCAATCACGGAGATTAGAGATAGAATGCTGCATGGTGACGAGAGTACAGATAATGTTTACCATTCTGGCTACTTTACATGATGTATTTCCGAAGAAAGTGCTTTCAAACATTAAGAATTTCAGTTTAAAAAGCTGAGAATATGGGTATGAAGCTGAGAAATGAAGAGAATACTTTTTATATTCACAACTGAGGCCGAATTGCCTGGCGTTTTCTGAATGGCAAAATTTAACTCTTGAAGATTCATGTGTATACTTCTGGGAAAACTGTCTACTTTTGGTAAAACTCTTAAAATACACAATGATAGTCCCAGAAATGATTAGAGACATGTAAGAAACAGTTTAAATACGGGTAAATAGAGCCGTTCTATCCTGATGGCCTAGTTCAATCACCGAGATTAGAGGTAGAAAACTCTCAAATGAAGAGAGTAATTATAATGTTTACAATTCCGGCTCTCTAGATGGTGTTTTTCCAAAGAAAGTGCTTCCAACATGAGGAATTTCTGTTTTTAAAGCTCAGAGTATCTGTATGAGGCTGATCAATGAAGAGAATACTGTTTGTATTTACAATTGAGGCTGAATTGCCTGGCATTTTCTTAATGACAAAGTTTACATCCTGAAGATTCATGTATCTACTTCTGGATAAATATCTAATTTTGGTAAATCTCTTAAAATACACTAGGATATTCCGGGAAGTGACTAGAAACATTTAAGAAACACTTGAAATGCTGTATAATAGAGCCGTGCTATCTCTATGGCCTAGTTCAATGACTGAGATTAGAGGTAAAAAACTCTCAAGTGAGGAGAGTAAGGATGAAGTTTACAATTGCGGCTACTCTAGATGTTGTTTTTCCAAGGAAAGTGCTTTCAAACATTAAGAATTGCTGTTTATAAAGCTCAGAATATGTATGAAGCTGATAAATAAAGAGAATACTGTTTCTATTTACAGGTGATTCTGATTAGACTGGCGTTTTCTGAATGACTCAATTGAAACCTTGAAGATTGCTGTGTATACTTCTAGAAAAACTGTCTACTTTTGGTAAAACGCTTAACATACGCAATGATAGTCCCGAGAAATGATTAGAAACTTGTAAGAAACACTTGAAAGGCTGGTACATAGAGCCGTTCTATCTTTATGTTTATGTTCAATCACGGATATTAGAGATAGAATGCTGCATAGTGACGAGAGTACAGATAATGTTTACCATTCTGGCTACTTTAGATGACATATTTCCGAAGAATGTGCTTTCAAACATTAAGAATTGCTGTTTATAAAGCTCAGAATATGTAGGAAGCTGATAAATAAAGAGAATACTGTTTCTATTTACGCATGATTCTGATTAGACTGGCGTTTTCTGAATGACTCATTTGAAACCTTGAAGATTCCTCTGTATACTTCTAGGAAAACTGTCTACTTTTGGTAAAACGCTTAACATACACCATGATAGTCGCGAGAAATGACTAGAAACATGTAAGAAACAGTTGAAATGCTGGTACATAGAGCCGTTCTTTCTTTATGTTCATGTTCAATCACGGAGATTAGAGATAGAATGCTGCATAGTGATGAGAGTACAGATAATGTTTACCATTCTGGCTACTTTAGATTATGTATTTCTGAATAAAGTGCTTTCAAACATTAAGAATTTCCGTGTAAAAAGCTGAGAATATGGGTATGAAGCTGAGAAATAAAGAGATTACTTTTTATATTCACAACTGAGGCCGAATTGCCTGGCGTTTTCTGAATGGCACAATTTAACTCTTGAAGATTCATGTGTATACTTCTGGGAAAACTGTCTACTTTTGGTAAAACGCTTAACATACGCAATGATAGTCCCGAGAAATGATTAGAAACTTGTAAGAAACACTTAAAAGGCTGGTACATAGAGCCGTTCTATCTTTATGTTTTTATTCAATCACGGATATTAGAGATAGAATGCTGCATAGTGACGAGAGTACAGATAATGTTTACCATTCTGGCTACTTTAGATGATATATTTCCGAAGAATGTGCTTTCAAACATTAAGAATTGCTGTTTATAAAGCTCAGAATATGTAGGAAGCTGATAAATAAAGAGAATACTGTTTCTATTTACAGGTGATTGTGATTAGACTGGCGTTCTCTGAATGACTCATTTGAAACCTTGAAGATTCCTGTGAATTCTTCTAGGAAAACTGTCTACTTTTGGTTAAACGCTTAACATACACCATGATAGTCCCGAGAAATGATTAGAAACATGTAAGAAACACTTGAAATGCTGGTACATAGAGCCGTTCTATCTTTATGTTCATGTTCAATCACGGAGATTAGAGATAGAATGCTGCATGGTGACGAGAGTACAGATAATGTTTACCATTCTGGCTACTTTACATGATGTATTTCCGAAGAAAGTGCTTTCAAACATTAAGAATTTCAGTTTAAAAAGCTGAGAATATGGGTATGAAGCTGAGAAATGAAGAGAATACTTTTTATATTCACAACTGAGGCCGAATTGCCTGGCGTTTTCTGAATGGCAAAATTTAACTCTTGAAGATTCATGTGTATACTTCTGGGAAAACTGTCTACTTTTGGTAAAACTCTTAAAATACACAATGATAGTCCCAGAAATGATTAGAGACATGTAAGAAACAGTTTAAATACGGGTAAATAGAGCCGTTCTATCCTGATGGCCTAGTTCAATCACCGAGATTAGAGGTAGAAAACTCTCAAATGAAGAGAGTAATTATAATGTTTACAATTCCTGCCACTCTAGATGGTGTTTTTCCAAAGAAAGTGCTTCCAACAAGAGGAATTTGTTTTTAAAGCTCAGAGTATGTGTATGAGGCTGATCAATGAAGAAGAGAATAGTGTTTGTATTTACAATTGAGGCTGAATTGCCTGGCATTTTCTTAATGACAAAGTTTACATCCTGAAGATTCATGTATCTACTTCTGGAAAAATGTCTAATTTTGGTAAATCTCTTAAAATACACTAGGATAGTCCGGGAAATGACTAGAAACATGTAAGAAACACTTGAAATGCTGTATAATAGAGCCGTGCTATCTTTATGGCCTAGTTCAATGACTGAGATTAGAGGTAAAAAACTCTCAAGTGAGGAGAGTAAGGATGAAGTTTACAATTGCGGCTACTCTAGATGTTGTTTTTCCAAGGAAAGTGCTTTCAAACATTAAGAATTGCTGTTTATAAAGCTCAGAATATGTATGAAGCTGATAAATAAAGAGAATACTGTTTCTATTTACAGGTGATTCTAATTACACTGGCGTTTTCTGAATGACTCAATTGAAACCTTGAAGATTGCTGTGTATACTTCTAGAAAAACTGTCTACTTTTGGTAAAACGCTTAACATACGCAATGATAGTCCCGAGAAATGATTAGAAACTTGTAAGAAACACTTGAAAGGCTGGTACATAGAGCCGTTCTATCTTTATGTTTATGTTCAATCACGGATATTAGAGATAGAATGCTGCATAGTGACGAGAGTACAGATAATGTTACCCTTCTGGCTACTTTAGATGACATATTTCCCAAGAATGTGCTTTCAAACATTAAGAATTGCTGTTTATAAAGCTCAGAATATGTAGGAAGCTGATAAATAAAGAGAATACTGTTTCTATTTACGCATGATTCTGATTAGACTGGCGTTTTCTGAATGACTCATTTGAAACCTTGAGGATTCCTGTGAATTCTTCCTTGAAAACTGTCTACTTTTGGTTAAACGCTTAACATACACCATGATAGTCCCGAGAAATGATTAGAAACTTGTAAGAAACACTAGAAATGCTGGTACATAGAGCCGTTCTATCTTTATGTTTATGTTCAATCACGGATATTAGAGATAGAATGCTGCATAGTGACGAGAGTACAGATAATGTTTACCATTCTGGCTACTTTAGATGACATATTTCCGAAGAATGTGCTTTCAAACATTAAGAATTGCTGTTTATAAAGCTCAGAATATGTAGGAAGCTGATAAATAAAGAGAATACTGTTTCTATTTACAGGTGATTGTGATTAGACTGGCGTTCTCTGAATGACTCATTTGAAACGTTGAAGATTCCTCTGTATACTTCTAGGAAAACTGTCTACTTTTGGTAAAACGCTTAACATACACCATGATAGTCGCGAGAAATGACTACAAACATGTAAGAAACACTTGAAATGCTGGTACATAGAGCCGTTCTTTCTTTATGTTCATGTTCAATCACGGAGATTAGAGATAGAATGCTGCATAGTGATGAGAGTACAGATAATGTTTACCATTCTGGCTACTTTAGATTTTGTATTTCTGAATAAAGTGCTTTCAAACATTAAGAATTTCCGTGTAAAAAGCTGAGAATATGGGTATGAAGCTGAGAAATAAAGAGATTACTTTTTATATTCACAACTGAGGCCGAATTGCCTGGCGTTTTCTGAATGGCACAATTTAACTCTTGAAGATTCATGTGTATACTTCTGGGAAAACTGTCTACTTTTGGTAAAACGCTTAACATACGCAATGATAGTCCCGAGAAATGATTAGAAACTTGTAAGGAACACTTGAAAGGCTGGTACATAGAGCCGTTCTATCTTTATGTTTTTATTCAATCACGGATATTAGAGATAGAATGCTGCATAGTGACGAGAGTACAGATAATGTTTACCATTCTTGCTACTTTAGATGACATATTTCCGAAGAATGTGCTTTCAAACATTAAGAATTGCTGTTTATAAAGCTCAGAATATGTAGGAAGCTGATAAATAAAGAGAATACTGTTTCTATTTACAGGTGATTCTAATTACACTGGCGTTTTCTGAATGACTCATTTGAAACCTTGAAGATTCCACTGTATACTTCTAGGAAAACTGTCTACTTTTGGTAAAACGCTTAACATACACCATGATAGTCGCGAGAAATGACTAGAAACATGTAAGAAACAGTTGAAATGCTGGTACATAGAGCCGTTCTATCTTTATGTTCATGTTCAATCCCGGAGATTAGAGATAGAATGCCGCATGGTGACAAGAGTACAGATAATGTTTACCATTCTGGCTACTTTACATGATGTATTTCCGAAGAAAGTGCTTTCAAACATTAAGAATTTCCGTTTAAAAAGCTGAGAATATGGGTATGAAGCTGAGAAATAAAGAGATTACTTTTTATATTCACAACTGAGGCCGAATTGCCTGGCGTTTTCTGAATGGCACAATTTAACTCTTGAAGATTCATGTGTATACTTCTGGGAAAACTGTCTACTTTTGGTAAAACTCTTAAAATACACAATGATAGTCCCAGAAATGATTAGAGACATGTAAGAAACAGTTTAAATACGGGTAAATAGAGCCGTTCTATCCTGATGGCCTAGATCAATCACCGAGATTAGAGGTAGAAGACTCTCAAATGAAGAGAGTAATGATAATGTTTACAATTCCGGCTACTCTAGATGGTGTTTTTCCAAAGAACGTGCATCCAACATGAGGAATTTCTGTTTTTAAAGCTCAGAGTATCTGTATGAGGCTGATCAATGAAGAGAATACTGTTTGTATTTACAATTGAGGCTGAATTGCCTGGCATTTTCTTAATGACAAAGTTTACATCCTGAAGATTCATGTATCTACTTCTGGAAAAATATCTAATTTTGGTAAATCTCTTAAAATACACTAGGATATTCCGGGAAGTGACTAGAAACATTTAAGAAACACTTGAAATGCTGTATAATAGAGCCGTGCTATCTCTATGGCCTAGTTCAATGACTGAGATTAGAGGTAAAAAACTCTCAAGTGAGGAGAGTAAGGATGAAGTTTACAATTGCGGCTACTCTAGATGTTGTTTTTCCAAGGAAAGTGCTTTCAAACATTAAGAATTGCTGTTTATAAAGCTCAGAATATGTATGAAGCTGATAAATAAAGAGAATACTGTTTCTATTTACAGGTGATTCTGATTAGACTGGCGTTTTCTGAATGACTCAATTGAAACCTTGAAGATTGCTGTGTATACTTCTAGAAAAACTGTCTACTTTTGGTAAAACGCTTAACATACGCAATGATAGTCCCGAGAAATGATTAGAAACTTGTAAGAAACACTTGAAAGGCTGGTACATAGAGCCGTTCTATCTTTATGTTTATGTTCAATCACGGATATTAGAGATAGAATGCTGCATAGTGACGAGAGTACAGATAATGTTTACCATTCTGGCTACTTTAGATGACATATTTCCGAAGAATGTGCTTTCAAACATTAAGAATTGCTGTTTATAAAGCTCAGAATATGTAGGAAGCTGATAAATAAAGAGAATACTGTTTCTATTTACGCATGATTCTGATTAGACTGGCGTTTTCTGAATGACTCATTTGAAACCTTGAAGATTCCTCTGTATACTTCTAGGAAAACTGTCTACTTTTGGTAAAACGCTTAACATACACCATGATAGTCGCGAGAAATGACTAGAAACATGTAAGAAACAGTTGAAATGCTGGTACATAGAGCCGTTCTTTCTTTATGTTCATGTTCAATCACGGAGATTAGAGATAGAATGCTGCATAGTGATGAGAGTACAGATAATGTTTACCATTCTGGCTACTTTAGATTATGTATTTCTGAATAAAGTGCTTTCAAACATTAAGAATTTCCGTGTAAAAAGCTGAGAATATGGGTATGAAGCTGAGAAATAAAGAGATTACTTTTTATATTCACAACTGAGGCCGAATTGCCTGGCGTTTTCTGAATGGCACAATTTAACTCTTGAAGATTCATGTGTATACTTCTGGGAAAACTGTCTACTTTTGGTAAAACGCTTAACATACGCAATGATAGTCCCGAGAAATGATTAGAAACTTGTAAGAAACACTTAAAAGGCTGGTACATAGAGCCGTTCTATCTTTATGTTTTTATTCAATCACGGATATTAGAGATAGAATGCTGCATAGTGACGAGAGTACAGATAATGTTTACCATTCTGGCTACTTTAGATGATATATTTCCGAAGAATGTGCTTTCAAACATTAAGAATTGCTGTTTATAAAGCTCAGAATATGTAGGAAGCTGATAAATAAAGAGAATACTGTTTCTATTTACAGGTGATTGTGATTAGACTGGCGTTCTCTGAATGACTCATTTGAAACCTTGAAGATTCCTGTGAATTCTTCTAGGAAAACTGTCTACTTTTGGTTAAACGCTTAACATACACCATGATAGTCCCGAGAAATGATTAGAAACATGTAAGAAACACTTGAAATGCTGGTACATAGAGCCGTTCTATCTTTATGTTCATGTTCAATCACGGAGATTAGAGATAGAATGCTGCATGGTGACGAGAGTACAGATAATGTTTACCATTCTGGCTACTTTACATGATGTATTTCCGAAGAAAGTGCTTTCAAACATTAAGAATTTCAGTTTAAAAAGCTGAGAATATGGGTATGAAGCTGAGAAATGAAGAGAATACTTTTTATATTCACAACTGAGGCCGAATTGCCTGGCGTTTTCTGAATGGCAAAATTTAACTCTTGAAGATTCATGTGTATACTTCTGGGAAAACTGTCTACTTTTGGTAAAACTCTTAAAATACACAATGATAGTCCCAGAAATGATTAGAGACATGTAAGAAACAGTTTAAATACGGGTAAATAGAGCCGTTCTATCCTGATGGCCTAGTTCAATCACCGAGATTAGAGGTAGAAAACTCTCAAATGAAGAGAGTAATTATAATGTTTACAATTCCTGCCACTCTAGATGGTGTTTTTCCAAAGAAAGTGCTTCCAACAAGAGGAATTTGTTTTTAAAGCTCAGAGTATGTGTATGAGGCTGATCAATGAAGAAGAGAATAGTGTTTGTATTTACAATTGAGGCTGAATTGCCTGGCATTTTCTTAATGACAAAGTTTACATCCTGAAGATTCATGTATCTACTTCTGGAAAAATGTCTAATTTTGGTAAATCTCTTAAAATACACTAGGATAGTCCGGGAAATGACTAGAAACATGTAAGAAACACTTGAAATGCTGTATAATAGAGCCGTGCTATCTTTATGGCCTAGTTCAATGACTGAGATTAGAGGTAAAAAACTCTCAAGTGAGGAGAGTAAGGATGAAGTTTACAATTGCGGCTACTCTAGATGTTGTTTTTCCAAGGAAAGTGCTTTCAAACATTAAGAATTGCTGTTTATAAAGCTCAGAATATGTATGAAGCTGATAAATAAAGAGAATACTGTTTCTATTTACAGGTGATTCTAATTACACTGGCGTTTTCTGAATGACTCAATTGAAACCTTGAAGATTGCTGTGTATACTTCTAGAAAAACTGTCTACTTTTGGTAAAACGCTTAACATACGCAATGATAGTCCCGAGAAATGATTAGAAACTTGTAAGAAACACTTGAAAGGCTGGTACATAGAGCCGTTCTATCTTTATGTTTATGTTCAATCACGGATATTAGAGATAGAATGCTGCATAGTGACGAGAGTACAGATAATGTTACCCTTCTGGCTACTTTAGATGACATATTTCCCAAGAATGTGCTTTCAAACATTAAGAATTGCTGTTTATAAAGCTCAGAATATGTAGGAAGCTGATAAATAAAGAGAATACTGTTTCTATTTACGCATGATTCTGATTAGACTGGCGTTTTCTGAATGACTCATTTGAAACCTTGAGGATTCCTGTGAATTCTTCCTTGAAAACTGTCTACTTTTGGTTAAACGCTTAACATACACCATGATAGTCCCGAGAAATGATTAGAAACTTGTAAGAAACACTAGAAATGCTGGTACATAGAGCCGTTCTATCTTTATGTTTATGTTCAATCACGGATATTAGAGATAGAATGCTGCATAGTGACGAGAGTACAGATAATGTTTACCATTCTGGCTACTTTAGATGACATATTTCCGAAGAATGTGCTTTCAAACATTAAGAATTGCTGTTTATAAAGCTCAGAATATGTAGGAAGCTGATAAATAAAGAGAATACTGTTTCTATTTACAGGTGATTGTGATTAGACTGGCGTTCTCTGAATGACTCATTTGAAACGTTGAAGATTCCTCTGTATACTTCTAGGAAAACTGTCTACTTTTGGTAAAACGCTTAACATACACCATGATAGTCGCGAGAAATGACTACAAACATGTAAGAAACACTTGAAATGCTGGTACATAGAGCCGTTCTTTCTTTATGTTCATGTTCAATCACGGAGATTAGAGATAGAATGCTGCATAGTGATGAGAGTACAGATAATGTTTACCATTCTGGCTACTTTAGATTTTGTATTTCTGAATAAAGTGCTTTCAAACATTAAGAATTTCCGTGTAAAAAGCTGAGAATATGGGTATGAAGCTGAGAAATAAAGAGATTACTTTTTATATTCACAACTGAGGCCGAATTGCCTGGCGTTTTCTGAATGGCACAATTTAACTCTTGAAGATTCATGTGTATACTTCTGGGAAAACTGTCTACTTTTGGTAAAACGCTTAACATACGCAATGATAGTCCCGAGAAATGATTAGAAACTTGTAAGGAACACTTGAAAGGCTGGTACATAGAGCCGTTCTATCTTTATGTTTTTATTCAATCACGGATATTAGAGATAGAATGCTGCATAGTGACGAGAGTACAGATAATGTTTACCATTCTTGCTACTTTAGATGACATATTTCCGAAGAATGTGCTTTCAAACATTAAGAATTGCTGTTTATAAAGCTCAGAATATGTAGGAAGCTGATAAATAAAGAGAATACTGTTTCTATTTACAGGTGATTCTAATTACACTGGCGTTTTCTGAATGACTCATTTGAAACCTTGAAGATTCCACTGTATACTTCTAGGAAAACTGTCTACTTTTGGTAAAACGCTTAACATACACCATGATAGTCGCGAGAAATGACTAGAAACATGTAAGAAACAGTTGAAATGCTGGTACATAGAGCCGTTCTATCTTTATGTTCATGTTCAATCCCGGAGATTAGAGATAGAATGCCGCATGGTGACAAGAGTACAGATAATGTTTACCATTCTGGCTACTTTACATGATGTATTTCCGAAGAAAGTGCTTTCAAACATTAAGAATTTCCGTTTAAAAAGCTGAGAATATGGGTATGAAGCTGAGAAATAAAGAGATTACTTTTTATATTCACAACTGAGGCCGAATTGCCTGGCGTTTTCTGAATGGCACAATTTAACTCTTGAAGATTCATGTGTATACTTCTGGGAAAACTGTCTACTTTTGGTAAAACTCTTAAAATACACAATGATAGTCCCAGAAATGATTAGAGACATGTAAGAAACAGTTTAAATACGGGTAAATAGAGCCGTTCTATCCTGATGGCCTAGTTCAATCACCGAGATTAGAGGTAGAAAACTCTCAAATGAAGAGAGTAATTATAATGTTTACAATTCCTGCCACTCTAGATGGTGTTTTTCCAAAGAAAGTGCTTCCAACAAGAGGAATTTGTTTTTAAAGCTCAGAGTATGTGTATGAGGCTGATCAATGAAGAAGAGAATAGTGTTTGTATTTACAATTGAGGCTGAATTGCCTGGCATTTTCTTAATGACAAAGTTTACATCCTGAAGATTCATGTATCTACTTCTGGAAAAATGTCTAATTTTGGTAAATCTCTTAAAATACACTAGGATAGTCCGGGAAATGACTAGAAACATGTAAGAAACACTTGAAATGCTGTATAATAGAGCCGTGCTATCTTTATGGCCTAGTTCAATGACTGAGATTAGAGGTAAAAAACTCTCAAGTGAGGAGAGTAAGGATGAAGTTTACAATTGCGGCTACTCTAGATGTTGTTTTTCCAAGGAAAGTGCTTTCAAACATTAAGAATTGCTGTTTATAAAGCTCAGAATATGTATGAAGCTGATAAATAAAGAGAATACTGTTTCTATTTACAGGTGATTCTAATTACACTGGCGTTTTCTGAATGACTCAATTGAAACCTTGAAGATTGCTGTGTATACTTCTAGAAAAACTGTCTACTTTTGGTAAAACGCTTAACATACGCAATGATAGTCCCGAGAAATGATTAGAAACTTGTAAGAAACACTTGAAAGGCTGGTACATAGAGCCGTTCTATCTTTATGTTTATGTTCAATCACGGATATTAGAGATAGAATGCTGCATAGTGACGAGAGTACAGATAATGTTACCCTTCTGGCTACTTTAGATGACATATTTCCCAAGAATGTGCTTTCAAACATTAAGAATTGCTGTTTATAAAGCTCAGAATATGTAGGAAGCTGATAAATAAAGAGAATACTGTTTCTATTTACGCATGATTCTGATTAGACTGGCGTTTTCTGAATGACTCATTTGAAACCTTGAGGATTCCTGTGAATTCTTCCTTGAAAACTGTCTACTTTTGGTTAAACGCTTAACATACACCATGATAGTCCCGAGAAATGATTAGAAACTTGTAAGAAACACTAGAAATGCTGGTACATAGAGCCGTTCTATCTTTATGTTTATGTTCAATCACGGATATTAGAGATAGAATGCTGCATAGTGACGAGAGTACAGATAATGTTTACCATTCTGGCTACTTTAGATGACATATTTCCGAAGAATGTGCTTTCAAACATTAAGAATTGCTGTTTATAAAGCTCAGAATATGTAGGAAGCTGATAAATAAAGAGAATACTGTTTCTATTTACAGGTGATTGTGATTAGACTGGCGTTCTCTGAATGACTCATTTGAAACGTTGAAGATTCCTCTGTATACTTCTAGGAAAACTGTCTACTTTTGGTAAAACGCTTAACATTCACCATGATAGTCGCGAGAAATGACTACAAACATGTAAGAAACACTTGAAATGCTGGTACATAGAGCCGTTCTTTCTTTATGTTCATGTTCAATCACGGAGATTAGAGATAGAATGCTGCATAGTGATGAGAGTACAGATAATGTTTACCATTCTGGCTACTTTAGATTTTGTATTTCTGAATAAAGTGCTTTCAAACATTAAGAATTTCCGTGTAAAAAGCTGAGAATATGGGTATGAAGCTGAGAAATAAAGAGATTACTTTTTATATTCACAACTGAGGCCGAATTGCCTGGCGTTTTCTGAATGGCACAATTTAACTCTTGAAGATTCATGTGTATACTTCTGGGAAAACTGTCTACTTTTGGTAAAACGCTTAACATACGCAATGATAGTCCCGAGAAATGATTAGAAACTTGTAAGGAACACTTGAAAGGCTGGTACATAGAGCCGTTCTATCTTTATGTTTTTATTCAATCACGGATATTAGAGATAGAATGCTGCATAGTGACGAGAGTACAGATAATGTTTACCATTCTTGCTACTTTAGATGACATATTTCCGAAGAATGTGCTTTCAAACATTAAGAATTGCTGTTTATAAAGCTCAGAATATGTAGGAAGCTGATAAATAAAGAGAATACTGTTTCTATTTACAGGTGATTCTAATTACACTGGCGTTTTCTGAATGACTCATTTGAAACCTTGAAGATTCCACTGTATACTTCTAGGAAAACTGTCTACTTTTGGTAAAACGCTTAACATACACCATGATAGTCGCGAGAAATGACTAGAAACATGTAAGAAACAGTTGAAATGCTGGTACATAGAGCCGTTCTATCTTTATGTTCATGTTCAATCCCGGAGATTAGAGATAGAATGCCGCATGGTGACAAGAGTACAGATAATGTTTACCATTCTGGCTACTTTACATGATGTATTTCCGAAGAAAGTGCTTTCAAACATTAAGAATTTCCGTTTAAAAAGCTGAGAATATGGGTATGAAGCTGAGAAATAAAGAGATTACTTTTTATATTCACAACTGAGGCCGAATTGCCTGGCGTTTTCTGAATGGCACAATTTAACTCTTGAAGATTCATGTGTATACTTCTGGGAAAACTGTCTACTTTTGGTAAAACTCTTAAAATACACAATGATAGTCCCAGAAATGATTAGAGACATGTAAGAAACAGTTTAAATACGGGTAAATAGAGCCGTTCTATCCTGATGGCCTAGATCAATCACCGAGATTAGAGGTAGAAGACTCTCAAATGAAGAGAGTAATGATAATGTTTACAATTCCGGCTACTCTAGATGGTGTTTTTCCAAAGAACGTGCATCCAACATGAGGAATTTCTGTTTTTAAAGCTCAGAGTATCTGTATGAGGCTGATCAATGAAGAGAATACTGTTTGTATTTACAATTGAGGCTGAATTGCCTGGCATTTTCTTAATGACAAAGTTTACATCCTGAAGATTCATGTATCTACTTCTGGAAAAATATCTAATTTTGGTAAATCTCTTAAAATACACTAGGATATTCCGGGAAGTGACTAGAAACATTTAAGAAACACTTGAAATGCTGTATAATAGAGCCGTGCTATCTCTATGGCCTAGTTCAATGACTGAGATTAGAGGTAAAAAACTCTCAAGTGAGGAGAGTAAGGATGAAGTTTACAATTGCGGCTACTCTAGATGTTGTTTTTCCAAGGAAAGTGCTTTCAAACATTAAGAATTGCTGTTTATAAAGCTCAGAATATGTATGAAGCTGATAAATAAAGAGAATACTGTTTCTATTTACAGGTGATTCTGATTAGACTGGCGTTTTCTGAATGACTCAATTGAAACCTTGAAGATTGCTGTGTATACTTCTAGAAAAACTGTCTACTTTTGGTAAAACGCTTAACATACGCAATGATAGTCCCGAGAAATGATTAGAAACTTGTAAGAAACACTTGAAAGGCTGGTACATAGAGCCGTTCTATCTTTATGTTTATGTTCAATCACGGATATTAGAGATAGAATGCTGCATAGTGACGAGAGTACAGATAATGTTTACCATTCTGGCTACTTTAGATGACATATTTCCGAAGAATGTGCTTTCAAACATTAAGAATTGCTGTTTATAAAGCTCAGAATATGTAGGAAGCTGATAAATAAAGAGAATACTGTTTCTATTTACGCATGATTCTGATTAGACTGGCGTTTTCTGAATGACTCATTTGAAACCTTGAAGATTCCTCTGTATACTTCTAGGAAAACTGTCTACTTTTGGTAAAACGCTTAACATACACCATGATAGTCGCGAGAAATGACTAGAAACATGTAAGAAACAGTTGAAATGCTGGTACATAGAGCCGTTCTTTCTTTATGTTCATGTTCAATCACGGAGATTAGAGATAGAATGCTGCATAGTGATGAGAGTACAGATAATGTTTACCATTCTGGCTACTTTAGATTATGTATTTCTGAATAAAGTGCTTTCAAACATTAAGAATTTCCGTGTAAAAAGCTGAGAATATGGGTATGAAGCTGAGAAATAAAGAGATTACTTTTTATATTCACAACTGAGGCCGAATTGCCTGGCGTTTTCTGAATGGCACAATTTAACTCTTGAAGATTCATGTGTATACTTCTGGGAAAACTGTCTACTTTTGGTAAAACGCTTAACATACGCAATGATAGTCCCGAGAAATGATTAGAAACTTGTAAGAAACACTTAAAAGGCTGGTACATAGAGCCGTTCTATCTTTATGTTTTTATTCAATCACGGATATTAGAGATAGAATGCTGCATAGTGACGAGAGTACAGATAATGTTTACCATTCTGGCTACTTTAGATGATATATTTCCGAAGAATGTGCTTTCAAACATTAAGAATTGCTGTTTATAAAGCTCAGAATATGTAGGAAGCTGATAAATAAAGAGAATACTGTTTCTATTTACAGGTGATTGTGATTAGACTGGCGTTCTCTGAATGACTCATTTGAAACCTTGAAGATTCCTGTGAATTCTTCTAGGAAAACTGTCTACTTTTGGTTAAACGCTTAACATACACCATGATAGTCCCGAGAAATGATTAGAAACATGTAAGAAACACTTGAAATGCTGGTACATAGAGCCGTTCTATCTTTATGTTCATGTTCAATCACGGAGATTAGAGATAGAATGCTGCATGGTGACGAGAGTACAGATAATGTTTACCATTCTGGCTACTTTACATGATGTATTTCCGAAGAAAGTGCTTTCAAACATTAAGAATTTCAGTTTAAAAAGCTGAGAATATGGGTATGAAGCTGAGAAATGAAGAGAATACTTTTTATATTCACAACTGAGGCCGAATTGCCTGGCGTTTTCTGAATGGCAAAATTTAACTCTTGAAGATTCATGTGTATACTTCTGGGAAAACTGTCTACTTTTGGTAAAACTCTTAAAATACACAATGATAGTCCCAGAAATGATTAGAGACATGTAAGAAACAGTTTAAATACGGGTAAATAGAGCCGTTCTATCCTGATGGCCTAGTTCAATCACCGAGATTAGAGGTAGAAAACTCTCAAATGAAGAGAGTAATTATAATGTTTACAATTCCTGCCACTCTAGATGGTGTTTTTCCAAAGAAAGTGCTTCCAACAAGAGGAATTTGTTTTTAAAGCTCAGAGTATGTGTATGAGGCTGATCAATGAAGAAGAGAATAGTGTTTGTATTTACAATTGAGGCTGAATTGCCTGGCATTTTCTTAATGACAAAGTTTACATCCTGAAGATTCATGTATCTACTTCTGGAAAAATGTCTAATTTTGGTAAATCTCTTAAAATACACTAGGATAGTCCGGGAAATGACTAGAAACATGTAAGAAACACTTGAAATGCTGTATAATAGAGCCGTGCTATCTTTATGGCCTAGTTCAATGACTGAGATTAGAGGTAAAAAACTCTCAAGTGAGGAGAGTAAGGATGAAGTTTACAATTGCGGCTACTCTAGATGTTGTTTTTCCAAGGAAAGTGCTTTCAAACATTAAGAATTGCTGTTTATAAAGCTCAGAATATGTATGAAGCTGATAAATAAAGAGAATACTGTTTCTATTTACAGGTGATTCTAATTACACTGGCGTTTTCTGAATGACTCAATTGAAACCTTGAAGATTGCTGTGTATACTTCTAGAAAAACTGTCTACTTTTGGTAAAACGCTTAACATACGCAATGATAGTCCCGAGAAATGATTAGAAACTTGTAAGAAACACTTGAAAGGCTGGTACATAGAGCCGTTCTATCTTTATGTTTATGTTCAATCACGGATATTAGAGATAGAATGCTGCATAGTGACGAGAGTACAGATAATGTTACCCTTCTGGCTACTTTAGATGACATATTTCCCAAGAATGTGCTTTCAAACATTAAGAATTGCTGTTTATAAAGCTCAGAATATGTAGGAAGCTGATAAATAAAGAGAATACTGTTTCTATTTACGCATGATTCTGATTAGACTGGCGTTTTCTGAATGACTCATTTGAAACCTTGAGGATTCCTGTGAATTCTTCCTTGAAAACTGTCTACTTTTGGTTAAACGCTTAACATACACCATGATAGTCCCGAGAAATGATTAGAAACTTGTAAGAAACACTAGAAATGCTGGTACATAGAGCCGTTCTATCTTTATGTTTATGTTCAATCACGGATATTAGAGATAGAATGCTGCATAGTGACGAGAGTACAGATAATGTTTACCATTCTGGCTACTTTAGATGACATATTTCCGAAGAATGTGCTTTAAAACATTAAGAATTGCCGTTTATAAAGCTCAGAATATGTAGGAAGCTGATAAATAAAGAGAATACTGTTTCTATTTACAGGTGATTGTGATTAGACTGGCGTTTTCTGAATGACTCATTTGAAACCTTGAAGATTCCTGTGAATTCTTCTAGGAAAACTGTCTACTTTTGGTTAAAAGCTTAACATACACCATGATAGTCCCGAGAAATGATTAGAAACATGTAAGAAACACTTGAAATGCTGGTACATAGAGCCGTTCTATCTTTATGTTCATGTTCAATCACGGAGATTAGAGATAGAATGCTGCATGGTGACGAGAGTACAGATAATGTTTACCATTCTGGCTACTTTAGATGATGTATTTCCGAAGAAAGTGCTTTCAAACATTAAGAATTTCAGTTTAAAAAGCTGAGAATATGGGTATGAAGCTGAGAAATGAAGAGAATACTTTTTATATTCACAACTGAGGCCGAATTGCCTGGCGTTTTCTGAATGGCAAAATTTAACTCTTGAAGATTCATGTGTATACTTCTGGGAAAACTGTCTACTTTTGGTAAAACTCTTAAAATACACAATGATAGTCCCAGAAATGATTAGAGACATGTAAGAAACAGTTTAAATACGGGTAAATAGAGCCGTTCTATCCTGATGGCCTAGTTCAATCACCGAGATTAGAGGTAGAAAACTCTCAAATGAAGAGAGTAATTATAATGTTTACAATTCCGGCTCTCTAGATGGTGTTTTTCCAAAGAAAGTGCTTCCAACATGAGGAATTTCTGTTTTTAAAGCTCAGAGTATCTGTATGAGGCTGATCAATGAAGAGAATACTGTTTGTATTTACAATTGAGGCTGAATTGCCTGGCATTTTCTTAATGACAAAGTTTACATCCTGAAGATTCATGTATCTACTTCTGGATAAATGTCTAATTTTGGTAAAACTCTTAAAATACACTAGGATAGTCCGGGATGTGACCAGAAACATGTAAGAAACACTTGAAATGCTGTATAATAGAGCCGTGCTATCTTTATGGCCTAGTTCAATGACTGAGATTAGAGGTAAAAAACTCTCAAGTGAGGAGAGTAAGGAGGAAGTTTACAATTGCGGCTACTCTAGATGTTGTTTTTCCAAGGAAAGTGCTTTCAAACATTAAGAATTGCTGTTTATAAAGCTCAGAATATGTATGAAGCTGATAAATAAAGAGAATACTGTTTCTATTTACAGGTGATTCTGATTAGACTGGCGTTTTCTGAATGACTCAATTGAAACCTTGAAGATTGCTGTGTATACTTCTAGAAAAACTGTCTACTTTTGGTAAAACGCTTAACATACGCAATGATAGTCCCGAGAAATGATTAGAAACTCGTAAGAAACACTTGAAAGGCTGGTACATAGAGCCGTTCTATCTTTATGTTTATGTTCAATCACGGATATTAGAGATAGAATGCTGCATAGTGACGAGAGTACAGATAATGTTTACCATTCTGGCTACTTTAGATGACATATTACCCAAGAATGTGCTTTCAAACATTAAGAATTGCTGTTTATAAAGCTCAGAATATGTAGGAAGCTGATAAATAAAGAGAATACTGTTTCTATTTACGCATGATTCTGATTAGACTGGCGTTTTCTGAATGACTCATTTGAAACCTTGAAGATTCCTCTGTATACTTCTAGGAAAACTGTCTACTTTTGGTAAAACGCTTAACATACACCATGATAGTCGCGAGAAATGACTAGAAACATGTAAGAAACAGTTGAAATGCTGGTACATAGAGCCCTTCTTTCTTTATGTTCATGTTCAATCACGGAGATTAGAGATAGAATGCTGCATAGTGATGAGAGTACAGATAATGTTTACCATTCTGGCTACTTTAGATTATGTATTTCTGAATAAAGTGCTTTCAAACATTAAGAATTTCCGTGTAAAAAGCTGAGAATATGGGTATGAAGCTGAGAAATAAAGAGATTACTTTTTATATTCACAACTGAGGCCGAATTGCCTGGCGTTTTCTGAATGGCACAATTTAACTCTTGAAGATTCATGTGTATACTTCTGGGAAAACTGTCTACTTTTGGTAAAACGCTTAACATACGCAATGATAGTCCCGAGAAATGATTAGAAACTTGTAAGAAACACTTGAAAGGCTGGTACATAGAGCCGTCCTATCTTTATGTTTTTATTCAATCACGGATATTAGAGATAGAATGCTGCATAGTGACGAGAGTACAGATAATGTTTACCATTCTGGCTACTTTAGATGACATATTTCCGAAGAATGTGCTTTCAAACATTAAGAATTGCTGTTTATAAAGCTCAGAATATGTAGGAAGCTGATAAATAAAGAGAATACTGTTTCTATTTACAGGTGATTGTGATTAGACTGGCGTTCTCTGAATGACTCATTTGAAACCTTGAAGAATCCTGTGAATTCTTCTAGGAAAACTGTCTACTTTTGGTTAAACGCTTAACATACACCATGATAGTCCCGAGAAATGATTAGAAACATGTAAGAAACACTTGAAATGCTGGTACATAGAGCCGTTCTATCTTTATGTTCATGTTCAATCACGGAGATTAGAGATAGAATGCTGCATGGTGACGAGAGTACAGATAATGTTTACCATTCTGGCTACTTTACATGATGTATTTCCGAAGAAAGTGCTTTCAAACATTAAGAATTTCAGTTTAAAAAGCTGAGAATATGGGTATGAAGCTGAGAAATGAAGAGAATACTTTTTATATTCACAACTGAGGCCGAATTGCCTGGCGTTTTCTGAATGGCAAAATTTAACTCTTGAAGATTCATGTGTATACTTCTGGGAAAACTGTCTACTTTTGGTAAAACTCTTAAAATACACAATGATAGTCCCAGAAATGATTAGAGACATGGAAGAAACAGTTTAAATACGGGTAAATAGAGCCGTTCTATCCTGATGGCCTAGTTCAATCACCGAGATTAGAGGTAGAAAACTCTCAAATGAAGAGAGTAATTATAATGTTTACAATTCCGGCTACTCTAGATGGTGTTTTTCCAAAGAAAGTGCTTCCAACAAGAGGAATTTCTGTTTTTAAAGCTCAGAGTATGTGTATGAGGCTGATCAATGAAGAAGAGAATAGTGTTTGTATTTACAATTGAGGCTGAATTGCCTGGCATTTTCTTAATGACAAAGTTTACATCCTGAAGATTCATGTATCTACTTCTGGAAAAATGTCTAATTTTGGTAAATCTCTTAAAATACACTAGGATAGTCCGGGAAATGACTAGAAACATGTAAGAAACACTTGAAATGCTGTATAATAGAGCCGTGCTATCTTTATGGCCTAGTTCAATGACTGAGATTAGAGGTAAAAAACTCTCAAGTGAGGAGAGTAAGGATGAAGTTTACAATTGCGGCTACTCTAGATGTTGTTTTTCCAAGGAAAGTGCTTTCAAACATTAAGAATTGCTGTTTATAAAGCTCAGAATATGTATGAAGCTGATAAATAAAGAGAATACTGTTTCTATTTACAGGTGATTCTAATTACACTGGCGTTTTCTGAATGACTCAATTGAAACCTTGAAGATTGCTGTGTATACTTCTAGAAAAACTGTCTACTTTTGGTAAAACGCTTAACATACGCAATGATAGTCCCGAGAAATGATTAGAAACTTGTAAGAAACACTTGAAAGGCTGGTACATAGAGCCGTTCTATCTTTATGTTTATGTTCAATCACGGATATTAGAGATAGAATGCTGCATAGTGACGAGAGTACAGATAATGTTTACCATTCTGGCTACTTTAGATGACATATTTCCCAAGAATGTGCTTTCAAACATTAAGAATTACTGTTTATAAAGCTCAGAATATGTAGGAAGCTGATAAATAAAGAGAATACTGTTTCTATTTACGCATGATTCTGATTAGACTGGCGTTTTCTGAATGACTCATTTGAAACCTTGAGGATTCCTGTGAATTCTTCCAGGAAAACTGTCTACTTTTTGTTAGACGCTTAACATACACCATGATAGTCCCGAGAAATGATTAGAAACTTGTAAGAAACACTAGAAATGCTGGTACATAGAGCCGTTCTATCTTTATGTTTATGTTCAATCACGGATATTAGAGATAGAATGCTGCATAGTGACGAGAGTACAGATAATGTTTACCATTCTGGCTACTTTAGATGACATATTTCCGAAGAATGTGCTTTCAAACATTAAGAATTGCTGTTTATAAAGCTCAGAATATGTAGGAAGCTGATAAATAAAGAGAATACTGTTTCTATTTACAGGTGATTGTGATTAGACTGGCGTTCTCTGAATGACTCATTTGAAACGTTGAAGATTCCTCTGTATACTTCTAGGAAAACTGTCTACTTTTGGTAAAACGCTTAACATACACCATGATAGTCGCGAGAAATGACTAGAAACATGTAAGAAACACTTGAAATGCTGGTACATAGAGCCGTTCTATCTTTATGTTCATGTTCAATCACGGAGATTAGAGATAGAATGCTGCATAGTGATGAGAGTACAGATAATGTTTACCATTCTGGCTACTTTAGATTATGTATTTCTGAATAAAGTGCTTTCAAACATTAAGAATTTCCGTGTAAAAAGCTGAGAATATGGGTATGAAGCTGAGAAATAAAGAGATTACTTTTTATATTCACAACTGAGGCCGAATTGCCTGGCGTTTTCTGAATGGCACAATTTAACTCTTGAAGATTCATGTGTATACTTCTGGGAAAACTGTCTACTTTTGGTAAAACGCTTAACATACGCAATGATAGTCCCGAGAAATGAATAGAAACTTGTAAGGAACACTTGAAAGGCTGGTACATAGAGCCGTTCTATCTTTATGTTTTTATTCAATCACGGATATTAGAGATAGAATGCTGCATAGTGACGAGAGTACAGATAATGTTTACCATTCTTGCTACTTTAGATGACATATTTCCGAAGAATGTGCTTTCAAACATTAAGAATTGCTGTTTATAAAGCTCAGAATATGTAGGAAGCTGATAAATAAAGAGAATACTGTTTCTATTTACAGGTGATTGTGATTAGACTGGCGTTTTCTGAATGACTCATTTGAAACCTTGAAGATTCCTGTGAATTCTTCTAGGAAAACTGTCTACTTTTGGTTAAACGCTTAACATACACCATGATAGTCCCGAGAAATGATTAGAAACATGTAAGAAACACTTGAAATGCTGGTACATAGAGCCGTTCTATCTTTATGTTCATGTTCAATCACGGAGATTAGAGATAGAATGCTGCATGGTGACGAGAGTACAGATAATGTTTACCATTCTGGCTACTTTAGATGATGTATTTCCGAAGAAAGTGCTTTCAAACAGTAAGAATTTCAGTTTAAAAAGCTGAGAATATGGGTATGAAGCTGAGAAATGAAGAGAATACTTTTTATATTCACAACTGAGGCCGAATTGCCTGGCGTTTTCTGAATGGCAAAATTTAACTCTTGAAGATTCATGTGTATACTTCTGGGAAAACTGTCTACTTTTGGTAAAACTCTTAAAATACACAATGATAGTCCCAGAAATGATTAGAGACATGTAAGAAACAGTTTAAATACGGGTAAATAGAGCCGTTCTATCCTGATGGCCTAGTTCAATCACCGAGATTAGAGGTAGAAAACTCTCAAATGAAGAGAGTAATTATAATGTTTACAATTCCGGCTACTCTAGATGGTGTTTTTCCAAAGAAAGTGCTTCCAACAAGAGGAATTTCTGTTTTTAAAGCTCAGAGTATGTGTATGAGGCTGATCAATGAAGAAGAGAATACTGTTTGTATTTACAATTGAGGCTGAATTGCCTGGCATTTTCTTAATGACAAAGTTTACATCCTGAAGATTCATGTATCTACTTCTGGAAAAATGTCTAATTTTGGTAAATCTCTTAAAATACACTAGGATAGTCCGGGAAATGACTAGAAACATGTAAGAAACACTTGAAATGCTGTATAATAGAGCCGTGCTATCTTTATGGCCTAGTTCAATGACTGAGATTAGAGGTAAAAAACTCTCAAGTGAGGAGAGTAAGGATGAAGTTTACAATTGCGGCTACTCTAGATGTTGTTTTTCCAAGGAAAGTGCTTTCAAACATGAAGAATTGCTGTTTATAAAGCTCAGAATATGTATGAAGCTGATAAATAAAGAGAATATTGTTTCTATTTACAGGTGATTCTAATTACACTGGCGTTTTCTGAATGACTCAATTGAAACCTTGAATATTGCTGTGTATACTTCTAGAAAAACTGTCTACTTTTGGTAAAACGCTTAACATACGCAATGATAGTCCCGAGAAATGATTAGAAACTTGTAAGAAACACTTGAAAGGCTGGTACATAGAGCCGTTCTATCTTTATGTTTATGTTCAATCACGGATATTAGAGATAGAATGCTGCATAGTGACGAGAGTACAGATAATGTTTACCATTCTGGCTACTTTAGATGACATATTTCCCAAGAATGTGCTTTCAAACATTAAGAATTGCTGTTTATAAAGCTCAGAATATGTAGGAATCTGCTAAATAAAGAGAATACTGTTTCTATTTACGCATGATTCTGATTAGACTGGCGTTTTCTGAATGACTCATTTGAAACCTTGAGGATTCCTGTGAATTCTTCCAGGAAAACTGTCTACTTTTGGTTAAACGCTTAACATACACCATGATAGTCCCGAGAAATGATTAGAAACATGTAAGAAACCCTTGAAATGCTGGTACATAGAGCCGTTCTATATGTTTATGTTCAATCACGGATATTAGACATAGAATGCTGCATAGTGACGAGAGTACAGATAATATTTACCATTCTGGCTACTTTAGATGACATATTTCCGAAGAATGTGCTTTCAAACATTAAGAATTGCTGTTTATAAAGCTCAGAATATGTAGGAAGCTGATAAATAAAGAGAATACTGTTTCTATTTACAGGTGATTGTGATTAGACTGGCGTTTTCTGAATGACTCATTTGAAACCTTGAAGATTCCTGTGTATTCTTCTAGGAAAACTGTCTACTTTTGGTTAAACGCTTAACATACACCATGATAGTCCCGAGAAATGATTAGAAACTTGTAAGAAACACTAGAAATGCTGGTACATAGAGCCGTTCTATCTTTATGTTTATGTTCAATCACGGATATTAGAGATAGAATGCTGCATGGTGACGAGAGTACAGATAATGTTTACCATTCTGGCTACTTTAGATGACATATTTCCGAAGAATGTGCTTTCAAACATTAAGAATTGCTGTTTATAAAGCTCAGAATATGTAGGAAGCTGATAAATAAAGAGAATACTGTTTCTATTTACAGGTGATTGTGATTAGACTGGCGTTCTCTGAATGACTCATTTGAAACCTTGAAGATTCCTGTGAATTCTTCTAGGAAAACTGTCTACTTTTGGTTAAACGCTTAACATACACCATGATAGTCCCGAGAAATGATTAGAAACATGTAAGAAACACTTGAAATGCTGGTACATAGAGCCGTTCTATCTTTATGTTCATGTTCAATCACGGAGATTAGAGATATAATGCTGCATGGTGACGAGAGTACAGATAATGTTTACCATTCTGGCTACTTTAGATGATGTATTTCCGAAGAAAGTGCTTTCAAACATTAAGAATTTCAGTTTAAAAAGCTGAGAATATGGGTATGAAGCTGAGAAATGAAGAGAATACTTTTTATATTCACAACTGAGGCCGAATTGCCTGGCGTTTTCTGAATGGCAAAATTTAACTCTTGAAATTCATGTGTATACTTCTGGGAAAACTGTCTACTTTTGGTAAAACTCTTAAAATACACAATGATAGTCCCAGAAATGATTAGAGACATGTAAGAAACAGTTTAAATACGGGTAAATAGAGCCGTTCTATCCTGATGGCCTAGTTCAATCACCGAGATTAGAGGTAGAAAACTCTCAAATGAAGAGAGTAATGATAATGTTTACAATTCCGGCTCTCTAGATGGTGTTTTTCCAAAGAAAGTGCTTCCAACATGAGGAATTTCTGTTTTTAAAGCTCAGAGTATGTGTATGAGGCTGATCAATGAAGAGAATACTGTTTGTATTTACAATTGAGGCTGAATTGCCTGGCATTTTCTTAATGACAAAGTTTACATCCTGAAGATTCATGTATCTACTTCTGGAAAAATGTCTAATTTTGGTAAAACTCTTAAAATACACTAGGATAGTCCGGGATGTGACCAGAAACATGTAAGAAACACTTGAAATGCTGTATAATAGAGCCGTGCTATCTTTATGGCCTAGTTCAATGACTGAGATTAGAGGTAAAAAACTCTCAAGTGAGGAGAGTAAGGATGAAGTTTACAATTGCGGCTACTCTAGATGTTGTTTTTCCAAGGAAAGTGCTTTCAAACATTAAGAATTGCTTTTTATAAAGCTCAGAATATGTATGAAGCTGATAAATAAAGAGAATATTGTTTCTATTTACAGGTGATTCTAATTACACTGGCGTTTTCTGAATGACTCAATTGAAACCTGGAAGATTGCTGTGTATACTTCTAGAAAAACTGTCTACTTTTGGTAAAACGCTTAACATACGCAATGATAGTCCCGAGAAATGATTAGAAACTTGTAAGAAACACTTGAAAGGCTGGTACATAGAGCCGTTCTATCTTTATGTTTATGTTCAATCACGGATATTAGAGATAGAATGCTGCATAGTGACGAGAGTACAGATAATGTTTACCATTCTGGCTACTTTAGATGACATATTTCCCAAGAATGTGCTTTCAAACATTAAGAATTGCTGTTTATAAAGCTCAGAATATGTAGGAAGCTGATAAATAAAGAGAATACTGTTTCTATTTACGCATGATTCTGATTAGACTGGCGTTTTCTGAATGACTCATTTGAAACCTTGAGGATTCCTGTGAATTCTTCCAGGAAAACTGTCTACTTTTGGTTAAACGCTTAACATACACCATGATAGTCCCGAGAAATGATTAGAAACATGTAAAAAACACTTGAAATGCTGGTACATAGAGCCGTTCTATCTTTATGTTCATGTTCAATCACGGAGATTAGAGATAGAATGCTGCATGGTGACGAGAGTACAGATAATGTTTACCATTCTGGCTACTTTAGATGACATATTTCCGAAGAATGTGCTTTAAAACATTAAGAATTGCTGTTTATAAAGCTCAGAATATGTAGGAAGCTGATAAATAAAGAGAATACTGTTTCTATTTACAGGTGATTGTGATTAGACTGGCGTTTTCTGAATGACTCATTTGAAACCTTGAAGATTCCTGTGTATTCTTCTAGGAAAACTGTCTACTTTTGGTTAAACGCTTAACATACACCATGATAGTCCCGAGAAATGATTAGAAACTTGTAAGAAACACTAGAAATGCTGGTACATAGAGCCGTTCTATCTTTATGTTTATGTTCAATCACGGATATTAGAGATAGAATGCTGCATGGTGACGAGAGTACAGATAATGTTTACCATTCTGGCTACTTTAGATGACATATTTCCGAAGAATGTGCTTTCAAACATTAAGAATTGCTGTTTATAAAGCTCAGAATATGTAGGAAGCTGATAAATAAAGAGAATACTGTTTCTATTTACAGGTGATTGTGAATAGACTGGCGTTCTCTGAATGACTCATTTGAAACCTTGAAGATTCCTGTGAATTCTTCTAGGAAAACTGTCTACTTTTGGTTAAACGCTTAACATACACCATGATAGTCCCGAGAAATGATTAGAAACATGTAAGAAACACTTGAAATGCTGGTACATAGAGCCGTTCTATCTTTATGTTCATGTTCAATCACGGAGATTAGAGATAGAATGCTGCATGGTGACGAGAGTACAGATAATGTTTACCATTCTGGCTACTTTAGATGATGTATTTCCGAAGAAAGTGCTTTCAAACATTAAGAATTTCCGTTTAAAAAGCTGAGAATATGGGTATGAAGCTGAGAAATGAAGAGAATACTTTTTATATTCACAACTGAGGCCGAATTGCCTGGCGTTTTCTGAATGGCAAAATTTAACTCTTGAAATTCATGTGTATACTTCTGGGAAAACTGTCTACTTTTGGTAAAATTCTTAAAATACACAATGATAGTCCCAGAAATGATTAGAGACATGTAAGAAACAGTTTAAATACGGGTAAATAGAGCCGTTCTATCCTGATGGCCTAGTTCAATCACCGAGATTAGAGGTAGAAAACTCTCAAATGAAGAGAGTAATGATAATGTTTACAATTCCGGCTCTCTAGATGGTGTTTTTCCAAAGAAAGTGCTTCCAACATGAGGAATTTCTGTTTTTAAAGCTCAGAGTATCTGTATGAGGCTGATCAATGAAGAGAATACTGTTTGTATTTACAATTGAGGCTGAATTGCCTGGCATTTTCTTAATGACAAAGTTTACATCCTGAAGATTCATGTATCTACTTCTGGAAAAATGTCTAATTTTGGTAAAACTCTTAAAATACACTAGGATAGTCCGGGATGTGACCAGAAACATGTAAGAAACACTTGAAATGCTGTATAATAGAGCCGTGCTATCTTTATGGCCTAGTTCAATGACTGAGATTAGAGGTAAAAAACTCTCAAGTGAGGAGAGTAAGGATGAAGTTTACAATTGCGGCTACTCTAGATGTTGTTTTTCCAAGGAAAGTGCTTTCAAACATTAAGAATTGCTGTTTATAAAGCTCAGAATATGTATGAAGCTGATAAATAAAGAGAATACTGTTTCTATTAACAGGTGTTTCTGATTAGACTGGCGTTTTCTGAATGACTCAATTGAAACCTTGAAGATTGCTGTGTATACTTCTAGAAAAACTGTCTACTTTTGGTAAAACGCTTAACATACGCAATGATAGTCCCGAGAAATGATTAGAAACTTGTAAGAAACACTTGAAAGGCTGGTACATAGAGCCGTTCTATCTTTATGTTTATGTTCAATCACGGATATTAGAGATAGAATGCTGCATAGTGACGAGAGTACAGATAATGTTTACCATTCTGGCTACTTTAGATGACATATTTCCCAAGAATGTGCTTTCAAACATTAAGAATTGCTGTTTATAAAGCTCAGAATATGTAGGAAGCTGATAAATAAAGAGAATACTGTTTCTATTTACGCATGATTCTGATTAGACTGGCGTTTTCTGAATGACTCATTTGAAACCTTGAGGATTCCTGTGAATTCTTCCAGGAAAACTGTCTACTTTTGGTTGAACGCTTAACATACACCATGATAGTCCCGAGAAATGATTAGAAACATGTAAGAAACACTTGAAATGCTGGTACATAGAGCCGTTCTATCTTTATGTTTATGTTCAATCACGGATATTAGACATAGAATGCTGCATAGTGACGAGAGTACAGATAATATTTACCATTCTGGCTACTTTAGATGACATATTTCCGAAGAATGTGCTTTAAAACATTAAGAATTGCTGTTTATAAAGCTCAGAATATGTAGGAAGCTGATAAATAAAGAGAATACTGTTTCTATTTACAGGTGATTGTGATTAGACTGGCGTTTTCTGAATGACTCATTTGAAACCTTGAAGATTCCTGTGTATTCTTCTAGGAAAACTGTCTACTTTTGGTTAAACGCTTAACATACACCATGATAGTCCCGAGAAATGATTAGAAACATGTAAGAAACACTTGAAATGCTGGTACATAGAGCCGTTCTATCTTTATGTTCATGTTCAATCACGGAGATTAGAGATAGAATGCTGCATGGTGACGAGAGTACAGATAATGTTTACCATTCTGGCTACTTTAGATGATGTATTTCCGAAGAAAGTGCTTTCAAACATTAAGAATTTCAGTTTAAAAAGCTGAGAATATGGGTATGAAGCTGAGAAATGAAGAGAATACTTTTTATATTCACAACTGAGGCCGAATTGCCTGGCGTTTTCTGAATGGCAAAATTTAACTCTTGAAGATTCATGTGTATACTTCTGGGAAAACTGTCTACTTTTGGTAAAACTCTTAAAATACACAATGATAGTCCCAGAAATGATTAGAGACATGTAAGAAACAGTTTAAATACGGGTAAATAGAGCCGTTCTATCCTGATGGCCTAGTTCAATCACCGAGATTAGTGGTAGAAAACTCTCAAATGAAGAGAGTAATTATAATGTTTACAATTCCGGCTACTCTAGATGGTGTTTTTCCAAAGAAAGTGCTTCCAACAAGAGGAATTTCTGTTTTTAAAGCTCAGAGTATGTGTATGAGGCTGATCAATGAAGAAGAGAATACTGTTTGTATTTACAATTGAGGCTGAATTGCCTGGCATTTTCTTAATGACAAAGTTTACATCCTGAAGATTCATGTATCTACTTCTGGAAAAATGTCTAATTTTGGTAAATCTCTTAAAATACACTAGGATAGTCCGGGAAATGACTAGAAACATGTAAGAAACACTTGAAATGCTGTATAATAGAGCCGTGCTATCTTTATGGCCTAGTTCAATGACTGAGATTAGAGGTAAAAAACTCTCAAGTGAGGAGAGTAAGGATGAAGTTTACAATTGCGGCTACTCTAGATGTTGTTTTTCCAAGGAAAGTGCTTTCAAACATTAAGAATTGCTTTTTATAAAGCTCAGAATATGTATGAAGCTGATAAATAAAGAGAATATTGTTTCTATTTACAGGTGATTCTAATTACACTGGCGTTTTCTGAATGACTCAATTGAAACCTGGAAGATTGCTGTGTATACTTCTAGAAAAACTGTCTACTTTTGGTAAAACGCTTAACATACGCAATGATAGTCCCGAGAAATGATTAGAAACTTGTAAGAAACACTTGAAAGGCTGGTACATAGAGCCGTTCTATCTTTATGTTTATGTTCAATCACGGATATTAGAGATAGAATGCTGCATAGTGACGAGAGTACAGATAATGTTTACCATTCTGGCTACTTTAGATGACATATTTCCCAAGAATGTGCTTTCAAACATTAAGAATTGCTGTTTATAAAGCTCAGAATATGTAGGAAGCTGATAAATAAAGAGAATACTGTTTCTATTTACGCATGATTCTGATTAGACTGGCGTTTTCTGAATGACTCATTTGAAACCTTGAGGATTCCTGTGAATTCTTCCAGGAAAACTGTCTACTTTTGGTTAAACGCTTAACATACACCATGATAGTCCCGAGAAATGATTAGAAACATGTAAGAAACACTTGAAATGCTGGTACATAGAGCCGTTCTATCTTTATGTTCATGGTCAATCACGGAGATTAGAGATAGAATGCTGCATGGTGACGAGAGTACAGATAATGTTTACCATTCTGGCTACTTTAGATGACATATTTCCGAAGAATGTGCTTTAAAACATTAAGAATTGCTGTTTATAAAGCTCAGAATATGTAGGAAGCTGATAAATAAAGAGAATACTGTTTCTATTTACAGGTGATTGTGATTAGACTGGCGTTTTCTGAATGACTCATTTGAAACCTTGAAGATTCCTGTGTATTCTTCTAGGAAAACTGTCTACTTTTGGTTAAACGCTTAACATACACCATGATAGTCCCGAGAAATGATTAGAAACTTGTAAGAAACACTAGAAATGCTGGTACATAGAGCCGTTCTATCTTTATGTTTATGTTCAATCACGGATATTAGAGATAGAATGCTGCATGGTGACGAGAGTACAGATAATGTTTACCATTCTGGCTACTTTAGATGACATATTTCCGAAGAATGTGCTTTCAAACATTAAGAATTGCTGTTTATAAAGCTCAGAATATGTAGGAAGCTGATAAATAAAGAGAATACTGTTTCTATTTACAGGTGATTGTGAATAGACTGGCGTTCTCTGAATGACTCATTTGAAACCTTGAAGATTCCTGTGAATTCTTCTAGGAAAACTGTCTACTTTTGGTTAAACGCTTAACATACACCATGATAGTCCCGAGAAATGATTAGAAACATGTAAGAAACACTTGAAATGCTGGTACATAGAGCCGTTCTATCTTTATGTTCATGTTCAATCACGGAGATTAGAGATAGAATGCTGCATGGTGACGAGAGTACAGATAATGTTTACCATTCTGGCTACTTTAGATGATGTATTTCCGAAGAAAGTGCTTTCAAACATTAAGAATTTCAGTTTAAAAAGCTGAGAATATGGGTATGAAGCTGAGAAATGAAGAGAATACTTTTTATATTCACAACTGAGGCCGAATTGCCTGGCGTTTTCTGAATGGCAAAATTTAACTCTTGAAATTCATGTGTATACTTCTGGGAAAACTGTCTACTTTTGGTAAAATTCTTAAAATACACAATGATAGTCCCAGAAATGATTAGAGACATGTAAGAAACAGTTTAAATACGGGTAAATAGAGCCGTTCTATCCTGATGGCCTAGTTCAATCACCGAGATTAGAGGTAGAAAACTCTCAAATGAAGAGAGTAATGATAATGTTTACAATTCCGGCTCTCTAGATGGTGTTTTTCCAAAGAAAGTGCTTCCAACATGAGGAATTTCTGTTTTTAAAGCTCAGAGTATCTGTATGAGGCTGATCAATGAAGAGAATACTGTTTGTATTTACAATTGAGGCTGAATTGCCTGGCATTTTCTTAATGACAAAGTTTACATCCTGAAGATTCATGTATCTACTTCTGGAAAAATGTCTAATTTTGGTAAAACTCTTAAAATACACTAGGATAGTCCGGGATGTGACCAGAAACATGTAAGAAACACTTGAAATGCTGTATAATAGAGCCGTGCTATCTTTATGGCCTAGTTCAATGACTGAGATTAGAGGTAAAAAACTCTCAAGTGAGGAGAGTAAGGATGAAGTTTACAATTGCGGCTACTCTAGATGTTGTTTTTCCAAGGAAAGTGCTTTCAAACATTAAGAATTGCTTTTTATAAAACTCAGAATATGTATGAAGCTGATAAATAAAGAGAATACTGTTTCTATTTACAGGTGATTCTAATTACACTGGCGTTTTCTGAATGACTCAATTGAAACCTGGAAGATTGCTGTGTATACTTCTAGAAAAACTGTCTACTTTTGGTAAAACGCTTATCATACACCATGATAGTCGCGAGAAAGGACTAGAATCATGTAAGAAACAGTTGAAATGCTGGTACATATAGCCGTTCTATCTTTATGTTCATGTTCAATCATGGAGATTAGAGATAGAATGCTGCATAGTGATGAGAGTACAGATAATGTTTACAGTTCTGGCTACTTTAGATGATGGATTTCCGAAGAAAGTGCTTTCAAACATTAAGAATTTCCGTTTAAAAAGCTGAGAATATGGGTATGAAGCTGAGAAATAAAGAGATTACTTTTTATATTCACAACTGAGGCCGAATTGCCTGGCGTTTTCTGAATGGCACAATTTAACTCTTGAAGATTCATGTGTATACTTCAGGGAAAACTGTCTACTTTTGGTAAAACTCTTAAAATCACAATGATAGTCCCAGAAGTGATTAGAGACATGTAAGAAACAGTTTAAATACGGGTAAATAGAGCCGTTCTATCCTGATGGCCTAGTTCAATCACCGAGATTAGAGGTAGAAAACTCTCAAATGAAGAGAGTAATGATAATGTTTACAATTCCGGCTACTCTAGATGGTGTTTTTCCAAAGAAAGTGCTTCCAACATGAGGAATTTCTGTTTTTAAAGCTCAGAGTATCTGTATGAGGCTGATCAATGAAGAGAATACTGTTTGTATTTACAATTGAGGCTGAATTGCCTGGCATTTTCTTAATGACAAAGTTTACATCCTGAAGATTCATGTATCTACTTCTGGAAAAATGTCTAATTTTGGTAAATCTCTTAAAATACACTAGGATAGTCCGGGAAGTGACTAGAAACATTTAAGAAACACTTGAAATGCTGTATAATAGAGCCGTGCTATCTCTATGGCCTAGTTCAATGACTGAGATTAGAGGTAAAAAACTCTCAAGTGAGGAGAGTAAGGATGAAGTTTACAATTGCGGCTACTCTAGATGTTGTTTTTCCAAGGAAAGTGCTTTCAAACATTAAGAATTGCTGTTTATAAAGCTCAGAATATGTATGAAGCTGATAAATAAAGAGAATACTGTTTCTATTAACAGGTGTTTCTGATTAGACTGGCGTTTTCTGAATGACTCAATTGAAACCTTGAAGATTGCTGTGTATACTTCTAGAAAAACTGTCTACTTTTGGTAAAACGCTTAACATACGCAATGATAGTCCCGAGAAATGATTAGAAACTTGTAAGAAACACTTGAAAGGCTGGTACATAGAGCCGTTCTATCTTTATGTTTATGTTCAATCACGGATATTAGAGATAGAATGCTGCATAGTGACGAGAGTACAGATAATGTTTACCATTCTGGCTACTTTAGATGACATATTTCCCAAGAATGTGCTTTCAAACATTAAGAATTGCTGTTTATAAAGCTCAGAATATGTAGGAAGCTGATAAATAAAGAGAATACTGTTTCTATTTACGCATGATTCTGATTAGACTGGCGTTTTCTGAATGACTCATTTGAAACCTTGAGGATTCCTGTGAATTCTTCCAGGAAAACTGTCTACTTTTGGTTGAACGCTTAACATACACCATGATAGTCCCGAGAAATGATTAGAAACATGTAAGAAACACTTGAAATGCTGGTACATAGAGCCGTTCTATCTTTATGTTTATGTTCAATCACGGATATTAGACATAGAATGCTGCATAGTGACGAGAGTACAGATAATATTTACCATTCTGGCTACTTTAGATGACATATTTCCGAAGAATGTGCTTTAAAACATTAAGAATTGCTGTTTATAAAGCTCAGAATATGTAGGAAGCTGATAAATAAAGAGAATACTGTTTCTATTTACAGGTGATTGTGATTAGACTGGCGTTTTCTGAATGACTCATTTGAAACCTTGAAGATTCCTGTGTATTCTTCTAGGAAAACTGTCTACTTTTGGTTAAACGCTTAACATACACCATGATAGTCCCGAGAAATGATTAGAAACATGTAAGAAACACTTGAAATGCTGGTACATAGAGCCGTTCTATCTTTATGTTCATGTTCAATCACGGAGATTAGAGATAGAATGCTGCATGGTGACGAGAGTACAGATAATGTTTACCATTCTGGCTACTTTAGATGATGTATTTCCGAAGAAAGTGCTTTCAAACATTAAGAATTTCAGTTTAAAAAGCTGAGAATATGGGTATGAAGCTGAGAAATGAAGAGAATACTTTTTATATTCACAACTGAGGCCGAATTGCCTGGCGTTTTCTGAATGGCAAAATTTAACTCTTGAAGATTCATGTGTATACTTCTGGGAAAACTGTCTACTTTTGGTAAAACTCTTAAAATACACAATGATAGTCCCAGAAATGATTAGAGACATGTAAGAAACAGTTTAAATACGGGTAAATAGAGCCGTTCTATCCTGATGGCCTAGTTCAATCACCGAGATTAGTGGTAGAAAACTCTCAAATGAAGAGAGTAATTATAATGTTTACAATTCCGGCTACTCTAGATGGTGTTTTTCCAAAGAAAGTGCTTCCAACAAGAGGAATTTCTGTTTTTAAAGCTCAGAGTATGTGTATGAGGCTGATCAATGAAGAAGAGAATACTGTTTGTATTTACAATTGAGGCTGAATTGCCTGGCATTTTCTTAATGACAAAGTTTACATCCTGAAGATTCATGTATCTACTTCTGGAAAAATGTCTAATTTTGGTAAATCTCTTAAAATACACTAGGATAGTCCGGGAAATGACTAGAAACATGTAAGAAACACTTGAAATGCTGTATAATAGAGCCGTGCTATCTTTATGGCCTAGTTCAATGACTGAGATTAGAGGTAAAAAACTCTCAAGTGAGGAGAGTAAGGATGAAGTTTACAATTGCGGCTACTCTAGATGTTGTTTTTCCAAGGAAAGTGCTTTCAAACATTAAGAATTGCTTTTTATAAAGCTCAGAATATGTATGAAGCTGATAAATAAAGAGAATATTGTTTCTATTTACAGGTGATTCTAATTACACTGGCGTTTTCTGAATGACTCAATTGAAACCTGGAAGATTGCTGTGTATACTTCTAGAAAAACTGTCTACTTTTGGTAAAACGCTTAACATACGCAATGATAGTCCCGAGAAATGATTAGAAACTTGTAAGAAACACTTGAAAGGCTGGTACATAGAGCCGTTCTATCTTTATGTTTATGTTCAATCACGGATATTAGAGATAGAATGCTGCATAGTGACGAGAGTACAGATAATGTTTACCATTCTGGCTACTTTAGATGACATATTTCCCAAGAATGTGCTTTCAAACATTAAGAATTGCTGTTTATAAAGCTCAGAATATGTAGGAAGCTGATAAATAAAGAGAATACTGTTTCTATTTACGCATGATTCTGATTAGACTGGCGTTTTCTGAATGACTCATTTGAAACCTTGAGGATTCCTGTGAATTCTTCCAGGAAAACTGTCTACTTTTGGTTAAACGCTTAACATACACCATGATAGTCCCGAGAAATGATTAGAAACATGTAAGAAACACTTGAAATGCTGGTACATAGAGCCGTTCTATCTTTATGTTCATGGTCAATCACGGAGATTAGAGATAGAATGCTGCATGGTGACGAGAGTACAGATAATGTTTACCATTCTGGCTACTTTAGATGACATATTTCCGAAGAATGTGCTTTAAAACATTAAGAATTGCTGTTTATAAAGCTCAGAATATGTAGGAAGCTGATAAATAAAGAGAATACTGTTTCTATTTACAGGTGATTGTGATTAGACTGGCGTTTTCTGAATGACTCATTTGAAACCTTGAAGATTCCTGTGTATTCTTCTAGGAAAACTGTCTACTTTTGGTTAAACGCTTAACATACACCATGATAGTCCCGAGAAATGATTAGAAACTTGTAAGAAACACTAGAAATGCTGGTACATAGAGCCGTTCTATCTTTATGTTTATGTTCAATCACGGATATTAGAGATAGAATGCTGCATGGTGACGAGAGTACAGATAATGTTTACCATTCTGGCTACTTTAGATGACATATTTCCGAAGAATGTGCTTTCAAACATTAAGAATTGCTGTTTATAAAGCTCAGAATATGTAGGAAGCTGATAAATAAAGAGAATACTGTTTCTATTTACAGGTGATTGTGAATAGACTGGCGTTCTCTGAATGACTCATTTGAAACCTTGAAGATTCCTGTGAATTCTTCTAGGAAAACTGTCTACTTTTGGTTAAACGCTTAACATACACCATGATAGTCCCGAGAAATGATTAGAAACATGTAAGAAACACTTGAAATGCTGGTACATAGAGCCGTTCTATCTTTATGTTCATGTTCAATCACGGAGGTTAGAGATAGAATGCTGCATGGTGACGAGAGTACAGATAATGTTTACCATTCTGGCTACTTTAGATGATGTATTTCCGAAGAAAGTGCTTTCAAACATTAAGAATTTCAGTTTAAAAAGCTGAGAATATGGGTATGAAGCTGAGAAATGAAGAGAATACTTTTTATATTCACAACTGAGGCCGAATTGCCTGGCGTTTTCTGAATGGCAAAATTTAACTCTTGAAATTCATGTGTATACTTCTGGGAAAACTGTCTACTTTTGGTAAAATTCTTAAAATACACAATGATAGTCCCAGAAATGATTAGAGACATGTAAGAAACAGTTTAAATACGGGTAAATAGAGCCGTTCTATCCTGATGGCCTAGTTCAATCACCGAGATTAGAGGTAGAAAACTCTCAAATGAAGAGAGTAATGATAATGTTTACAATTCCGGCTCTCTAGATGGTGTTTTTCCAAAGAAAGTGCTTCCAACATGAGGAATTTCTGTTTTTAAAGCTCAGAGTATCTGTATGAGGCTGATCAATGAAGAGAATACTGTTTGTATTTACAATTGAGGCTGAATTGCCTGGCATTTTCTTAATGACAAAGTTTACATCCTGAAGATTCATGTATCTACTTCTGGAAAAATGTCTAATTTTGGTAAAACTCTTAAAATACACTAGGATAGTCCGGGATGTGACCAGAAACATGTAAGAAACACTTGAAATGCTGTATAATAGAGCCGTTCTATCTTTATGTTTATGTTCAATCACGGATATTAGACATAGAATGCTGCATAGTGACGAGAGTACAGATAATATTTACCATTCTGGCTACTTTAGATGACATATTTCCGAAGAATGTGCTTTAAAACATTAAGAATTGCTGTTTATAAAGCTCAGAATATGTAGGAAGCTGATAAATAAAGAGAATACTGTTTCTATTTACAGGTGATTGTGATTAGACTGGCGTTTTCTGAATGACTCATTTGAAACCTTGAAGATTCCTGTGTATTCTTCTAGGAAAACTGTCTACTTTTGGTTAAACGCTTAACATACACCATGATAGTCCCGAGAAATGATTAGAAACATGTAAGAAACACTTGAAATGCTGGTACATAGAGCCGTTCTATCTTTATGTTCATGTTCAATCACGGAGATTAGAGATAGAATGCTGCATGGTGACGAGAGTACAGATAATGTTTACCATTCTGGCTACTTTAGATGATGTATTTCCGAAGAAAGTGCTTTCAAACATTAAGAATTTCAGTTTAAAAAGCTGAGAATATGGGTATGAAGCTGAGAAATGAAGAGAATACTTTTTATATTCACAACTGAGGCCGAATTGCCTGGCGTTTTCTGAATGGCAAAATTTAACTCTTGAAGATTCATGTGTATACTTCTGGGAAAACTGTCTACTTTTGGTAAAACTCTTAAAATACACAATGATAGTCCCAGAAATGATTAGAGACATGTAAGAAACAGTTTAAATACGGGTAAATAGAGCCGTTCTATCCTGATGGCCTAGTTCAATCACCGAGATTAGTGGTAGAAAACTCTCAAATGAAGAGAGTAATTATAATGTTTACAATTCCGGCTACTCTAGATGGTGTTTTTCCAAAGAAAGTGCTTCCAACAAGAGGAATTTCTGTTTTTAAAGCTCAGAGTATGTGTATGAGGCTGATCAATGAAGAAGAGAATACTGTTTGTATTTACAATTGAGGCTGAATTGCCTGGCATTTTCTTAATGACAAAGTTTACATCCTGAAGATTCATGTATCTACTTCTGGAAAAATGTCTAATTTTGGTAAATCTCTTAAAATACACTAGGATAGTCCGGGAAATGACTAGAAACATGTAAGAAACACTTGAAATGCTGTATAATAGAGCCGTGCTATCTTTATGGCCTAGTTCAATGACTGAGATTAGAGGTAAAAAACTCTCAAGTGAGGAGAGTAAGGATGAAGTTTACAATTGCGGCTACTCTAGATGTTGTTTTTCCAAGGAAAGTGCTTTCAAACATTAAGAATTGCTGTTTATAAAGCTCAGAATATGTATGAAGCTGATAAATAAAGAGAATACTGTTTCTATTTACAGGTGATTCTAATTACACTGGCGTTTTCTGAATGACTCAATTGAAACCTTGAAGATTGCTGTGTATACTTCTAGAAAAACTGTCTACTTTTGGTAAAACGCTTAACATACGCAATGATAGTCCCGAGAAATAATTAGAAACTTGTAAGAAACACTTGAAAGGCTGGTACATAGAGCCGTTCTATCTTTATGTTTATGTTCAATCACGGATATTAGAGATAGAATGCTGCATAGTGACGAGAGTACAGATAATGTTTACCATTCTGGCTACTTTAGATGACATATTTCCCAAGAATGTGCTTTCAAACATTAAGAATTGCTGTTTATAAAGCTCAGAATATGTAGGAAGCTGATAAATAAAGAGAATACTGTTTCTATTTACGCATGATTCTGATTAGACTGGCGTTTTCTGAATGACTCATTTGAAACCTTGAGGATTCCTGTGAATTCTTCCAGGAAAACTGTCTACTTTTGGTTAAACGCTTAACATACACCATGATAGTCCCGAGAAATGATTAGAAACATGTAAGAAACCCTTGAAATGCTGGTACATAGAGCCGTTCTATCTTTATGTTTATGTTCAATCACGGATATTAGACATAGAATGCTGCATAGTGACGAGAGTACAGATAATATTTACCATTCTGGCTACTTTAGATGACATATTTCCGAAGAATGTGCTTTCAAACATTAAGAATTGCTGTTTATAAAGCTCAGAATATGTAGGAAGCTGATAAATAAAGAGAATACTGTTTCTATTTACAGGTGATTGTGATTAGACTGGCGTTTTCTGAATGACTCATTTGAAACCTTGAAGATTCCTGTGAATTCTTCTAGGAAAACTGTCTACTTTTGGTTAAATGCTTAACATACACCATGATAGTCCTGAGAAATGATTAGAAACATGTAAGAAACACTTGAAATGCTGGTACATAGAGCCGTTCTATCTTTATGTTCATGTTCAATCACGGTGATTAGAGATAGAATGCTGCATGGTGACGAGAGTACAGACAATGTTTACCATTCTGGCTACTTTAGATGATGTATTTCCGAAGAAAGTGCTTTCAAACATTAAGAATTTCAGTTTAAAAACCTGAGAATATGGGTATGAAGCTGAGAAATGAAGAGAATACTTTTTATATTCACAACTGAGGCCGAATTGCCTGGCGTTTTCTGAATGGCAAAATTTAACTCTTGAAGATTCATGTGTATACTTCTGGGAAAACTGTCTACTTTTGGTAAAACTCTTAAAATACACAATGATAGTCCCAGAAATGATTAGAGACATGTAAGAAACAGTTTAAATACGGGTAAATAGAGCCGTTCTATCCTGATGGCCTAGTTCAATCACCGAGATTAGAGGTAGAAAACTCTCAAATTAAGAGAGTAATGATAATGTTTACAATTCCGGCTACTCTAGATGGTGTTTTTCCAAAGAAAGTGCTTCCAACAAGAGGAATTTCTGTTTTTAAAGCTCAGAGTATGTGTATGAGGCTGATCAATGAAGAGAATACTGTTTGTATTTACAATTGAGGCTGAATTGTCTGCCATTTTCTTAATGACAAAGTTTACATCCTGAAGATTCATGTATCTACTTCTGGAAAAATGTCTAATTTTGGTAAATCTCTTAAAATACACTAGGATAGTCCGGGAAATGACTAGAAACATGTAAGAAACACTTGAAATGCTGTATAATAGAGCCGTGCTATCTTTATGGCCTAGTTCAATGACTGAGATTAGAGGTAAAAAACTCTCAAGTGAGGAGAGTAAGGATGAAGTTTACAATTGCGGCTACTCTAGATGTTGTTTTTCCAAGGAAAGTGCTTTCAAACATTAAGAATTGCTGTTTATAAAGCTCAGAATATGTATGAAGCTGATAAATAAAGAGAATACTGTTTCTATTTACAGGTGATTCTAATTACACTGGCGTTTTCTGAATGACTCAATTGAAACCTTGAAGATTGCTGTGTATACTTCTAGAAAAACTGTCTACTTTTGGTAAAACGCTTAACATACGCAATGATAGTCCCGAGAAATGATTAGAAACTTGTAAGAAACACTTGAAAGGCTGGTACATAGAGCCGTTCTATCTTTATGTTTATGTTCAATCACGGATATAAGAGATAGAATGCTGCATAGTGACGAGAGTACAGATAATGTTTACCATTCTGGCTACTTTAGATGACATATTTCCCAAGAATGTGCTTTCAAACATTAAGAATTGCTGTTTATAAAGCTCAGAATATGTAGGAAGCTGATAAATAAAGAGAATACTGTTTCTATTTACGCATGATTCTGACTAGACTGGCGTTTTCTGAATGACTCATTTGAAACCTTGAGGATTCCTGTGAATTCTTCTAGGAAAACTGTCTACTTTTGGTTAAACGCTTAACATACACCATGATAGTCCCGAGAAATGATTAGAAACTTGTAAGAAACACTAGAAATGCTGGTACATAGAGCCGTTCTATCTTTATGTTTATGTTCAATCACGGATATTAGAGATAGAATGCTGCATAGTGACGAGAGTACAGATAATGTTTACCATTCTGGCTACTTTAGATGACATATTTCCCAAGAATGTGCTTTCAAACATTAAGAATTGCTGTTTATAAAGCTCAGAATATGTAGGAAGCTGATAAATAAAGAGAATACTGTTTCTATTTACGCATGATTCTGATTAGACTGGCGTTTTCTGAATGACTCATTTGAAACCTTGAAGATTCCTCTGTATACTTCTAGGAAAACTGTCTACTTTTGGTAAAACGCTTAACATACACCATGATAGTCGCGAGAAATGACTAGAAACATGTAAGAAACAGTTGAAATGCTGGTACATAGAGCCGTTCTTTCTTTATGTTCATGTTCAATCACGGATTAGAGATAGAATGCTGCATAGTGATGAGAGTACAGATAATGTTTACCATTCTGGCTACTTTAGATTATGTATTTCTGAATAAAGTGCTTTCAAACATTAAGAATTTCCGTGTAAAAAGCTGAGAATATGGGTATGAAGCTGAGAAATAAAGAGATTACTTTTTATATTCACAACTGAGGCCGAATTGCCTGGCGTTTTCTGAATGGCACAATTTAACTCTTGAAGATTCATGTGTATACTTCTGGGAAAACTGTCTACTTTTGGTAAAACGCTTAACATACGCAATGATAGTCCCGAGAAATGATTAGAAACTTGTAAGAAACAGTTTAAATACGGGTAAATAGAGCCGTTCTATCCTGATGGCCTAGTTCAATCACCGAGATTAGAGGTAGAAAACTCTCAAATTAAGAGAGTAATGATAATGTTTACAATTCCGGCTACTCTAGATGGTGTTTTTCCAAAGAAAGTGCTTCCTACAAGAGGAATTTCTGTTTTTAAAGCTCAGAGTATGTGTATGAGGCTGAGCAATGAAGAGAATACTGTTTGTATTTACAATGGAGGCTGAATTGCCTGGCATTTTCTTAATGACAAAGTTTACATCCTGAAGATTCATGTATCTACTTCTGGAAAAATGTCTAATTTTGGTAAATCTCTTAAAATACACTAGGATAGTCCGGGAAATGACTAGAAACATGTAAGAAACACTTGAAATGCTGTATAATAGAGCCGTGCTATCTTTATGGCCTAGTTCAATGACTGAGATTAGAGGTAAAAAACTCTCAAGTGAGGAGAGTAAGGATGAAGTTTACAATTGCGGCTACTCTAGATGTTGTTTTTCCAAGGAAAGTGCTTTCAAACATTAAGAATTGCTGTTTATAAAGCTCAGAATATGTATGAAGCTGATAAATAAAGAGAATACTGTTTCTATTTACAGGTGATTCTAATTACACTGGCGTTTTCTGAATGACTCAATTGAAACCTTGAAGATTGCTGTGTATACTTCTAGAAAAACTGTCTACTTTTGGTAAAACGCTTAACATACGCAATGATAGTCCCGAGAAATGATTAGAAACTTGTAAGAAACACTTGAAAGGCTGGTACATAGAGCCGTTCTATCTTTATGTTTATGTTCAATCACGGATATTAGAGATAGAATGCTGCATAGTGACGAGAGTACAGATAATGTTTACCATTCTGGCTACTTTAGATGACATATTTCCCAAGAATGTGCTTTCAAACATTAAGAATTGCTGTTTATAAAGCTCAGAATATGTAGGAAGCTGATAAATAAAGAGAATACTGTTTCTATTTACGCATGATTCTGATTAGACTGGCGTTTTCTGAATGACTCATTTGAAACCTTGAGGATTCCTGTGAATTCTTCCAGGAAAACTGTCTACTTTTGGTTAAACGGTTAACATACACCATGATAGTCCCGAGAAATGATTAGAAACATGTAAGAAACACTTGAAATGCTGGTACATAGAGCCGTTCTATCTTTATGTTTATGTTCAATCACGGATATTAGACATAGAATGCTGCATAGTGACGAGAGTACAGATAATGTTTACCATTCTGGCTACTTTAGATTATGTATTTCTGAATAAAGTGCTTTCAAACATTAAGAATTTCCGTTTAAAAAGCTGAGAATATGGGTATGAAGCTGAGAAATAAAGAGATTACTTTTTATATTCACAACTGAGGCCGAATTGCCTGGCGTTTTCTGAATGGCACAATTTAACTCTTGAAGATTCATGTGTATACTTCTGGGAAAACTGTCTACTTTTGGTAAAACGCTTAACATACGCAATGATAGTCCCGAGAAATGATTAGAAACTTGTAAGAAACACTTGAAAGGCTGGTACATAGAGCAGTTCTATCTTTATGTTTATGTTCAATCACGGATATTAGAGATAGAATGCTGCATAGTGACGAGAGTACAGATAATGTTTACCATTCTGGCTACTTTAGATGACATATTTCCGAAGTATGTGCTTTCAAACATTAAGAATTGCTGTTTATAAAGCTCAGAATATGTAGGAAGCTGATAAATAAAGAGAATACTGTTTCTATTTACAGGTGATTGTGATTAGACTGGCGTTTTCTGAATGACTCATTTGAAACCTTGAAGATTCCTGTGAATTCTTCTAGGAAAACTGTCTACTTTTGGTTAAATGCTTAACATACACCATGATAGTCCTGAGAAATGATTAGAAACATGTAAGAAACACTTGAAATGCTGGTACATAGAGCCGTTCTATCTTTATGTTCATGTTCAATCACGGAGATTAGAGATAGAATGCTGCATGGTGACGAGAGTACAGATAATGTTTACCATTCTGGCTACTTTAGATGATGTATTTCTGAATAAAGTGCTTTCAAACATTAAGAATTTCCGTGTAAAAAGCTGAGAATATGGGTATGAAGCTGAGAAATAAAGAGATTACTTTTTATATTCACAACTGAGGCCGAATTGCCTGGCGTTTTCTGAATGGCACAATTTAACTCTTGAAGATTCATGTGTATACTTCTGGGAAAACTGTCTACTTTTGGTAAAACGCTTAACATACGCAATGATAGTCCCGAGAAATGATTAGAAACTTGTAAGAAACAGTTTAAATACGGGTAAATAGAGCCGTTCTATCCTGATGGCCTAGTTCAATCACCGAGATTAGAGGTAGAAAACTCTCAAATTAAGAGAGTAATGATAATGTTTACAATTCCGGCTACTCTAGATGGTGTTTTTCCAAAGAAAGTGCTTCCTACAAGAGGAATTTCTGTTTTTAAAGCTCAGAGTATGTGTATGAGGCTGATCAATGAAGAGAATACTGTTTGTATTTACAATTGAGGCTGAATTGCCTGGCATTTTCTTAATGACAAAGTTTACATCCTGAAGATTCATGTATCTACTTCTGGAAAAATGTCTAATTTTGGTAAATCTCTTAAAATACACTAGGATAGTCCGGGAAATGACTAGAAACATGTAAGAAACACTTGAAATGCTGTATAATAGAGCCGTGCTATCTTTATGGCCTAGTTCAATGACTGAGATTAGAGGTAAAAAACTCTCAAGTGAGGAGAGTAAGGATGAAGTTTACAATTGCGGCTACTCTAGATGTTGTTTTTCCAAGGAAAGTGCTTTCAAACATTAAGAATTGCTGTTTATAAAGCTCAGAATATGTATGAAGCTGATAAATAAAGAGAATACTGTTTCTATTTACAGGTGATTCTAATTACACTGGCGTTTTCTGAATGACTCAATTGAAACCTTGAAGATTGCTGTGTATACTTCTAGAAAAACTGTCTACTTTTGGTAAAACGCTTAACATACGCAATGATAGTCCCGAGAAATGATTAGAAACTTGTAAGAAACACTTGAAAGGCTGGTACATAGAGCCGTTCTATCTTTATGTTTATGTTCAATCACGGATATTAGAGATAGAATGCTGCATAGTGACGAGAGTACAGATAATGTTTACCATTCTGGCTACTTTAGATGACATATTTCCCAAGAATGTGCTTTCAAACATTAAGAATTGCTGTTTATAAAGCTCAGAATATGTAGGAAGCTGATAAATAAAGAGAATACTGTTTCTATTTACGCATGATTCTGATTAGACTGGCGTTTTCTGAATGACTCATTTGAAACCTTGAGGATTCCTGTGAATTCTTCCAGGAAAACTGTCTACTTTTGGTTAAACGGTTAACATACACCATGATAGTCCCGAGAAATGATTAGAAACATGTAAGAAACACTTGAAATGCTGGTACATAGAGCCGTTCTATCTTTATGTTTATGTTCAATCACGGATATTAGACATAGAATGCTGCATAGTGACGAGAGTACAGATAATGTTTACCATTCTGGCTACTTTAGATTATGTATTTCTGAATAAAGTGCTTTCAAACATTAAGAATTTCCGTTTAAAAAGCTGAGAATATGGGTATGAAGCTGAGAAATAAAGAGATTACTTTTTATATTCACAACTGAGGCCGAATTGCCTGGCGTTTTCTGAATGGCACAATTTAACTCTTGAAGATTCATGTGTATACTTCTGGGAAAACTGTCTACTTTTGGTAAAACGCTTAACATACGCAATGATAGTCCCGAGAAATGATTAGAAACTTGTAAGAAACACTTGAAAGGCTGGTACATAGAGCAGTTCTATCTTTATGTTTATGTTCAATCACGGATATTAGAGATAGAATGCTGCATAGTGACGAGAGTACAGATAATGTTTACCATTCTGGCTACTTTAGATGACATATTTCCGAAGAATGTGCTTTCAAACATTAAGAATTGCTGTTTATAAAGCTCAGAATATGTAGGAAGCTGATAAATAAAGAGAATACTGTTTCTATTTACAGGTGATTGTGATTAGACTGGCGTTTTCTGAATGACTCATTTGAAACCTTGAAGATTCCTGTGAATTCTTCTAGGAAAACTGTCTACTTTTGGTTAAATGCTTAACATACACCATGATAGTCCTGAGAAATGATTAGAAACATGTAAGAAACACTTGAAATGCTGGTACATAGAGCCGTTCTATCTTTATGTTCATGTTCAATCACGGAGATTAGAGATAGAATGCTGCATGGTGACGAGAGTACAGATAATGTTTACCATTCTGGCTACTTTAGATGATGTATTTCCGAAGAAAGAGCTTTCAAACATTAAGAATTTCAGTTTAAAAAGCTGAGAATATGGGTATGAAGCTGAGAAATGAAGAGAATACTTTTTATATTCACAACTGAGGCCGAATTGCCTGGCGTTTTCTGAATGGCAAAATTTAACTCTTGAAGATTCATGTGTATACTTCTGGGAAAACTGTCTACTTTTGGTAAAACGCTTAACATACGCAATGATAGTCCCGAGAAATGATTAGAAACTTGTAAGAAACACTTGAAAGGCTGGTACATAGAGCCGTACTATCTTTATGTTTATATTCAATAACGGATATTAGAGATGGAATGCTGCATAGTGACGAGAGTACAGATAATGTTTACCATTCTGGCTACTTTAGATGACATATTTCCAAAGAATGTGCTTTCAAACATTATGAATTGCTGTTTATAAAGCTCAGAATATGTAGGAAGCTGATAAATAAAGAGAATACTGTTTCTATTTACGCATGATTCTGATTAGACTGGCGTTTTCTGAATGACTCATTTGAAACCTTGAGGATTCCTGTGAATTCTTCCAGGAAAACTGTCTACTTTTGGTTAAACGCTTAACATACACCATGATAGTCCCGAGAAATGATTAGAAACATGTAAGAAACACTTGAAATGCTGGTACATAGAGCCGTTCTATCTTTATGTTTATGTTCAATCACGGATATTAGACATAGAATGCTGCATAGTGACGAGAGTACAGATAATATTTACCATTCTGGCTACTTTAGATGACATATTTCCGAAGAATGTGCTTTAAAACATTAAGAATTGCTGTTTATAAAGCTCAGAATATGTAGGAAGCTGATAAATAAAGAGAATACTGTTTCTATTTACAGGTGATTGTGATTAGACTGGCGTTTTCTGAATGACTCATTTGAAACCTTGAAGATTCCTGTGTATTCTTCTAGGAAAACTGTCTACTTTTGGTTAAACGCTTAACATACACCATGATAGTCCCGAGAAATGATTAGAAACTTGTAAGAAACACTAGAAATGCTGGTACATAGAGCCGTTCTATCTTTATGTTTATGTTCAATCACGGATATTAGAGATAGAATGCTGCATAGTGATGAGAGTACAGATAATGTTTACCATTCTGGCTACTTTAGATTATGTATTTCTGAATAAAGTGCTTTCAAACATTAAGAATTTCCGTGTAAAAAGCTGAGAATATGGGTATGAAGCTGAGAAATAAAGAGATTACTTTTTATATTCACAACTGAGGCCGAATTGCCTGGCGTTTTCTGAATGGCACAATTTAACTCTTGAAGATTCATGTGTATACTTCTGGGAAAACTGTCTACTTTTGGTAAAACGCTTAACATACGCAATGATAGTCCCGAGAAATGATTAGAAACTTGTAAGAAACAGTTTAAATACGGGTAAATAGAGCCGTTCTATCCTGATGGCCTAGTTCAATCACCGAGATTAGAGGTAGAAAACTCTCAAATTAAGAGAGTAATGATAATGTTTACAATTCCGGCTACTCTAGATGGTGTTTTTCCAAAGAAAGTGCTTCCTACAAGAGGAATTTCTGTTTTTAAAGCTCAGAGTATGTGTATGAGGCTGACCAATGAAGAGAATACTGTTTGTATTTACAATTGAGGCTGAATTGCCTGGCATTTTCTTAATGACAAAGTTTACATCCTGAAGATTCATGTATCTACTTCTGGAAAAATGTCTAATTTTGGTAAATCTCTTAAAATACACTAGGATAGTCCGGGAAATGACTAGAAACATGTAAGAAACACTTGAAATGCTGTATAATAGAGCCGTGCTATCTTTATGGCCTAGTTCAATGACTGAGATTAGAGGTAAAAAACTCTCAAGTGAGGAGAGTAAGGATGAAGTTTACAATTGCGGCTACTCTAGATGTTGTTTTTCCAAGGAAAGTGCTTTCAAACATTAAGAATTGCTGTTTATAAAGCTCAGAATATGTATGAAGCTGATAAATAAAGAGAATACTGTTTCTATTTACAGGTGATTCTAATTACACTGGCGTTTTCTGAATGACTCAATTGAAACCTTGACGATTGCTGTGTATACTTCTAGAAAAACTGTCTACTTTTGGTAAAACGCTTAACATACGCAATGATAGTCCCGAGAAATGATTAGAAACTTGTAAGAAACACTTGAAAGGCTGGTACATAGAGCCGTTCTATCTTTATGTTTATGTTCAATCACGGATATTAGAGATAGAATGCTGCATAGTGACGAGAGTACAGATAATGTTTACCATTCTGGCTACTTTAGATGACATATTTCCCAAGAATGTGCTTTCAAACATTAAGAATTGCTGTTTATAAAGCTCAGAATATGTAGGAAGCTGATAAATAAAGAGAATACTGTTTCTATATACGCATGATTCTGATTAGACTGGCGTTTTCTGAATGACTCATTTGAAACCTTGAGGATTCCTGTGAATTCTTCCAGGAAAACTGTCTACTTTTGGTTAAACGCTTAACATACACCATGATAGTCCCGAGAAATGATTAGAAACATGTAAGAAACACTTGAAATGCTGGTACATAGAGCCGTTCTATCTTTATGTTTATGTTCAATCACGGATATTAGACATAGAATGCTGCATAGTGACGAGAGTACAGATAATATTTACCATTCTGGCTACTTTAGATGACATATTTCCGAAGAATGTGCTTTAAAACATTAAGAATTGCTGTTTATAAAGCTCAGAATATGTAGGAAGCTGATAAATAAAGAGAATACTGTTTCTATTTACAGGTGATTGTGATTAGACTGGCGTTTTCTGAATGACTCATTTGAAACCTTGAAGATTCCTGTGTATTCTTCTAGGAAAACTGTCTACTTTTGGTTAAACGCTTAACATACACCATGATAGTCCCGAGAAATGATTAGAAACTTGTAAGAAACACTAGAAATGCTGATACATAGAGCCGTTCTATCTTTATGTTTATGTTCAATCACGGATATTAGAGATAGAATGCTGCATAGTGATGAGAGTACAGATAATGTTTACCATTCTGGCTACTTTAGATTATGTATTTCTGAATAAAGTGCTTTCAAACATTAAGAATTTCCGTGTAAAAAGCTGAGAATATGGGTATGAAGCTGAGAAATAAAGAGATTACTTTTTATATTCACAACTGAGGCCGAATTGCCTGGCGTTTTCTGAATGGCACAATTTAACTCTTGAAGATTCATGTGTATACTTCTGGGAAAACTGTCTACTTTTGGTAAAACGCTTAACATACGCAATGATAGTCCCGAGAAATGATTAGAAACTTGTAAGAAACAGTTTAAATACGGGTAAATAGAGCCGTTCTATCCTGATGGCCTAGTTCAATCACCGAGATTAGAGGTAGAAAACTCTCAAATTAAGAGAGTAATGATAATGTTTACAATTCCGGCTACTCTAGATGGTGTTTTTCCAAAGAAAGTGCTTCCTACAAGAGGAATTTCTGTTTTTAAAGCTCAGAGTATGTGTATGAGGCTGACCAATGAAGAGAATACTGTTTGTATTTACAATTGAGGCTGAATTGCCTGGCATTTTCTTAATGACAAAGTTTACATCCTGAAGATTCATGTATCTACTTCTGGAAAAATGTCTAATTTTGGTAAATCTCTTAAAATACACTAGGATAGTCCGGGAAATGACTAGAAACATGTAAGAAACACTTGAAATGCTGTATAATAGAGCCGTGCTATCTTTATGGCCTAGTTCAATGACTGAGATTAGAGGTAAAAAACTCTCAAGTGAGGAGAGTAAGGATGAAGTTTACAATTGCGGCTACTCTAGATGTTGTTTTTCCAAGGAAAGTGCTTTCAAACATTAAGAATTGCTGTTTATAAAGCTCAGAATATGTATGAAGCTGATAAATAAAGAGAATACTGTTTCTATTTACAGGTGATTCTGATTAGACTGGCGTTTTCTGAATGACTCAATTGAAACCTTGAAGATTGCTGTGTATACTTCTAGAAAAACTGTCTACTTTTGGTAAAACGCTTAACATACGCAATGATAGTCCCGAGAAATGATTAGAAACTTGTAAGAAACACTTGAAAGGCTGGTACATAGAGCCGTTCTATCTTTATGTTTATGTTCAATCACGGATATTAGAGATAGAATGCTGCATAGTGACGAGAGTACAGATAATGTTTACCATTCTGGCTACTTTAGATGACATATTTCCCAAGAATGTGCTTTCAAACATTAAGAATTGCTGTTTATAAAGCTCAGAATATGTAGGAAGCTGATAAATAAAGAGAATACTGTTTCTATTTACGCATGATTCTGATTAGACTGGCGTTTTCTGAATGACTCATTTGAAACCTTGAGGATTCCTGTGAATTCTTCCAGGAAAACTGTCTACTTTTGGTTAAACGGTTAACATACACCATGATAGTCCCGAGAAATGATTAGAAACATGTAAGAAACACTTGAAATGCTGGTACATAGAGCCGTTCTATCTTTATGTTTATGTTCAATCACGGATATTAGACATAGAATGCTGCGTAGTGACGAGAGTACAGATAATGTTTACCATTCTGGCTACTTTAGATTATGTATTTCTGAATAAAGTGCTTTCAAACATTAAGAATTTCCGTTTAAAAAGCTGAGAATATGGGTATGAAGCTGAGAAATAAAGAGATTACTTTTTATATTCACAACTGAGGCCGAATTGCCTGGCGTTTTCTGAATGGCACAATTTAACTCTTGAAGATTCATGTGTATACTTCTGGGAAAACTGTCTACTTTTGGTAAAACGCTTAACATACGCAATGATAGTCCCGAGAAATGATTAGAAACTTGTAAGAAACACTTGAAAGGCTGGTACATAGAGCAGTTCTATCTTTATGTGTATGTTCAATCACGGATATTAGAGATAGAATGCTGCATAGTGACGAGAGTACAGATAATGTTTACCATTCTGGCTACTTTAGATGACATATTTCCGAAGAATGTGCTTTCAAACATTAAGAATTGCTGTTTATAAAGCTCAGAATATGTAGGAAGCTGATAAATAAAGAGAATACTGTTTCTATTTACAGGTGATTGTGATTAGACTGGCGTTTTCTGAATGACTCATTTGAAACCTTGAAGATTCCTGTGAATTCTTCTAGGAAAACTGTCTACTTTTGGTTAAATGCTTGACATACACCATGATAGTCCTGAGAAATGATTAGAAACATGTAAGAAACACTTGAAATGCTGGTACATAGAGCCGTTCTATCTTTATGTTCATGTTCAATCACGGAGATTAGAGATAGAATGCTGCATGGTGACGAGAGTACAGATAATGTTTACCATTCTGGCTACTTTAGATGATGTATTTCCGAAGAAAGTGCTTTCAAACATTAAGAATTTCAGTTTAAAAAGCTGAGAATATGGGTATGAAGCTGAGAAATGAAGAGAATACTTTTTATATTCACAACTGAGGCCGAATTGCCTGGCGTTTTCTGAATGGCAAAATTTAACTCTTGAAGATTCATGTGTATACTTCTGGGAAAACTGTCTACTTTTGGTAAAACTCTTAAAATACACAATGATAGTCCCAGAAATGATTAGAGACATGTAAGAAACAGTTTAAATACGCGTAAATAGAGCCGTTCTATCCTGATGGCCTAGTTCAATCACCGAGATTAGAGGTAGAAAACTCTCAAATTAAGAGAGTAATGATAATGTTTACAATTCCGGCTACTCTAGATGGTGTTTTTCCAAAGAAAGTGCTTCCAACAAGAGGAATTTCTGTTTTTAAAGCTCAGAGTATGTGTATGAGGCTGATCAATGAAGAGAATACTGTTTGTATTTACAATTGAGGCTGAATTGCCTGGCATTTTCTTAATGACAAAGTTTACATCCTGAAGATTCATGTATCTACTACTGGAAAAATGTCTAATTTTGGTAAATCTCTTAAAATACACTAGGATAGTCCGGGAAATGACTAGAAACATGTAAGAAACACTTGAAATGCTGTATAATAGAGCCGTGCTATCTTTATGGCCTAGTTCAATGACTGAGATTAGAGGTAAAAAACTCTCAAGTGAGGAGAGTAAGGATGAAGTTTACAATTGCGGCTACTCTAGATGTTGTTTTTCCAAGGAAAGTGCTTTCAAACATTAAGAATTGCTGTTTATAAAGCTCAGAATATGTATGAAGCTGATAAATAAAGAGAATACTGTTTCTATTTACAGGTGATTCTAATTACACTGGCGTTTTCTGAATGACTCAATTGAAACCTTGACGATTGCTGTGTATACTTCTAGAAAAACTGTCTACTTTTGGTAAAACGCTTAACATACGCAATGATAGTCCCGAGAAATGATTAGAAACTTGTAAGAAACACTTGAAAGGCTGGTACATAGAGCCGTTCTATCTTTATGTTTATGTTCAATCACGGATATTAGAGATAGAATGCTGCATAGTGACGAGAGTACAGATAATGTTTACCATTCTGGCTACTTTAGATGACATATTTCCCAAGAATGTGCTTTCAAACATTAAGAATTGCTGTTTATAAAGCTCAGAATATGTAGGAAGCTGATAAATAAAGAGAATACTGTTTCTATATACGCATGATTCTGATTAGACTGGCGTTTTCTGAATGACTCATTTGAAACCTTGAGGATTCCTGTGAATTCTTCCAGGAAAACTGTCTACTTTTGGTTAAACGCTTAACATACACCATGATAGTCCCGAGAAATGATTAGAAACATGTAAGAAACACTTGAAATGCTGGTACATAGAGCCGTTCTATCTTTATGTTTATGTTCAATCACGGATATTAGACATAGAATGCTGCATAGTGACCAGAGTACAGATAATATTTACCATTCTGGCTACTTTAGATGACATATTTCCGAAGAATGTGCTTTAAAACATTAAGAATTGCTGTTTATAAAGCTCAGAATATGTAGGAAGCTGATAAATAAAGAGAATACTGTTTCTATTTACAGGTGATTGTGATTAGACTGGCGTTTTCTGAATGACTCATTTGAAACCTTGAAGATTCCTGTGTATTCTTCTAGGAAAACTGTCTACTTTTGGTTAAACGCTTAACATACACCATGATAGTCCCGAGAAATGATTAGAAACTTGTAAGAAACACTAGAAATGCTGGTACATAGAGCCGTTCTATCTTTATGTTTATGTTCAATCACGGATATTAGAGATAGAATGCTGCATAGTGACGAGAGTACAGATAATATTTACCATTCTGGCTACTTTAGATGACATATTTCCGAAGAATGTGCTTTAAAACATTAAGAATTGCTGTTTATAAAGCTCAGAATATGTAGGAAGCTGATAAATAAAGAGAATACTGTTTCTATTTACAGGTGATTGTGATTAGACTGGCGTTTTCTGAATGACTCATTTGAAACCTTGAAGATTCCTGTGTATTCTTCTAGGAAAACTGTCTACTTTTGGTTAAACGCTTAACATACACCATGATAGTCCCGAGAAATGATTAGAAACTTGTAAGAAACACTAGAAATGCTGGTACATAGAGCCGTTCTATCTTTATGTTTATGTTCAATCACGGATATTAGAGATAGAATGCTGCATAGTGATGAGAGTACAGATAATGTTTACCATTCTGGCTACTTTAGATTATGTATTTCTGAATAAAGTGCTTTCAAACATTAAGAATTTCCGTGTAAAAAGCTGAGGAATATGGGTATGAAGCTGAGAAATAAAGAGATTACTTTTTATATTCACAACTGAGGCCGAATTGCCTGGCGTTTTCTGAATGGCACAATTTAACTCTTGAAGATTCATGTGTATACTTCTGGGAAAACTGTCTACTTTTGGTAAAAACGCTTAACATACGCAATGATAGTCCCGAGAAATGATTAGAAACTTGTAAGAAACAGTTTAAATACGGGTAAATAGAGCCGTTCTATCCTGATGGCCTAGTTCAATCACCGAGATTAGAGGTAGAAAACTCTCAAATTAAGAGAGTAATGATAATGTTTACAATTCCGGCTACTCTAGATGGTGTTTTTCCAAAGAAAGTGCTTCCTACAAGAGGAATTTCTGTTTTTAAAGCTCAGAGTATGTGTATGAGGCTGACCAATGAAGAGAATACTGTTTGTATTTACAATTGAGGCTGAATTGCCTGGCATTTTCTTAATGACAAAGTTTACATCCTGAAGATTCATGTATCTACTTCTGGAAAAATGTCTAATTTTGGTAAATCTCTTAAATACACTAGGATAGTCCGGGGAAATGACTAGAAACATGTAAGAAACACTTGAAATGCTGTATAATTAGAGCCGTGCTATCTTTATGGCCTAGTTCAATGACTGAGATTAGAGGTAAAAAACTCTCAAGTGAGGAGAGTAAGGATGAAGTTTACAATTGCGGCTACTCTAGATGTTGTTTTTCCAAGGAAAGTGCTTTCAAACATTAAGAATTGCTGTTTATAAAGCTCAGAATATGTATGAAGCTGATAAATAAAGAGAATACTGTTTTCTATTTACAGGTGATTCTAATTACACTGGCGTTTTCTGAATGACTCAATTGAAACCTTGACGATTGCTGTGTATACTTCTAGAAAAACTGTCTACTTTTGGTAAAACGCTTAACATACGCAATGATAGTCCCGAGAAATGATTAGAAACTTGTAAGAAACACTTGAAAGGCTGGTACATAGAGCCGTTCTATCTTTATGTTTATGTTCAATCACGGATATTAGAGATAGAATGCTGCATAGTGACGAGAGTACAGATAATGTTTACCATTCTGGCTACTTTAGATGACATATTTCCCAAGAATGTGCCTTTCAAACATTAAGAATTGCTGTTTATAAAGCTCAGAATATGTAGGAAGCTGATAAATAAAGAGAATACTGTTTCTATATACGCATGATTCTGATTAGACTGGCGTTTTCTGAATGACTCATTTGAAACCTTGAGGATTCCTGTGAATTCTTCCAGGAAAACTGTCTACTTTTGGTTTTAAACGCTTAACATACACCATGATAGTCCCGAGAAATGATTAGAAACATGTAAGAAACACTTGAAATGCTGGTACATAGAGCCGTTCTATCTTTATGTTTATGTTCAATCACGGATATTAGACATAGAATGCTGCATAGTGACGAGAGTACAGATAATATTTACCATTCTGGCTACTTTAGATGACATATTTCCGAAGAATGTGCTTTAAAACATTAAGAATTGCTGTTTATAAAGCTCAGAATATGTAGGAAGCTGATAAATAAAGAGAATACTGTTTCTATTTACAGGTGATTGTGATTAGACTGGCGTTTTCTGAATGACTCATTTGAAACCTTGAAGATTCCTGTGTATTCTTCTAGGAAAACTGTCTACTTTTGGTTAAACGCTTAACATACACCATGATAGTCCCGAGAAATGATTAGAAACTTGTAAGAAACACTAGAAATGCTGGTACATAGAGCCGTTCTATCTTTATGTTTATGTTCAATCACGGATATTAGAGATAGAATGCTGCATAGTGATGAGAGTACAGATAATGTTTACCATTCTGGCTACTTTAGATTATGTATTTCTGAATAAAGTGCTTTCAAACATTAAGAATTTCCGTGTAAAAAGCTGAGAATATGGGTATGAAGCTGAGAAATAAAGAGATTACTTTTTATATTCACAACTGAGGCCGAATTGCCTGGCGTTTTCTGAATGGCACAATTTAACTCTTGAAGATTCATGTGTATACTTCTGGGAAAACTGTCTACTTTTGGTAAAACGCTTAACATACGCAATGATAGTCCCGAGAAATGATTAGAAACTTGTAAGAAACAGTTTTAAATACGGGTAAATAGAGCGTTCTATCCTGATGGCCTAGTTCAATCACCGAGATTAGAGGTAGAAAACTCTCAAATTAAGAGAGTAATGATAATGTTTACAATTCCGGCTACTCTAGATGGTGTTTTTTCCAAAGAAAGTGCTTCCTACAAGAGGAATTTCTGTTTTTAAAGCTCAGAGTATGTGTATGAGGCTGACCAATGAAGAGAATACTGTTTGTATTTACAATTGAGGCTGAATTGCCTGGCATTTTCTTAATGACAAAGTTTACATCCTGAAGATTCATGTATCTACTTCTGGAAAAATGTCTAATTTTGGTAAATCTCTTAAAATACACTAGGATAGTCCGGGAAATGACTAGAAACATGTAAGAAACACTTGAAATGCTGTATAATAGAGCCGTGCTATCTTTATGGCCTAGTTCAATGACTGAGATTAGAGGTAAAAAACTCTCAAGTGAGGAGAGTAAGGATGAAGTTTACAATTGCGGCTACTCTAGATGTTGTTTTTCCAAGGAAAGTGCTTTCAAACATTAAGAATTGCTGTTTATAAAGCTCAGAATATGTTATGAAGCTGATAAATAAAGAGAATACTGTTTCTATTTACAGGTGATTCTGATTAGACTGGCGTTTTCTGAATGACTCAATTGAAACCTTGAAGATTGCTGTGTATACTTCTAGAAAAACTGTCTACTTTTGGTTAAAACGCTTAACATACGCAATGATAGTCCCCGAGAAATGATTAGAAACTTGTAAGAAACACTTGAAAGGCTGGTACATAGAGCCGTTCTATCTTTATGTTTATGTTCAATCACGGATATTAGAGATAGAATGCTGCATAGTGACGAGAGTACAGATAATGTTTACCATTCTGGCTACTTTAGATGACATATTTCCCAAGAATGTGCTTTCAAACATTAAGAATTTGCTGTTTATAAAGCTCAGAATATGTAGGAAGCTGATAAATAAAGAGAATACTGTTTCTATTTACGCATGATTCTGATTAGACTGGCGTTTTCTGAATGACTCATTTGAAACCTTGAGGATTCCTGTGAATTCTTCCAGGAAAACTGTCTACTTTTGGTTAAACGGTTAACATACACCATGATAGTCCCGAGAAATGATTAGAAACATGTAAGAAACACTTGAAATGCTGGTACATAGAGCCGTTCTATCTTTATGTTTATGTTCAATCACGGATATTAGACATAGAATGCTGCGTAGTGACGAGAGTACAGATAATGTTTACCATTCTGGCTACTTTAGATTATGTATTTCTGAATAAAGTGCTTTCAAACATTAAGAATTTCCGTTTTAAAAAGCTGAGAATATGGGTATGAAGCTGAGAAATAAAGAGATTACTTTTTATATTCACAACTGAGGCCGAATTGCCTGGCGTTTTCTGAATGGCACAATTTAACTCTTGAAGATTCATGTGTATACTTCTGGGAAAACTGTCTACTTTTGGTAAAACGCTTAACATACGCAATGATAGTCCCGAGAAATGATTAGAAACTTGTAAGAAACACTTGAAAGGCTGGTACATAGAGCAGTTCTATCTTTATGTGTATGTTCAATCACGGATATTAGAGATAGAATGCTGCATAGTGACGAGAGTACAGATAATGTTTACCATTCTGGCTACTTTAGATGACATATTTCCGAAGAATGTGCTTTCAAACATTAAGAATTGCTGTTTATAAAGCTCAGAATATGTAGGAAGCTGATAAATAAAGAGAATACTGTTTCTATTTACAGGTGATTGTGATTAGACTGGCGTTTTCTGAATGACTCATTTGAAACCTTGAAGATTCCTGTGAATTCTTCTAGGAAAACTGTCTACTTTTGGTTAAATGCTTAACATACACCATGATAGTCCTGAGAAATGATTAGAAACATGTAAGAAACACTTGAAATGCTGGTACATAGAGCCGTTCTATCTTTATGTTCATGTTTCAATCACGGAGATTAGAGATAGAATGCTGCATGGTGACGAGAGTACAGATAATGTTTACCATTCTGGCTACTTTAGATGATGTATTTCCGAAGAAAGTGCTTTCAAACATTAAGAATTTCAGTTTAAAAAGCTGAGAATATGGGTATGAAGCTGAGAAATGAAGAGAATACTTTTTATATTCACAACTGAGGCCGAATTGCCTGGCGTTTTCTGAATGGCAAAATTTAACTCTTTGAAGATTCATGTGTATACTTCTGGGAAAACTGTCTACTTTTGGGTAAAACTCTTAAAATACACAATGATAGTCCCAGAAATGATTAGAGACATGTAAGAAACAGTTTAAATACGCGTAAATAGAGCCGTTCTATCCTGATGGCCTAGTTCAATCACCGAGATTAGAGGTAGAAAACTCTCAAATTAAGAGAGTAATGATAATGTTTACAATTCCGGCTACTCTAGATGGTGTTTTTCCAAAGAAAGTGCTTCCAACAAGAGGAATTTCTGTTTTTTAAAGCTCAGAGTATGTGTATGAGGCTGATCAATGAAGAGAATACTGTTTGTATTTACAATTGAGGCTGAATTGCCTGGCATTTTCTTATGACAAAGTTTACATCCTGAAGATTCATGTATCTACTACTGGAAAAATGTCTAATTTTGGTAAATCTCTTAAAATACACTAGGATAGTCCGGGAAATGACTAGAAACATGTAAGAAACACTTGAAATGCTGTATAATAGAGCCGTGCTATCTTTATGGCCTAGTTCAATGACTGAGATTAGAGGTAAAAAAACTCTCAAGTGAGGAGAGTAAGGATGAAGTTTACAATTGCGGCTACTCTAGATGTTGTTTTTCCAAGGGAAAGTGCTTTCAAACATTAAGAATTGCTGTTTATAAAGCTCAGAATATGTATGAAGCTGATAAAATAAAGAGAATACTGTTTCTATTTACAGGTGATTCTAATTACACTGGCGTTTTCTGAATGACTCAATTGAAACCTTGACGATTGCTGTGTATACTTCTAGAAAAACTGTCTACTTTTGGTAAAACGCTTAACATACGCAATGATAGTCCCCGAGAAATGATTAGAAACTTGTAAGAAACACTTGAAAGGCTGGTACATAGAGCCGTTCTATCTTTATGTTTATGTTCAATCACGGATATTAGAGATAGAATGCTGCATAGTGACGAGGAGTACAGATAATGTTTACCATTCTGGCTACTTTAGATGACATATTTCCGAAGAATGTGCTTTCAAACATTAAGAATTGCTGTTTATAAAGCTCAGAATATGTAGGAAGCTGATAAATAAAGAGAATACTGTTTCTATATACGCATGATTCTGATTAGACTGGCGTTTTCTGAATGACTCATTTGAAACCTTGAGGATTCCTGTGAATTCTTCCAGGAAAACTGTCTACTTTTGGTTAAACGCTTAACATACACCATGATAGTCCCGAGAAATGATTAGAAACATGTAAGAAACACTTGAAATGCTGGTACATAGAGCCGTTCTATCTTTATGTTTATGTTCAATCACGGATATTAGACATAGAATGCTGCATAGTGACCAGAGTACAGATAATATTTACCATTCTGGCTACTTTAGATGACATATTTCCGAAGAATGTGCTTTAAAACATTAAGAATTGCTGTTTATAAAGCTTCAGAATATGTAGGAAGCTGATAAATAAAGAGAATACTGTTTCTATTTACAGGTGATTGTGATTAGACTGGCGTTTTCTGAATGACTCATTTGAAACCTTGAAGATTCCTGTGAATTCTTCTAGGAAAACTGTCTACTTTTGGTTAAATGCTTAACATACACCATGATAGTCCTGAGAAATGATTAGAAACATGTAAGAAACACTTGAAATGCTGGTACATAGAGCCGTTCTATCTTTATGTTCATGTTCAATCACGGAGATTAGAGATAGAATGCTGCATGGTGACGAGAGTACAGATAATGTTTACCATTCTGGCTACTTTAGATGATGTATTTCCGAAGAAAGTGCTTTCAAACATTAAGAATTTCAGTTTAAAAAGCTGAGAATATGGGTATGAAGCTGAGAAATGAAGAGAATACTTTTTATATTCACAACTGAGGCCGAATTGCCTGGCGTTTTCTGAATGGCAAAATTTAACTCTTGAAGATTCATGTGTATACTTCTGGGAAAACTGTCTACTTTTGGTAAAACTCTTAAAATACACAATGATAGTCCCAGAAATGATTAGAGACATGTAAGAAACAGTTTAAATACGCGTAAATAGAGCCGTTCTATCCTGATGGCCTAGTTCAATCACCGAGATTAGAGGTAGAAAACTCTCAAATTAAGAGAGTAATGATAATGTTTACAATTCCGGCTACTCTAGATGGTGTTTTTTCCAAAGAAAGTGCTTTCCAACAAGAGGAATTTCTGTTTTTAAAGCTCAGAGTATGTGTATGAGGCTGATCAATGAAGAGAATACTGTTTGTATTTACAATTGAGGCTGAATTGCCTGGCATTTTCTTAATGACAAAGTTTACATCCTGAAGATTCATGTATCTACTACTGGAAAAATGTCTAATTTTGGTAAATCTCTTAAAATACACTAGGATAGTCCGGGAAATGACTAGAAACATGTAAGAAACACTTGAAATGCTGTATAATAGAGCCGTGCTATCTTTATGGCCTAGTTCAATGACTGAGATTAGAGGTAAAAAACTCTCAAGTGAGGAGAGTAAGGATGAAGTTTACAATTGCGGCTACTCTAGATGTTGTTTTTCCAAGGAAAGTGCTTTCAAACATTAAGAATTGCTGTTTATAAAGCTCAGAATATGTATGAAGCTGATAAATAAAGAGAATACTGTTTCTATTTACAGGTGATTCTAATTACACTGGCGTTTTCTGAATGACTCAATTGAAACCTTGACGATTGCTGTGTATACTTCTAGAAAAACTGTCTACTTTTGGTAAAACGCTTAACATACGCAATGATAGTCCCGAGAAATGATTAGAAACTTGTAAGAAACACTTGAAAGGCTGGTACATAGAGCCGTTCTATCTTTATGTTTATGTTCAATCACGGATATTAGAGATAGAATGCTGCATAGTGACGAGAGTACAGATAATGTTTACCATTCTGGCTACTTTAGATGACATATTTCCCAAGAATGTGCTTTCAAACATTAAGAATTGCTGTTTATAAAGCTCAGAATATGTAGGAAGCTGATAAATAAAGAGAATACTGTTTCTATATACGCATGATTCTGATTAGACTGGCGTTTTCTGAATGACTCATTTGAAACCTTGAGGATTCCTGTGAATTCTTCCAGGAAAACTGTCTACTTTTGGTTAAACGCTTAACATACACCATGATAGTCCCGAGAAATGATTAGAAACATGTAAGAAACACTTGAAATGCTGGTACATAGAGCCGTTCTATCTTTATGTTTATGTTCAATCACGGATATTAGACATAGAATGCTGCATAGTGACCAGAGTACAGATAATATTTACCATTCTGGCTACTTTAGATGACATATTTCCGAAGAATGTGCTTTAAAAACATTAAGAATTGCTGTTTATAAAGCTCAGAATATGTAGGAAGCTGATAAAGAGAATACTGTTTCTATTTACAGGTGATTGTGATTAGACTGGCGTTTTCTGAATGACTCATTTGAAACCTTGAAGATTCCTGTGTATTCTTCTAGGAAAACTGTCTACTTTTGGTTAAACGCTTAACATACACCATGATAGTCCCGAGAAATGATTAGAAACTTGTAAGAAACACTAGAAATGCTGGTACATAGAGCCGTTCTATCTTTATGTTTATGTTCAATCACGGATATTAGAGATAGAATGCTGCATAGTGACGAGAGTACAGATAATGTTTACCATTCTGGCTACTTTAGATGACATATTTCCGAAGAATGTGCTTTCAAAAATTAAGAATTGCTGTTTATAAAGCTCAGAATATGTAGGAAGCTGATAAATAAAGAGAATACTGTTTCTATTTACAGGTGATTCTAATTACACTGGCGTTTTCTGAATGACTCATTTGAAACCTTGAAGATTCCACTGTATACTTCTAGGAAAACTGTCTACTTTTGGTAAAACGCTTAACATACACCATGATAGTCGCGAGAAATGACTAGAAACATGTAAGAAACAGTTGAAATGCTGGTACATAGAGCCGTTCTATCTTTATGTTCATGTTCAATCCCGGAGATTAGAGATAGAATGCCGCATGGTGACAAGAGTACAGATAATGTTTACCATTCTGGCTACTTTACATGATGTATTTCCGAAGAAAGTGCTTTCAAACATTAAGAATTTCCGTTTAAAAAGCTGAGAATATGGGTATGAAGCTGAGAAATAAAGAGATTACTTTTTATATTCACAACTGAGGCCGAATTGCCTGGCGTTTTCTGAATGGCACAATTTAACTCTTGAAGATTCATGTGTATACTTCTGGGAAAACTGTCTACTTTTGGTAAAACTCTTAAAATACACAATGATAGTCCCAGAAATGATTAGAGACATGTAAGAAACAGTTTAAATACGGGTAAATAGAGCCGTTCTATCCTGATGGCCTAGATCAATCACCGAGATTAGAGGTAGAAGACTCTCAAATGAAGAGAGTAATGATAATGTTTACAATTCCGGCTACTCTAGATGGTGTTTTTCCAAAGAACGTGCATCCAACATGAGGAATTTCTGTTTTTAAAGCTCAGAGTATCTGTATGAGGCTGATCAATGAAGAGAATACTGTTTGTATTTACAATTGAGGCTGAATTGCCTGGCATTTTCTTAATGACAAAGTTTACATCCTGAAGATTCATGTATCTACTTCTGGAAAAATATCTAATTTTGGTAAATCTCTTAAAATACACTAGGATATTCCGGGAAGTGACTAGAAACATTTAAGAAACACTTGAAATGCTGTATAATAGAGCCGTGCTATCTCTATGGCCTAGTTCAATGACTGAGATTAGAGGTAAAAAACTCTCAAGTGAGGAGAGTAAGGATGAAGTTTACAATTGCGGCTACTCTAGATGTTGTTTTTCCAAGGAAAGTGCTTTCAAACATTAAGAATTGCTGTTTATAAAGCTCAGAATATGTATGAAGCTGATAAATAAAGAGAATACTGTTTCTATTTACAGGTGATTCTGATTAGACTGGCGTTTTCTGAATGACTCAATTGAAACCTTGAAGATTGCTGTGTATACTTCTAGAAAAACTGTCTACTTTTGGTAAAACGCTTAACATACGCAATGATAGTCCCGAGAAATGATTAGAAACTTGTAAGAAACACTTGAAAGGCTGGTACATAGAGCCGTTCTATCTTTATGTTTATGTTCAATCACGGATATTAGAGATAGAATGCTGCATAGTGACGAGAGTACAGATAATGTTTACCATTCTGGCTACTTTAGATGACATATTTCCGAAGAATGTGCTTTCAAACATTAAGAATTGCTGTTTATAAAGCTCAGAATATGTAGGAAGCTGATAAATAAAGAGAATACTGTTTCTATTTACGCATGATTCTGATTAGACTGGCGTTTTCTGAATGACTCATTTGAAACCTTGAAGATTCCTCTGTATACTTCTAGGAAAACTGTCTACTTTTGGTAAAACGCTTAACATACACCATGATAGTCGCGAGAAATGACTAGAAACATGTAAGAAACAGTTGAAATGCTGGTACATAGAGCCGTTCTTTCTTTATGTTCATGTTCAATCACGCAGATTAGAGATAGAATGCTGCATAGTGATGAGAGTACAGATAATGTTTACCATTCTGGCTACTTTAGATTATGTATTTCTGAATAAAGTGCTTTCAAACATTAAGAATTTCCGTGTAAAAAGCTGAGAATATGGGTATGAAGCTGAGAAATAAAGAGATTACTTTTTATATTCACAACTGAGGCCGAATTGCCTGGCGTTTTCTGAATGGCACAATTTAACTCTTGAAGATTCATGTGTATACTTCTGGGAAAACTGTCTACTTTTGGTAAAACGCTTAACATACGCAATGATAGTCCCGAGAAATGATTAGAAACTTGTAAGAAACACTTAAAAGGCTGGTACATAGAGCCGTTCTATCTTTATGTTTTTATTCAATCACGGATATTAGAGATAGAATGCTGCATAGTGACGAGAGTACAGATAATGTTTACCATTCTGGCTACTTTAGATGATATATTTCCGAAGAATGTGCTTTCAAACATTAAGAATTGCTGTTTATAAAGCTCAGAATATGTAGGAAGCTGATAAATAAAGAGAATACTGTTTCTATTTACAGGTGATTGTGATTAGACTGGCGTTCTCTGAATGACTCATTTGAAACCTTGAAGATTCCTGTGAATTCTTCTAGGAAAACTGTCTACTTTTGGTTAAACGCTTAACATACACCATGATAGTCCCGAGAAATGATTAGAAACATGTAAGAAACACTTGAAATGCTGGTACATAGAGCCGTTCTATCTTTATGTTCATGTTCAATCACGGAGATTAGAGATAGAATGCTGCATGGTGACGAGAGTACAGATAATGTTTACCATTCTGGCTACTTTACATGATGTATTTCCGAAGAAAGTGCTTTCAAACATTAAGAATTTCAGTTTAAAAAGCTGAGAATATGGGTATGAAGCTGAGAAATGAAGAGAATACTTTTTATATTCACAACTGAGGCCGAATTGCCTGGCGTTTTCTGAATGGCACAATTTAACTCTTGAAGATTCATGTGTATACTTCTGGGAAAACTGTCTACTTTTGGTAAAACTCTTAAAATACACAATGATAGTCCCAGAAATGATTAGAGACATGTAAGAAACAGTTTAAATACGGGTAAATAGAGCCGTTCTATCCTGATGGCCTAGTTCAATCACCGAGATTAGAGGTAGAAAACTCTCAAATGAACAGAGTAATTATAATGTTTACAATTCCTGCCACTCTAGATGGTGTTTTTCCAAAGAAAGTGCTTCCAACAAGAGGAATTTCTGTTTTTAAAGCTCAGAGTATGTGTATGAGGCTGGTCAATGAAGAAGAAAATAGTGTTTGTATTTACAATTGAGGCTGAATTGCCTGGCATTTTCTTAATGACAAATTTTACATCCTGAAGATTCATGTATCTACTTCTGGAAAAATGTCTAATTTTGGTAAATCTCTTAAAATAAACTAGGATAGTCCGGGAAATGACTAGAAACATGTAAGAAACACTTGAAATGCTGTATAATAGAGCCGTGCTATCTTTATGGCCTAGTTCAATGACTGAGATTAGAGGTAAAAAACTCTCAAGTGAGGAGAGTAAGGATGAAGTTTACAATTGCGGCTACTCTAGATGTTGTTTTTTCCAAGGAAAGTGCTTTCAAACATTAAGAATTGCTGTTTATAAAGCTCAGAATATGTATGAAGCTGATAAATAAAGAGAATACTGTTTCTATTTACAGGTGATTCTAATTACACTGGCGTTTTCTGAATGACTCAATTGAAACCTTGAAGATTGCTGTGTATACTTCTAGAAAAACTGTCTACTTTTGATAAAACGCTTAACATACGCAATGATAGTCCCGAGAAATGATTAGAAACTTGTAAGAAACACTTGAAAGGCTGGTACATAGAGCCGTTCTATCTTTATGTTTATGTTCAATCACGGATATTAGAGATAGAATGCTGCATAGTGACGAGAGTACAGATAATGTTACCCTTCTGGCTACTTTAGATGACATATTTCCCAAGAATGTGCTTTCAAACATTAAGAATTGCTGTTTATAAAGATCAGAATATGTAGGAAGCTGATAAATAAAGAGAATACTGTTTCTATTTATGCATGATTCTGATTAGACTGGCGTTTTCTGAATGACTCATTTGAAACCTTGAGGATTCCTGTGAATTCTTCCATGAAAACTGTCTACTTTTGGTTAAACGCTTAACATACACCATGATAGTCCCGAGAAATGATTAGAAACTTGTAAGAAACACTAGAAATGCTGGTACATAGAGCCGTTCTATCTTTATGTTTATGTTCAATCACGGATATTAGAGATAGAATGCTGCATAGTGACGAGAGTACAGATAATGTTTACCATTCTGGCTACTTTAGATGACATATTTCCGAAGAATGTGCTTTAAAACATTAAGAATTGCCGTTTATAAAGCTCAGAATATGTAGGAAGCTGATAAATAAAGAGAATACTGTTTCTATTTACAGGTGATTGTGATTAGACTGGCGTTTTCTGAATGACTCATTTGAAACCTTGAAGATTCCTGTGAATACTTCTAGGAAAACTGTCTACTTTTGGTTAAAAGCTTAACATACACCATGATAGTCCCGAGAAATGATTAGAAACATGTAAAAACACTTGAAATGCTGGTACATAGAGCCGTTCTATCTTTATGTTCATGTTCAATCACGGAGATTAGAGAAAGAATGCTGCATGGTGACGAGAGTACAGATAATGTTTACCATTCTGGCTACTTTAGATGATGTATTTCCGAAGAAAGTGCTTTCAAACATTAAGAATTTCAGTTTAAAAAGCTGAGAATATGGGTATGAAGCTGAGAAATGAAGAGAATACTTTTTATATTCACAACTGAGGCCGAATTGTCTGGCGTTTTCTGAATGGCAAAATTTAACTCTTGAAGATTCATGTGTATACTTCTGGGAAAACTGTCTACTTTTGGTAAAACTCTTAAAATACACAATGATAGTCCCAGAAATGATTAGAGACATGTAAGAAACAGTTTAAATACGGGTAAATAGAGCCGTTCTATCCTGATGGCCTAGTTCAATCACCGAGATTAGAGGTAGAAAACTCTCAAATGAAGAGAGTAATGATAATGTTTACAATTCCGGCTCTCTAGATGGTGTTTTTCCAAAGAAAGTGCTTCCAACATGAGGAATTTCTGTTTTTAAAGCTCAGAGTATCTGTATGAGGCTGATCAATGAAGAGAATACTGTTTGTATTTACAATTGAGGCTGAATTGCCTGGCATTTTCTTAATGACAAAGTTTACATCCTGAAGATTCATGTATCTACTTCTGGAAAAATGTCTAATTTTGGTAAAACTCTTAAAATACACTAGGATAGTCCGGGATGTGACCAGAAACATGTAAGAAACACTTGAAATGCTGTATAATAGAGCCGTGCTATCTCTATGGCCTAGTTCAATGACTGAGATTAGAGGTAAAAAACTCTCAAGTGAGGAGAGTAAGGAGGAAGTTTACAATTGCGGCTACTCTAGATGTTGTTTTTCCAAGGAAAGTGCTTTCAAACATTAAGAATTGCTGTTTATAAAGCTCAGAATATGTATGAAGCTGATAAATAAAGAGAATACTGTTTCTATTTACAGGTGATTCTGATTAGACTGGCGTTTTCTGAATGACTCAATTGAAACCTTGAAGATTGCTGTGTATACTTCTAGAAAAACTGTCTACTTTTGGTAAAACGCTTAACATACGCAATGATAGTCCCGAGAAATGATTAGAAACTCGTAAAAAACACTTGAAAGGCTGGTACATAGAGCCGTTCTATCTTTATGTTTATGTTCAATCACGGATATTAGAGATAGAATGCTGCATAGTGACGAGAGTACAGATAATGTTTACCATTCTGGCTACTTTAGATGACATATTACCCAAGAATGTGCTTTCAAACATTAAGAATTGCTGTTTATAAAGCTCAGAATATGTAGGAAGCTGATAAATAAAGAGAATACTGTTTCTATTTACGCATGATTCTGATTAGACTGGCGTTTTCTGAATGACTCATTTGAAACCTTGAAGATTCCTCTGTATACTTCTAGGAAAACTGTCTACTTTTGGTAAAACGCTTAACATACACCATGATAGTCGCGAGAAATGACTAGAAACATGTAAGAAACAGTTGAAATGCTGGTACATAGAGCCGTTCTTTCTTTATGTTCATGTTCAATCACGGAGATTAGAGATAGAATGCTGCATAGTGATGAGAGTACAGATAATGTTTACCATTCTGGCTACTTTAGATTATGTATTTCTGAATAAAGTGCTTTCAAACATTAAGAATTTCCGTGTAAAAAGCTGAGAATATGGGTATGAAGCTGAGAAATAAAGAGATTACTTTTTATATTCACAACTGAGGCCGATTTGCCTGGCGTTTTCTGAATGGCACAATTTAACTCTTGAAGATTCATGTGTATACTTCTGGGAAAACTGTCTACTTTTGGTAAAACGCTTAACATACGCAATGATAGTCCCGAGAAATGATTAGAAACTTGTAAGAAACACTTGAAAGGCTGGTACATAGAGCCGTTCTATCTTTATGTTTTTATTCAATCACGGATATTAGAGATAGAATGCTGCATAGTGACGAGAGTACAGATAATGTTTACCATTCTGGCTACTTTAGATGACATATTTCCGAAGAATGTGCTTTCAAACATTAAGAATTGCTGTTTATAAAGCTCAGAATATGTAGGAAGCTGATAAATAAAGAGAATACTGTTTCTATTTACAGGTGATTGTGATTAGACTGGCGTTCTCTGAATGACTCATTTGAAACCTTGAAGATTCCTGTGAATTCTTCTAGGAAAACTGTCTACTTTTGGTTAAACGCTTAACATACACCATGATAGTCCCGAGAAATGATTAGAAACATGTAAGAAACACTTGAAATGCTGGTACATAGAGCCGTTCTATCTTTATGTTCATGTTCAATCACGGAGATTAGAGATAGAATGCTGCAGAGTGAAGAGAGTACAGATAATGTTTACCATTCTGGCTACTTTAGATTATGTATTTCTGAATAAAGTGCTTTCAAACATTAAGAATTTCCGTTTAAAAAGCTGAGAATATGGGTATGAAGCTGAGAAATAAAGAGATTACTTTTTATATTCACAACTGAGGCCGAATTGCCTGGCTTTTTCTGAATGGCACAATTTAACTCTTGAAGATTCATGTGTATACTTCTGGGAAAACTGTCTACTTTTGGTAAAACGCTTAACATACGCAATGATAGTCCCGAGAAATGATTAGAAACTTGTAAGAAATACTTGAAAGGCTGGTACATAGAGCCGTTCTATCTTTATGTTTATGTTCAATCACGGATATTAGAGATAGAATGCTGCATAGTGACGAGAGTACAGATAATGTTTACCATTCTGGCTACTTTAGATGACACATTTCCGAAGAATGTGCTTTCAAACATTAAGAATTGCTGTTTATAAAGCTCAGAATATGTAGGAAGCTGATAAATAAAGAGAATACTGTTTCTATTTACAGGTGATTGTGATTAGACTGGCGTTTTCTGAATGACTCATTTGAAACCTTGAAGATTCCTGTGAATTCTTCTAGGAAAACTGTCTACTTTTGGTTAAATGCTTAACATACACCATGATAGTCCTGAGAAATGATTAGAAACATGTAAGAAACACTTGAAATGCTGGTACATAGAGCCGTTCTATCTTTATGTTCATGTTCAATCACGGAGATTAGAGATAGAATGCTGCATGGTGACGAGAGTACAGATAATGTTTACCATTCTGGCTACTTTAGATGATGTATTTCCGAAGAAAGTGCTTTCAAACATTAAGAATTTCAGTTTAAAAACCTGAGAATATGGGTATGAAGCTGAGAAATGAAGAGAATACTTTTTATATTCACAACTGAGGCCGAATTGCCTGGCGTTTTCTGAATGGCAAAATTTAACTCTTGAAGATTCATGTGTATACTTCTGGGAAAACTGTCTACTTTTGGTAAAACTCTTAAAATACACAATGATAGTCCCAGAAATGATTAGAGACATGTAAGAAACAGTTTAAATACGGGTAAATAGAGCCGTTCTATCCTGATGGCCTAGTTCAATCACCGAGATTAGAGGTAGAAAACTCTCAAATTAAGAGAGTAATGATAATGTTTACAATTCCGGCTACTCTAGATGGTGTTTTTCCAAAGAAAGTGCTTCCAACAAGAGGAATTTCTGTTTTTAAAGCTCAGAGTATGTGTATGAGGCTGATCAATGAAGAGAATACTGTTTGTATTTACAATTGAGGCTGAATTGTCTGGCATTTTCTTAATGACAAAGTTTACATCCTGAAGATTCATGTATCTACTTCTGGAAAAATGTCTAATTTTGGTAAATCTCTTAAAATACACTAGGATAGTCCGGGAAATGACTAGAAACATGTAAGAAACACTTGAAATGCTGTATAATAGAGCCGTGCTATCTTTATGGCCTAGTTCAATGACTGAGAATAGAGGTAAAAAACTCTCAAGTGAGGAGAGTAAGGATGAAGTTTACAATTGCGGCTACTCTAGATGTTGTTTTTCCAAGGAAAGTGCTTTCAAACATTAAGAATTGCTGTTTATAAAGCTCAGAATATGTATGAAGCTGATAAATAAAGAGAATACTGTTTCTATTTACAGGTGATTCTAATTACACTGGCGTTTTCTGAATGACTCAATTGAAACCTTGAAGATTGCTGTGTATACTTCTAGAAAAACTGTCTACTTTTGGTAAAACGCTTAACATACGCAATGATAGTCCCGAGAAATGATTAGAAACTTGTAAGAAACACTTGAAAGGCTGGTACATAGAGCCGTTCTATCTTTATGTTTATGTTCAATCACGGATATTAGAGATAGAATGCTGCATAGTGACGAGAGTACAGATAATGTTTACCATTCTGGCTACTTTAGATGACATATTTCCCAAGAATGTGCTTTCAAACATTAAGAATTGCTGTTTATAAAGCTCAGAATATGTAGGAAGCTGATAAATAAAGAGAATACTGTTTCTATTTACGCATGATTCTGATTAGACTGGCGTTTTCTGAATGACTCATTTGAAACCTTGAGGATTCCTGTGAATTCTTCCAGGAAAACTGTCTACTTTTGGTTAAACGGTTAACATACACCATGATAGTCCCGAGAAATGATTAGAAACATGTAAGAAACACTTGAAATGCTGGTACATAGAGCCGTTCTATCTTTATGTTTATGTTCAATCACGGATATTAGACATAGAATGCTGCATAGTGACGAGAGTACAGATAATATTTACCATTCTGGCTACTTTAGATGACATATTTCCGAAGAATGTGCTTTCAAACATTAAGAATTGCTGTTTATAAAGCTCAGAATATGTAGGAAGCTGATAAATAAAGAGAATACTGTTTCTATTTACAGGTGATTGTGATTAGACTGGCGTTTTCTGAATGACTCATTTGAAACCTTGAAGATTCCTGTGTATTCTTCTAGGAAAACTGTCTACTTTTGGTTAAACGCTTAACATACACCATGATAGTCCCGAGAAATGATTAGAAACTTGTAAGAAACACTAGAAATGCTGGTACATAGAGCCGTTCTATCTTTATGTTTATGTTCAATCACGGATATTAGAGATAGAATGCTGCATGGTGACGAGAGTACAGATAATGTTTACCATTCTGGCTACTTTAGATGACATATTTCCGAAGAATGTGCTTTCAAACATTAAGAATTGCTGTTTATAAAGCTCAGAATATGTAGGAAGCTGATAAATAAAGAGAATACTGTTTCTATTTACAGGTGATTGTGATTAGACTGGCGTTCTCTGAATGACTCATTTGAAACCTTGAAGATTCCTGTGAATTCTTCTAGGAAAACTGTCTACTTTTGGTTAAACGCTTAACATACACCATGATAGTCCCGAGAAATGATTAGAAACATGTAAGAAACACTTGAAATGCTGGTACATAGAGCCGTTCTATCTTTATGTTCATGTTCAATCACGGAGATTAGAGATATAATGCTGCATGGTGACGAGAGTACAGATAATGTTTACCATTCTGGCTACTTTAGATGATGTATTTCCGAAGAAAGTGCTTTCAAACATTAAGAATTTCAGTTTAAAAAGCTGAGAATATGGGTATGAAGCTGAGAAATGAAGAGAATACTTTTTATATTCACAACTGAGGCCGAATTGCCTTGCGTTTTCTGAATGGCAAAATTTAACTCTTGAAATTCATGTGTATACTTCTGGGAAAACTGTCTACTTTTGGTAAAACTCTTAAAATACACAATGATAGTCCCAGAAATGATTAGAGACATGTAAGAAACAGTTTAAATATGGGTAAATAGAGCCGTTCTATCCTGATGGCCTAGTTCAATCACCGAGATTAGAGGTAGAAAACTCTCAAATGAAGAGAGTAATGATAATGTTTACAATTCCGGCTCTCTAGATGGTGTTTTTCCAAAGAAAGTGCTTCCAACATGAGGAATTTCTGTTTTTAAAGCTCAGAGTATCTGTATGAGGCTGATCAATGAAGAGAATACTGTTTGTATTTACAATTGAGGCTGAATTGCCTGGCATTTTCTTAATGACAAAGTTTACATCCTGAAGATTCATGTATCTACTTCTGGAAAAATGTCTAATTTTGGTAAAACTCTTAAAATACACTAGGATAGTCCGGGATGTGACCAGAAACATGTAAGAAACACTTGAAATGCTGTATAATAGAGCCGTGCTATCTTTATGGCCTAGTTCAATGACTGAGATTAGAGGTAAAAAACTCTCAAGTGAGGAGAGTAAGGATGAAGTTTACAATTCCGGCTACTCTAGATGTTGTTTTTCCAAGGAAAGTGCTTTCAAACATTAAGAATTGCTTTTTATAAAGCTCAGAATATGTATGAAGCTGATAAATAAAGAGAATACTGTTTCTATTTACAGGTGATTCTAATTACACTGGCGTTTTCTGAATGACTCAATTGAAACCTGGAAGATTGCTGTGTATACTTCTAGAAAAACTGTCTACTTTTGGTAAAACGCTTATCATACACCATGATAGTCGCGAGAAAGGACTAGAATCATGTAAGAAACAGTTGAAATGCTGGTACATATAGCCGTTCTATCTTTATGTTCATGTTCAATCATGGAGATTAGAGATAGAATGCCGCATAGTGATGAGAGTACAGATAATGTTTACAGTTCTGGCTACTTTAGATGATGGATTTCCGAAGAAAGTGCTTTCAAACATTAAGAATTTCCGTTTAAAAAGCTGAGAATATGGGTATGAAGCTGAGAAATAAAGAGATTACTTTTTATATTCACAACTGAGGCCGAATTGCCTGTCGTTTTCTGAATGGCACAATTTAACTCTTGAAGATTCATGTGTATACTTCAGGGAAAACTGTCTACTTTTGGTAAAACTCTTAAAACACACAATGATAGTCCCAGAAATGATTAGAGACATGTAAGAAACAGTTTAAATACGGGTAAATAGAGCCGTTCTATCCTGATGGCCTAGTTCAATCACCGAGATTAGAGGTAGAAAACTCTCAAATGAAGAGAGTAATGATAATGTTTACAATTCCGGCTACTCTAGATGGTGTTTTTCCAAAGAAAGTGCTTCCAACATGAGGAATTTCTGTTTTTAAAGCTCAGAGTATCTGTATGAGGCTGATCAATGAAGAGAATACTGTTTGTATTTACAATTGAGGCTGAATTGCCTGGCATTTTCTTAATGACAAAGTTTACATCCTGAAGATTCATGTATCTACTTCTGGAAAAATGTCTAATTTTGGTAAATCTCTTAAAATACACTAGGATATTCCGGGAAGTGACTAGAAACATGTAAGAAACACTTGAAATGCTGTATAATAGAGCCGTGCTATCTCTATGGCCTAGTTCAATGACTGAGATTAGAGGTAAAAAACTCTCAAGTGAGGAGAGTAAGGATGAAGTTTACAATTGCGGCTACTCTAGATGTTGTTTTTCCAAGGAAAGTGCTTTCAAACATTAAGAATTGCTGTTTATAAAGCTCAGAATATGTATGAAGCTGATAAATAAAGAGAATACTGTTTCTATTTACAGGTGTTTCTGATTAGACTGGCGTTTTCTGAATGACTCAATTGAAACCTTGAAGATTGCTGTGTATACTTCTAGAAAAACTGTCTACTTTTGGTAAAACGCTTAACATACGCAATGATAGTCCCGAGAAATGATTAGAAACTTGTAAGAAACACTTGAAAGGCTGGTACATAGAGCCGTTCTATCTTTATGTTTATGTTCAATCACGGATATTAGAGATAGAATGCTGCATAGTGACGAGAGTACAGATAATGTTTACCATTCTGGCTACTTTAGATGACATATTTCCCAAGAATGTGCTTTCAAACATAAGAATTGCTGTTTATAAAGCTCAGAATATGTAGGAAGCTGATAAATAAAGAGAATACTGTTTCTATTTACGCATGATTCTGATTAGACTGGCGTTTTCTGAATGACTCATTTGAAACCTTGAGGATTCCTGTGAATTCTTCCAGGAAAACTGTCTACTTTTGGTTAAACGCTTAACATACACCATGATAGTCCCGAGAAATGATTAGAAACATGTAAGAAACACTTGAAATGCTGGTACATAGAGCCGTTCTATCTTTATGTTTATGTTCAATCACGGATATTAGACATAGAATGCTGCATAGTGACGAGAGTACAGATAATATTTACCATTCTGGCTACTTTAGATGACATATTTCCGAAGAATGTGCTTTAAAACATTAAGAATTGCTGTTTATAAAGCTCAGAATATGTAGGAAGCTGATAAATAAAGAGAATACTGTTTCTATTTACAGGTGATTGTGATTAGACTGGCGTTTTCTGAATGACTCATTTGAAACCTTGAAGATTCCTGTGTATTCTTCTAGGAAAACTGTCTACTTTTGGTTAAACGCTTAACATACACCATGATAGTCCCGAGAAATGATTAGAAACATGTAAGAAACACTTGAAATGCTGGTACATAGAGCCGTTCTATCTTTATGTTCATGTTCAATCACGGAGATTAGAGATAGAATGCTGCATGGTGACGAGAGTACAGATAATGTTTACCATTCTGGCTACTTTAGATGATGTATTTCCGAAGAAAGTGCTTTCAAACATTAAGAATTTCAGTTTAAAAAGCTGAGAATATGGGTATGAAGCTGAGAAATGAAGAGAATACTTTTTATATTCACAACTGAGGCCGAATTGCCTGGCGTTTTCTGAATGGCAAAATTTAACTCTTGAAATTCATGTGTATACTTCTGGGAAAACTGTCTACTTTTGGTAAAACTCTTAAAATACACAATGATAGTCCCAGAAATGATTAGAGACATGTAAGAAACAGTTTAAATACGGGTAAATAGAGCCGTTCTATCCTGATGGCCTAGTTCAATCACCGAGATTAGAGGTAGAAAACTCTCAAATGAAGAGAGTAATGATAATGTTTACAATTCCGGCTCTCTAGATGGTGTTTTTCCAAAGAAAGTGCTTCCAACATGAGGAATTTCTGTTTTTAAAGCTCAGAGTATCTGTATGAGCCTGATCAATGAAGAGAATACTGTTTGTATTTACAATTGAGGCTGAATTGCCTGGCATTTTCTTAATGACAAAGTTTACATCCTGAAGATTCATGTATCTACTTCTGGAAAAATGTCTAATTTTGGTAAAACTCTTAAAATACACTAGGATAGTCCGGGATGTGACCAGAAACATGTAAGAAACACTTGAAATGCTGTATAATAGAGCCGTGCTATCTTTATGGCCTAGTTCAATGACTGAGATTAGAGGTAAAATACTCTCAAGTGAGGAGAGTAAGGATGAAGTTTACAATTGCGGCTACTCTAGATGTTGTTTTTCCAAGGAAAGTGCTTTCAAACATTAAGAATTGCTTTTTATAAAGCTCAGAATATGTATGAAGCTGATAAATAAAGAGAATACTGTTTCTATTTACAGGTGATTCTAATTACACTGGCGTTTTCTGAATGACTCAATTGAAACCTGGAAGATTGCTGTGTATACTTCTAGAAAAACTGTCTACTTTTGGTAAAACGCTTATCATACACCATGATAGTCGCGAGAAAGGACTAGAATCATGTAAGAAACAGTTGAAATGCTGGTACATATAGCCGTTCTATCTTTATGTTCATGTTCAATCATGGAGATTAGAGATAGAATGCTGCATAGTGATGAGAGTACAGATAATGTTTACAGTTCTGGCTACTTTAGATGATGGATTTCCGAAGAAAGTGCTTTCAAACATTAAGAATTTCCGTTTAAAAAGCTGAGAATATGGGTATGAAGCTGAGAAATAAAGAGATTACTTTTTATATTCACAACTGAGGCCGAATTGCCTGGCGTTTTCTGAATGGCACAATTTAACTCTTGAAGATTCATGTGTATACTTCAGGGAAAACTGTCTACTTTTGGTAAAACTCTTAAAACACACAATGATAGTCCCAGAAATGATTAGAGACATGTAAGAAACAGTTTAAATACGGGTAAATCGAGCCGTTCTATCCTGATGGCCTAGTTCAATCACCGAGATTAGAGGTAGAAAACTCTCAAATGAAGAGAGTAATGATAATGTTTACAATTCCGGCTACTCTAGATGGTGTTTTTCCAAAGAAAGTGCTTCCAACATGAGGAATTTCTGTTTTTAAAGCTCAGAGTATCTGTATGAGGCTGATCAATGAAGAGAATACTGTTTGTATTTACAATTGAGGCTGAATTGCCTGGCATTTTCTTAATGACAAAGTTTACATCCTGAAGATTCATGTATCTACTTCTGGAAAAATGTCTAATTTTGGTAAATCTCTTAAAATACACTAGGATATTCCGGGAAGTGACTAGAAACATGTAAGAAACACTTGAAATGCTGTATAATAGAGCCGTGCTATCTCTATGGCCTAGTTCAATGACTGAGATTAGAGGTAAAAAACTCTCAAGTGAGGAGAGTAAGGATGAAGTTTACAATTGCGGCTACTCTAGAAGTTGTTTTTCCAAGGAAAGTGCTTTCAAACATTAAGAATTGCTGTTTATAAAGCTCAGAATATGTATGAAGCTGATAAATAAAGAGAATACTGTTTCTATTTACAGGTGTTTCTGATTAGACTGGCGTTTTCTGAATGACTCAATTGAAACCTTGAAGATTGCTGTGTATACTTCTAGAAAAACTGTCTACTTTTGGTAAAACGCTTAACATACGCAATGATAGTCCCGAGAAATGATTAGAAACTTGTAAGAAACACTTGAAAGGCTGGTACATAGAGCCGTTCTATCTTTATGTTTATGTTCAATCACGGATATTAGAGATAGAATGCTGCATAGTGACGAGAGTACAGATAATGTTTACCATTCTGGCTACTTTAGATGACATATTTCCCAAGAATGTGCTTTCAAACATTAAGAATTGCTGTTTATAAAGCTCAGAATATGTAGGAAGCTGATAAATAAAGAGAATACTGTTTCTATTTACGCATGATTCTGATTAGACTGGTGTTTTCTGAATGACTCATTTGAAACCTTGAGGATTCCTGTGAATTCTTCCAGGAAAACTGTCTACTTTTGGTTAAACGCTTAACATACACCATGATAGTCCCGAGAAATGATTAGAAACATGTAAGAAACACTTGAAATGCTGGTACATAGAGCCGTTCTATCTTTATGTTTATGTTCAATCACGGATATTAGACATAGAATGCTGCATAGTGACGAGAGTACAGATAATATTTACCATTCTGGCTACTTTAGATGACATATTTCCGAAGAATGTGCTTTAAAACATTAAGAATTGCTGTTTATAAAGCTCAGAATATGTAGGAAGCTGATAAATAAAGAGAATACTGTTTCTATTTACAGGTGATTGTGATTAGACTGGCGTTTTCTGAATGACTCATTTGAAACCTTGAAGATTCCTGTGTATTCTTCTAGGAAAACTGTCTACTTTTGGTTAAACGCTTAACATACACCATGATAGTCCCGAGAAATGATTAGAAACATGTAAGAAACACTTGAAATGCTGGTACATAGAGCCGTTCTATCTTTATGTTCATGTTCAATCACGGAGATTAGAGATAGAATGCTGCATGGTGACGAGAGTACAGATAATGTTTACCATTCTGGCTACTTTAGATGATGTATTTCCGAAGAAAGTGCTTTCAAACATTAAGAATTTCAGTTTAAAAAGCTGAGAATATGAGTATGAAGCTGAGAAATGAAGAGAATACTTTTTATATTCACAACTGAGGCCGAATTGCCTGGCGTTTTCTGAATGGCAAAATTTAACTCTTGAAGATTCATGTGTATACTTCTGGGAAAACTGTCTACTTTTGGTAAAACTCTTAAAATACACAATGATAGTCCCAGAAATGATTAGAGACATGTAAGAAACAGTTTAAATATGGGTAAATAGAGCCGTTCTATCCTGATGGCCTAGTTCAATCACCGAGATTAGAGGTAGAAAACTCTCAAATGAAGAGAGTAATGATAATGTTTACAATTCCGGCTACTGTAGATGGTGTTTTTCGAAAGAAAGTGCTTCCAACAAGAGGAATTTCTGTTTTTAAAGCTCAGAGTATGTGTATGAGGCTGATCAATGAAGAAGAGAATACTGTTTGTATTTACAATTGAGGCTGAATTGCCTGGCATTTTCTTAATGACAAAGTTTACATCCTGAAGATTCATGTATCTACTTCTGGAAAAATGTCTAATTTTGGTAAATCTCTTAAAATACACTAGGATAGTCCGGGAAATGACTAGAAACATGTAAGAAACACTTGAAATGCTGTATAATAGAGCCGTGCTATCTTTATGGCCTAGTTCAATGACTGAGATTAGAGGTAAAAAACTCTCAAGTGAGGAGAGAAAGGATGAAGTTTACAATTGCGGCTACTCTAGATGTTGTTTTTCCAAGGAAAGTGCTTTCAAACATTAAGAATTGCTGTTTATAAAGCTCAGAATATGTATGAAGCTAATAAATAAAGAGAATACTGTTTCTATTTACAGGTGATTCTAATTAGACTGGCGTTTTCTGAATGACTCAATTGAAACCTTGAAGATTGCTGTGTATACTTCTAGAAAAACTGTCTACTTTTGGTAAAACGCTTAACATACGCAATGATAGTCCCGAGAAATGATTAGAAACTTGTAAGAAACACTTGAAAGGCTGGTACATAGAGCCGTTCTATCTTTATGTTTATGTTCAATCACGGATATTAGAGATAGAATGCTGCATAGTGACGAGAGTACAGATAATGTTTACCATTCTGGCTACTTTAGATGACATATTTCCCAAGAATGTGCTTTCAAACATTAAGAATTGCTGTTTATAAAGCTCAGAATATGTAGGAAGCTGATAAATAAAGAGAATACTGTTTCTATTTACGCATGATTCTGATTAGACTGGCGTTTTCTGAATGACTCATTTGAAACCTTGAGGATTCCTGTGAATTCTTCCAGGAAAACTGTCTACTTTTGGTTAAACGCTTAACATACACCATGATAGTCCCGAGAAATGATTAGAAACATGTAAGAAACACTTGAAATGCTGGTACATAGAGCCGTTCTATCTTTATGTTCATGTTCAATCACGGAGATTAGAGATAGAATGCTGCATGGTGACGAGAGTACAGATAATGTTTACCATTCTGGCTACTTTAGATGACATATTTCCGAAGAATGTGCTTTAAAACATTAAGAATTGCTGTTTATAAAGCTCAGAATATGTAGGAAGCTGATAAATAAAGAGAATACTGTTTCTATTTACAGGTGATTGTGATTAGACTGGCGTTTTCTGAATGACTCATTTGAAACCTTGAAGATTCCTGTGTATTCTTCTAGGAAAACTGTCTACTTTTGGTTAAACGCTTAACATACTCCATGATAGTCCCGAGAAATGATTAGAAACTTGTAAGAAACACTAGAAATGCTGGTACATAGAGCCGTTCTATCTTTATGTTTATGTTCAATCACGGATATTAGAGATAGAATGCTGCATGGTGACGAGAGTACAGATAATGTTTACCATTCTGGCTACTTTAGATGACATATTTCCGAAGAATGTGCTTTCAAACATTAAGAATTGCTGTTTATAAAGCTCAGAATATGTAGGAAGCTGATAAATAAAGAGAATACTGTTTCTATTTACAGGTGATTGTGATTAGACTGGCGTTTTCTGAATGACTCATTTGAAACCTTGAAGATTCCTGTGTATTCTTCTAGGAAAACTGTCTACTTTTGGTTAAACGCTTAACATACACCATGATAGTCCCGAGAAATGATTAGAAACATGTAAGAAACACTTGAAATGCTGGTACATAGAGCCGTTCTATCTTTATGTTCATGTTCAATCACGGAGATTAGAGATAGAATGCTGCATGGTGACGAGAGTACAGATAATGTTTACCATTCTGGCTACTTTAGATGATGTATTTCCGAAGAAAGTGCTTTCAAACATTAAGAATTTCAGTTTAAAAAGCTGAGAATATGGGTATGAAGCTGAGAAATGAAGAGAATACTTTTTATATTCACAACTGAGGCCGAATTGCCTGGCGTTTTCTGAATGGCAAAATTTAACTCTTGAAATTCATGTGTATACTTCTGGGAAAACTGTCTACTTTTGGTAAAACTCTTAAAATACACAATGATAGTCCCAGAAATGATTAGAGACATGTAAGAAACAGTTTAAATACGGGTAAATAGAGCCGTTCTATCCTGATGGCCTAGTTCAATCACCGAGATTAGAGGTAGAAAACTCTCAAATGAAGAGAGTAATGATAATGTTTACAATTCCGGCTCTCTAGATGGTGTTTTTCCAAAGAAAGTGCTTCCAACATGAGGAATTTCTGTTTTTAAAGCTCAGAGTATCTGTATGAGCCTGATCAATGAAGAGAATACTGTTTGTATTTACAATTGAGGCTGAATTGCCTGGCATTTTCTTAATGACAAAGTTTACATCCTGAAGATTCATGTATCTACTTCTGGAAAAATGTCTAATTTTGGTAAAACTCTTAAAATACACTAGGATAGTCCGGGATGTGACCAGAAACATGTAAGAAACACTTGAAATGCTGTATAATAGAGCCGTGCTATCTTTATGGCCTAGTTCAATGACTGAGATTAGAGGTAAAATACTCTCAAGTGAGGAGAGTAAGGATGAAGTTTACAATTGCGGCTACTCTAGATGTTGTTTTTCCAAGGAAAGTGCTTTCAAACATTAAGAATTGCTTTTTATAAAGCTCAGAATATGTATGAAGCTGATAAATAAAGAGAATACTGTTTCTATTTACAGGTGATTCTAATTACACTGGCGTTTTCTGAATGACTCAATTGAAACCTGGAAGATTGCTGTGTATACTTCTAGAAAAACTCTCTACTTTTGGTAAAACGCTTATCATACACCATGATAGTCGCGAGAAAGGACTAGAATCATGTAAGAAACAGTTGAAATGCTGGTACATATAGCCGTTCTATCTTTATGTTCATGTTCAATCATGGAGATTAGAGATAGAATGCTGCATAGTGATGAGAGTACAGATAATGTTTACAGTTCTGGCTACTTTAGATGATGGATTTCCGAAGAAAGTGCTTTCAAACATTAAGAATTTCCGTTTAAAAAGCTGAGAATATGGGTATGAAGCTGAGAAATAAAGAGATTACTTTTTATATTCACAACTGAGGCCGAATTGCCTGGCGTTTTCTGAATGGCACAATTTAACTCTTGAAGATTCATGTGTATACTTCAGGGAAAACTGTCTACTTTTGGTAAAACTCTTAAAACACACAATGATAGTCCCAGAAATGATTAGAGACATGTAAGAAACAGTTTAAATACGGGTAAATAGAGCCGTTCTATCCTGATGGCCTAGTTCAATCACCGAGATTAGAGGTAGAAAACTCTCAAATGAAGAGAGTAATGATAATGTTTACAATTCCGGCTACTCTAGATGGTGTTTTTCCAAAGAAAGTGCTTCCAACATGAGGAATTTCTGTTTTTAAAGCTCAGAGTATCTGTATGAGGCTGATCAATGAAGAGAATACTGTTTGTATTTACAATTGAGGCTGAATTGCCTGGCATTTTCTTAATGACAAAGTTTACATCCTGAAGATTCATGTATCTACTTCTGGAAAAATGTCTAATTTTGGTAAATCTCTTAAAATACACTAGGATATTCCGGGAAGTGACTAGAAACATGTAAGAAACACTTGAAATGCTGTATAATAGAGCCGTGCTATCTCTATGGCCTAGTTCAATGACTGAGATTAGAGGTAAAAAACTCTCAAGTGAGGAGAGTAAGGATGAAGTTTACAATTGCGGCTACTCTAGAAGTTGTTTTTCCAAGGAAAGTGCTTTCAAACATTAAGAATTGCTGTTTATAAAGCTCAGAATATGTATGAAGCTGATAAATAAAGAGAATACTGTTTCTATTTACAGGTGTTTCTGATTAGACTGGCGTTTTCTGAATGACTCAATTGAAACCTTGAAGATTGCTGTGTATACTTCTAGAAAAACTGTCTACTTTTGGTAAAACGCTTAACATACGCAATGATAGTCCCGAGAAATGATTAGAAACTTGTAAGAAACACTTGAAAGGCTGGTACATAGAGCCGTTCTATCTTTATGTTTATGTTCAATCACGGATATTAGAGATAGAATGCTGCATAGTGACGAGAGTACAGATAATGTTTACCATTCTGGCTACTTTAGATGACATATTTCCCAAGAATGTGCTTTCAAACATTAAGAATTGCTGTTTATAAAGCTCAGAATATGTAGGAAGCTGATAAATAAAGAGAATACTGTTTCTATTTACGCATGATTCTGATTAGACTGGTGTTTTCTGAATGACTCATTTGAAACCTTGAGGATTCCTGTGAATTCTTCCAGGAAAACTGTCTACTTTTGGTTAAACGCTTAACATACACCATGATAGTCCCGAGAAATGATTAGAAACATGTAAGAAACACTTGAAATGCTGGTACATAGAGCCGTTCTATCTTTATGTTTATGTTCAATCACGGATATTAGACATAGAATGCTGCATAGTGACGAGAGTACAGATAATATTTACCATTCTGGCTACTTTAGATGACATATTTCCGAAGAATGTGCTTTAAAACATTAAGAATTGCTGTTTATAAAGCTCAGAATATGTAGGAAGCTGATAAATAAAGAGAATACTGTTTCTATTTACAGGTGATTGTGATTAGACTGGCGTTTTCTGAATGACTCATTTGAAACCTTGAAGATTCCTGTGTATTCTTCTAGGAAAACTGTCTACTTTTGGTTAAACGCTTAACATACACCATGATAGTCCCGAGAAATGATTAGAAACATGTAAGAAACACTTGAAATGCTGGTACATAGAGCCGTTCTATCTTTATGTTCATGTTCAATCACGGAGATTAGAGATAGAATGCTGCATGGTGACGAGAGTACAGATAATGTTTACCATTCTGGCTACTTTAGATGATGTATTTCCGAAGAAAGTGCTTTCAAACATTAAGAATTTCAGTTTAAAAAGCTGAGAATATGAGTATGAAGCTGAGAAATGAAGAGAATACTTTTTATATTCACAACTGAGGCCGAATTGCCTGGCGTTTTCTGAATGGCAAAATTTAACTCTTGAAGATTCATGTGTATACTTCTGGGAAAACTGTCTACTTTTGGTAAAACTCTTAAAATACACAATGATAGTCCCAGAAATGATTAGAGACATGTAAGAAACAGTTTAAATATGGGTAAATAGAGCCGTTCTATCCTGATGGCCTAGTTCAATCACCGAGATTAGAGGTAGAAAACTCTCAAATGAAGAGAGTAATGATAATGTTTACAATTCCGGCTACTGTAGATGGTGTTTTTCGAAAGAAAGTGCTTCCAACAAGAGGAATTTCTGTTTTTAAAGCTCAGAGTATGTGTATGAGGCTGATCAATGAAGAAGAGAATACTGTTTGTATTTACAATTGAGGCTGAATTGCCTGGCATTTTCTTAATGACAAAGTTTACATCCTGAAGATTCATGTATCTACTTCTGGAAAAATGTCTAATTTTGGTAAATCTCTTAAAATACACTAGGATAGTCCGGGAAATGACTAGAAACATGTAAGAAACACTTGAAATGCTGTATAATAGAGCCGTGCTATCTTTATGGCCTAGTTCAATGACTGAGATTAGAGGTAAAAAACTCTCAAGTGAGGAGAGAAAGGATGAAGTTTACAATTGCGGCTACTCTAGATGTTGTTTTTCCAAGGAAAGTGCTTTCAAACATTAAGAATTGCTGTTTATAAAGCTCAGAATATGTATGAAGCTAATAAATAAAGAGAATACTGTTTCTATTTACAGGTGATTCTAATTAGACTGGCGTTTTCTGAATGACTCAATTGAAACCTTGAAGATTGCTGTGTATACTTCTAGAAAAACTGTCTACTTTTGGTAAAACGCTTAACATACGCAATGATAGTCCCGAGAAATGATTAGAAACTTGTAAGAAACACTTGAAAGGCTGGTACATAGAGCCGTTCTATCTTTATGTTTATGTTCAATCACGGATATTAGAGATAGAATGCTGCATAGTGACGAGAGTACAGATAATGTTTACCATTCTGGCTACTTTAGATGACATATTTCCCAAGAATGTGCTTTCAAACATTAAGAATTGCTGTTTATAAAGCTCAGAATATGTAGGAAGCTGATAAATAAAGAGAATACTGTTTCTATTTACGCATGATTCTGATTAGACTGGCGTTTTCTGAATGACTCATTTGAAACCTTGAGGATTCCTGTGAATTCTTCCAGGAAAACTGTCTACTTTTGGTTAAACGCTTAACATACACCATGATAGTCCCGAGAAATGATTAGAAACATGTAAGAAACACTTGAAATGCTGGTACATAGAGCCGTTCTATCTTTATGTTCATGTTCAATCACGGAGATTAGAGATAGAATGCTGCATGGTGACGAGAGTACAGATAATGTTTACCATTCTGGCTACTTTAGATGACATATTTCCGAAGAATGTGCTTTAAAACATTAAGAATTGCTGTTTATAAAGCTCAGAATATGTAGGAAGCTGATAAATAAAGAGAATACTGTTTCTATTTACAGGTGATTGTGATTAGACTGGCGTTTTCTGAATGACTCATTTGAAACCTTGAAGATTCCTGTGTATTCTTCTAGGAAAACTGTCTACTTTTGGTTAAACGCTTAACATACTCCATGATAGTCCCGAGAAATGATTAGAAACTTGTAAGAAACACTAGAAATGCTGGTACATAGAGCCGTTCTATCTTTATGTTTATGTTCAATCACGGATATTAGAGATAGAATGCTGCATGGTGACGAGAGTACAGATAATGTTTACCATTCTGGCTACTTTAGATGACATATTTCCGAAGAATGTGCTTTCAAACATTAAGAATTGCTGTTTATAAAGCTCAGAATATGTAGGAAGCTGATAAATAAAGAGAATACTGTTTCTATTTACAGGTGATTGTGATTAGACTGGCGTTTTCTGAATGACTCATTTGAAACCTTGAAGATTCCTGTGTATTCTTCTAGGAAAACTGTCTACTTTTGGTTAAACGCTTAACATACACCATGATAGTCCCGAGAAATGATTAGAAACATGTAAGAAACACTTGAAATGCTGGTACATAGAGCCGTTCTATCTTTATGTTCATGTTCAATCATGGAGATTAGAGATAGAATGCTGCATGGTGACGAGAGTACAGATAATGTTTACCATTCTGGCTACTTTAGATGATGTATTTCCGAAGAAAGTGCTTTCAAACATTAAGAATTTCAGTTTAAAAAGCTGAGAATATGGGTATGAAGCTGAGAAATGAAGAGAATACTTTTTATATTCACAACTGAGGCCGAATTGCCTGGCGTTTTCTGAATGGCAAAATTTAACTCTTGAAATTCATGTGTATACTTCTGGGAAAACTGTCTACTTTTGGTAAAACTCTTAAAATACACAATGATAGTCCCAGAAATGATTAGAGACATGTAAGAAACAGTTTAAATACGGGTAAATAGAGCCGTTCTATCCTGATGGCCTAGTTCAATCACCGAGATTAGAGGTAGAAAACTCTCAAATGAAGAGAGTAATGATAATGTTTACAATTCCGGCTCTCTAGATGGTGTTTTTCCAAAGAAAGTGCTTCCAACATGAGGAATTTCTGTTTTTAAAGCTCAGAGTATCTGTATGAGCCTGATCAATGAAGAGAATACTGTTTGTATTTACAATTGAGGCTGAATTGCCTGGCATTTTCTTAATGACAAAGTTTACATCCTGAAGATTCATGTATCTACTTCTGGAAAAATGTCTAATTTTGGTAAAACTCTTAAAATACACTAGGATAGTCCGGGATGTGACCAGAAACATGTAAGAAACACTTGAAATGCTGTATAATAGAGCCGTGCTATCTTTATGGCCTAGTTCAATGACTGAGATTAGAGGTAAAATACTCTCAAGTGAGGAGAGTAAGGATGAAGTTTACAATTGCGGCTACTCTAGATGTTGTTTTTCCAAGGAAAGTGCTTTCAAACATTAAGAATTGCTTTTTATAAAGCTCAGAATATGTATGAAGCTGATAAATAAAGAGAATACTGTTTCTATTTACAGGTGATTCTAATTACACTGGCGTTTTCTGAATGACTCAATTGAAACCTGGAAGATTGCTGTGTATACTTCTAGAAAAACTCTCTACTTTTGGTAAAACGCTTATCATACACCATGATAGTCGCGAGAAAGGACTAGAATCATGTAAGAAACAGTTGAAATGCTGGTACATATAGCCGTTCTATCTTTATGTTCATGTTCAATCATGGAGATTAGAGATAGAATGCTGCATAGTGATGAGAGTACAGATAATGTTTACAGTTCTGGCTACTTTAGATGATGGATTTCCGAAGAAAGTGCTTTCAAACATTAAGAATTTCCGTTTAAAAAGCTGAGAATATGGGTATGAAGCTGAGAAATAAAGAGATTACTTTTTATATTCACAACTGAGGCCGAATTGCCTGGCGTTTTCTGAATGGCACAATTTAACTCTTGAAGATTCATGTGTATACTTCAGGGAAAACTGTCTACTTTTGGTAAAACTCTTAAAACACACAATGATAGTCCCAGAAATGATTAGAGACATGTAAGAAACAGTTTAAATACGGGTAAATAGAGCCGTTCTATCCTGATGGCCTAGTTCAATCACCGAGATTAGAGGTAGAAAACTCTCAAATGAAGAGAGTAATGATAATGTTTACAATTCCGGCTACTCTAGATGGTGTTTTTCCAAAGAAAGTGCTTCCAACATGAGGAATTTCTGTTTTTAAAGCTCAGAGTATCTGTATGAGGCTGATCAATGAAGAGAATACTGTTTGTATTTACAATTGAGGCTGAATTGCCTGGCATTTTCTTAATGACAAAGTTTACATCCTGAAGATTCATGTATCTACTTCTGGAAAAATGTCTAATTTTGGTAAATCTCTTAAAATACACTAGGATATTCCGGGAAGTGACTAGAAACATGTAAGAAACACTTGAAATGCTGTATAATAGAGCCGTGCTATCTCTATGGCCTAGTTCAATGACTGAGATTAGAGGTAAAAAACTCTCAAGTGAGGAGAGTAAGGATGAAGTTTACAATTGCGGCTACTCTAGAAGTTGTTTTTTCCAAGGAAAGTGCTTTCAAACATTAAGAATTGCTGTTTATAAAGCTCAGAATATGTATGAAGCTGATAAATAAAGAGAATACTGTTTCTATTTACAGGTGTTTCTGATTAGACTGGCGTTTTCTGAATGACTCAATTGAAACCTTGAAGATTGCTGTGTATACTTCTAGAAAAACTGTCTACTTTTGGTAAAACGCTTAACATACGCAATGATAGTCCCGAGAAATGATTAGAAACTTGTAAGAAACACTTGAAAGGCTGGTACATAGAGCCGTTCTATCTTTATGTTTATGTTCAATCACGGATATTAGAGATAGAATGCTGCATAGTGACGAGAGTACAGATAATGTTTACCATTCTGGCTACTTTAGATGACATATTTCCCAAGAATGTGCTTTCAAACATTAAGAATTGCTGTTTATAAAGCTCAGAATATGTAGGAAGCTGATAAATAAAGAGAATACTGTTTCTATTTACGCATGATTCTGATTAGACTGGTGTTTTCTGAATGACTCATTTGAAACCTTGAGGATTCCTGTGAATTCTTCCAGGAAAACTGTCTACTTTTGGTTAAACGCTTAACATACACCATGATAGTCCCGAGAAATGATTAGAAACATGTAAGAAACACTTGAAATGCTGGTACATAGAGCCGTTCTATCTTTATGTTTATGTTCAATCACGGATATTAGACATAGAATGCTGCATAGTGACGAGAGTACAGATAATATTTACCATTCTGGCTACTTTAGATGACATATTTCCGAAGAATGTGCTTTAAAACATTAAGAATTGCTGTTTATAAAGCTCAGAATATGTAGGAAGCTGATAAATAAAGAGAATACTGTTTCTATTTACAGGTGATTGTGATTAGACTGGCGTTTTCTGAATGACTCATTTGAAACCTTGAAGATTCCTGTGTATTCTTCTAGGAAAACTGTCTACTTTTGGTTAAACGCTTAACATACACCATGATAGTCCCGAGAAATGATTAGAAACATGTAAGAAACACTTGAAATGCTGGTACATAGAGCCGTTCTATCTTTATGTTCATGTTCAATCACGGAGATTAGAGATAGAATGCTGCATGGTGACGAGAGTACAGATAATGTTTACCATTCTGGCTACTTTAGATGATGTATTTCCGAAGAAAGTGCTTTCAAACATTAAGAATTTCAGTTTAAAAAGCTGAGAATATGAGTATGAAGCTGAGAAATGAAGAGAATACTTTTTATATTCACAACTGAGGCCGAATTGCCTGGCGTTTTCTGAATGGCAAAATTTAACTCTTGAAGATTCATGTGTATACTTCTGGGAAAACTGTCTACTTTTGGTAAAACTCTTAAAATACACAATGATAGTCCCAGAAATGATTAGAGACATGTAAGAAACAGTTTAAATATGGGTAAATAGAGCCGTTCTATCCTGATGGCCTAGTTCAATCACCGAGATTAGAGGTAGAAAACTCTCAAATGAAGAGAGTAATGATAATGTTTACAATTCCGGCTACTGTAGATGGTGTTTTTCGAAAGAAAGTGCTTCCAACAAGAGGAATTTCTGTTTTTAAAGCTCAGAGTATGTGTATGAGGCTGATCAATGAAGAAGAGAATACTGTTTGTATTTACAATTGAGGCTGAATTGCCTGGCATTTTCTTAATGACAAAGTTTACATCCTGAAGATTCATGTATCTACTTCTGGAAAAATGTCTAATTTTGGTAAATCTCTTAAAATACACTAGGATAGTCCGGGAAATGACTAGAAACATGTAAGAAACACTTGAAATGCTGTATAATAGAGCCGTGCTATCTTTATGGCCTAGTTCAATGACTGAGATTAGAGGTAAAAAACTCTCAAGTGAGGAGAGAAAGGATGAAGTTTACAATTGCGGCTACTCTAGATGTTGTTTTTCCAAGGAAAGTGCTTTCAAACATTAAGAATTGCTGTTTATAAAGCTCAGAATATGTATGAAGCTAATAAATAAAGAGAATACTGTTTCTATTTACAGGTGATTCTAATTAGACTGGCGTTTTCTGAATGACTCAATTGAAACCTTGAAGATTGCTGTGTATACTTCTAGAAAAACTGTCTACTTTTGGTAAAACGCTTAACATACGCAATGATAGTCCCGAGAAATGATTAGAAACTTGTAAGAAACACTTGAAAGGCTGGTACATAGAGCCGTTCTATCTTTATGTTTATGTTCAATCACGGATATTAGAGATAGAATGCTGCATAGTGACGAGAGTACAGATAATGTTTACCATTCTGGCTACTTTAGATGACATATTTCCCAAGAATGTGCTTTCAAACATTAAGAATTGCTGTTTATAAAGCTCAGAATATGTAGGAAGCTGATAAATAAAGAGAATACTGTTTCTATTTACGCATGATTCTGATTAGACTGGCGTTTTCTGAATGACTCATTTGAAACCTTGAGGATTCCTGTGAATTCTTCCAGGAAAACTGTCTACTTTTGGTTAAACGCTTAACATACACCATGATAGTCCCGAGAAATGATTAGAAACATGTAAGAAACACTTGAAATGCTGGTACATAGAGCCGTTCTATCTTTATGTTCATGTTCAATCACGGAGATTAGAGATAGAATGCTGCATGGTGACGAGAGTACAGATAATGTTTACCATTCTGGCTACTTTAGATGACATATTTCCGAAGAATGTGCTTTAAAACATTAAGAATTGCTGTTTATAAAGCTCAGAATATGTAGGAAGCTGATAAATAAAGAGAATACTGTTTCTATTTACAGGTGATTGTGATTAGACTGGCGTTTTCTGAATGACTCATTTGAAACCTTGAAGATTCCTGTGTATTCTTCTAGGAAAACTGTCTACTTTTGGTTAAACGCTTAACATACTCCATGATAGTCCCGAGAAATGATTAGAAACTTGTAAGAAACACTAGAAATGCTGGTACATAGAGCCGTTCTATCTTTATGTTTATGTTCAATCACGGATATTAGAGATAGAATGCTGCATGGTGACGAGAGTACAGATAATGTTTACCATTCTGGCTACTTTAGATGACATATTTCCGAAGAATGTGCTTTCAAACATTAAGAATTGCTGTTTATAAAGCTCAGAATATGTAGGAAGCTGATAAATAAAGAGAATACTGTTTCTATTTACAGGTGATTGTGATTAGACTGGCGTTCTCTGAATGACTCATTTGAAACCTTGAAGATTCCTGTGAATTCTTCTAGGAAAACTGTCTACTTTTGGTTAAACGCTTAACATACACCATGATAGTCCCGAGAAATGATTAGAAACATGTAAGAAACACTTGAAATGCTGGTACATAGAGCCGTTCTATCTTTATGTTCATGTTCAATCACGGAGATTAGAGATAGAATGCTGCATGGTGACGAGAGTACAGATAATGTTTACCATTCTGGCTACTTTAGATGATGTATTTCCGAAGAAAGTGCTTTCAAACATTAAGAATTTCAGTTTAAAAAGCTGAGAATATGGGTATGAAGCTGAGAAATGAAGAGAATACTTTTTATATTCACAACTGAGGCCGAATTGCCTGGCGTTTTCTGAATGGCAAAATTTAACTCTTGAAATTCATGTGTATACTTCTGGGAAAACTGTCTACTTTTGGTAAAACTCTTAAAATACACAATGATAGTCCCAGAAATGATTAGAGACATGTAAGAAACAGTTTAAATACGGGTAAATAGAGCCGTTCTATCCTGATGGCCTAGTTCAATCACCGAGATTAGAGGTAGAAAACTCTCAAATGAAGAGAGTAATGATAATGTTTACAATTCCGGCTCTCTAGATGGTGTTTTTCCAAAGAAAGTGCTTCCAACATGAGGAATTTCTGTTTTTAAAGCTCAGAGTATCTGTATGAGCCTGATCAATGAAGAGAATACTGTTTGTATTTACAATTGAGGCTGAATTGCCTGGCATTTTCTTAATGACAAAGTTTACATCCTGAAGATTCATGTATCTACTTCTGGAAAAATGTCTAATTTTGGTAAAACTCTTAAAATACACTAGGATAGTCCGGGATGTGACCAGAAACATGTAAGAAACACTTGAAATGCTGTATAATAGAGCCGTGCTATCTTTATGGCCTAGTTCAATGACTGAGATTAGAGGTAAAAAACTCTCAAGTGAGGAGAGTAAGGATGAAGTTTACAATTGCGGCTACTCTAGATGTTGTTTTTCCAAGGAAAGTGCTTTCAAACATTAAGAATTGCTTTTTATAAAGCTCAGAATATGTATGAAGCTGATAAATAAAGAGAATACTGTTTCTATTTACAGGTGATTCTAATTACACTGGCGTTTTCTGAATGACTCAATTGAAACCTGGAAGATTGCTGTGTATACTTCTAGAAAAACTGTCTACTTTTGGTAAAACGCTTATCATACACCATGATAGTCGCGAGAAAGGACTAGAATCATGTAAGAAACAGTTGAAATGCTGGTACATATAGCCGTTCTATCTTTATGTTCATGTTCAATCATGGAGATTAGAGATAGAATGCTGCATAGTGATGAGAGTACAGATAATGTTTACAGTTCTGGCTACTTTAGATGATGTATTTCCGAAGAAAGTGCTTTCAAACATTAAGAATTTCCGTTTAAAAAGCTGAGAATATGGGTATGAAGCTGAGAAATAAAGAGATTACTTTTTATATTCACAACTGAGGCCGAATTGCCTGGCGTTTTCTGAATGGCACAATTTAACTCTTGAAGATTCATGTGTATACTTCAGGGAAAACTGTCTACTTTTGGTAAAACTCTTAAAACACACAATGATAGTCCCAGAAATGATTAGAGACATGTAAGAAACAGTTTAAATACGGGTAAATAGAGCCGTTCTATCCTGATGGCCTAGTTCAATCACCGAGATTAGAGGTAGAAAACTCTCAAATGAAGAGAGTAATGATAATGTTTACAATTCCGGCTACTCTAGATGGTGTTTTTCCAAAGAAAGTGCTTCCAACATGAGGAATTTCTGTTTTTAAAGCTCAGAGTATCTGTATGAGGCTGATCAATGAAGAGAATACTGTTTGTATTTACAATTGAGGCTGAATTGCCTGGCATTTTCTTAATGACAAAGTTTACATCCTGAAGATTCATGTATCTACTTCTGGAAAAATGTCTAATTTTGGTAAATCTCTTAAAATACACTAGGATATTCCGGGAAGTGACTAGAAACATGTAAGAAACACTTGAAATGCTGTATAATAGAGCCGTGCTATCTCTATGGCCTAGTTCAATGACTGAGATTAGAGGTAAAAAACTCTCAAGTGAGGAGAGTAAGGATGAAGTTTACAATTGCGGCTACTCTAGATGTTGTTTTTCCAAGGAAAGTGCTTTCAAACATTAAGAATTGCTGTTTATAAAGCTCAGAATATGTATGAAGCTGATAAATAAAGAGAATACTGTTTCTATTTACAGGTGTTTCTGATTAGACTGGCGTTATCTGAATGACTCAATTGAAACCTTGAAGATTGCTGTGTATACTTCTAGAAAAACTGTCTACTTTTGGTAAAACGCTTAACATACGCAATGATAGTCCCGAGAAATGATTAGAAACTTGTAAGAAACACTTGAAAGGCTGGTACATAGAGCCGTTCTATCTTTATGTTTATGTTCAATCACGGATATTAGAGATAGAATGCTGCATAGTGACGAGAGTACAGATAATGTTTACCATTCTGGCTACTTTAGATGACATATTTCCCAAGAATGTGCTTTCAAACATTAAGAATTGCTGTTTATAAAGCTCAGAATATGTAGGAAGCTGATAAATAAAGAGAATACTGTTTCTATTTACGCATGATTCTGATTAGACTGGCGTTTTCTGAATGACTCATTTGAAACCTTGAGGATTCCTGTGAATTCTTCCAGGAAAACTGTCTACTTTTGGTTAAACGCTTAACATACACCATGATAGTCCCGAGAAATGATTAGAAACATGTAAGAAACACTTGAAATGCTGGTACATAGAGCCGTTCTATCTTTATGTTCATGTTCAATCACGGAGATTAGAGATAGAATGCTGCATGGTGACGAGAGTACAGATAATGTTTACCATTCTGGCTACTTTAGATGATGTATTTCCGAAGAAAGTGCTTTCAAACATTAAGAATTTCAGTTTAAAAAGCTGAGAATATGAGTATGAAGCTGAGAAATGAAGAGAATACTTTTTATATTCACAACTGAGGCCGAATTGCCTGGCGTTTTCTGAATGGCAAAATTTAACTCTTGAAGATTCATGTGTATACTTCTGGGAAAACTGTCTACTTTTGGTAAAACTCTTAAAATACACAATGATAGTCCCAGAAATGATTAGAGACATGTAAGAAACAGTTTAAATATGGGTAAATAGAGCCGTTCTATCCTGATGGCCTAGTTCAATCACCGAGATTAGAGGTAGAAAACTCTCAAATGAAGAGAGTAATGATAATGTTTACAATTCCGGCTACTCTAGATGGTGTTTTTCCAAAGAAAGTGCTTCCAACAAGAGGAATTTCTGTTTTTAAAGCTCAGAGTATGTGTATGAGGCTGATCAATGAAGAAGAGAATACTGTTTGTATTTACAATTGAGGCTGAATGGCCTGGCATTTTCTTAATGACAAAGTTTACATCCTGAAGATTCATGTATCTACTTCTGGAAAAATGTCTAATTTTGGTAAATCTCTTAAAATACACTAGGATAGTCCGGGAAATGACTAGAAACATGTAAGAAACACTTGAAATGCTGTATAATAGAGCCGTGCTATCTTTATGGCCTAGTTCAATGACTGAGATTAGAGGTAAAAAACTCTCAAGTGAGGAGAGAAAGGATGAAGTTTACAATTGCGGCTACTCTAGATGTTGTTTTTCCAAGGAAAGTGCTTTCAAACATTAAGAATTGCTGTTTATAAAGCTCAGAATATGTATGAAGCTGATAAATAAAGAGAATACTGTTTCTATTTACAGGTGATTCTAATTACACTGGCGTTTTCTGAATGACTCAATTGAAACCTTGAAGATTGCTGTGTATACTTCTAGAAAAACTGTCTACTTTTGGTAAAACGCTTAACATACGCAATGATAGTCCCGAGAAATGATTAGAAACTTGTAAGAAACACTTGAAAGGCTGGTACATAGAGCCGTTCTATCTTTATGTTTATGTTCAATCACGGATATTAGAGATAGAATGCTGCATAGTGACGAGAGTACAGATAATGTTTACCATTCTGGCTACTTTAGATGACATATTTCCCAAGAATGTGCTTTCAAACATTAAGAATTGCTGTTTATAAAGCTCAGAATATGTAGGAAGCTGATAAATAAAGAGAATACTGTTTCTATTTACGCATGATTCTGATTAGACTGGCGTTTTCTGAATGACTCATTTGAAACCTTGAGGATTCCTGTGAATTCTTCCAGGAAAACTGTCTACTTTTGGTTAAACGCTTAACATACACCATGATAGTCCCGAGAAATGATTAGAAACATGTAAGAAACACTTGAAATGCTGGTACATAGAGCCGTTCTATCTTTATGTTCATGTTCAATCACGGAGATTAGAGATAGAATGCTGCATGGTGACGAGAGTACAGATAATGTTTACCATTCTGGCTACTTTAGATGACATATTTCCCAAGAATGTGCTTTCAAACATTAAGAATTGCTGTTTATAAAGCTCAGAATATGTAGGAAGCTGATAAATAAAGAGAATACTGTTTCTATTTACGCATGATTCTGATTAGACTGGCGTTTTCTGAATGACTCATTTGAAACCTTGAGGATTCCTGTGAATTCTTCCAGGAAAACTGTCTACTTTTGGTTAAACGCTTAACATACACCATGATAGTCCCGAGAAATGATTAGAAACATGTAAGAAACACTTGAAATGCTGGTACATAGAGCCGTTCTATCTTTATGTTCATGTTCAATCACGGAGATTAGAGATATAATGCTGCATGGTGACGAGAGTACAGATAATGTTTACCATTCTGGCTACTTTAGATGATGTATTTCCGAAGAAAGTGCTTTCAAACATTAAGAATTTCAGTTTAAAAAGCTGAGAATATGGGTATGAAGCTGAGAAATGAAGAGAATACTTTTTATATTCACAACTGAGGCCGAATTGCCTGGCGTTTTCTGAATGGCAAAATTTAACTCTTGAAATTCATGTGTATACTTCTGGGAAAACTGTCTACTTTTGGTAAAACTCTTAAAATACACAATGATAGTCCCAGAAATGATTAGAGACATGTAAGAAACAGTTTAAATACGGGTAAATAGAGCCGTTCTATCCTGATGGCCTAGTTCAATCACCGAGATTAGAGGTAGAAAACTCTCAAATGAAGAGAGTAATGATAATGTTTACAATTCCGGCTCTCTAGATGGTGTTTTTCCAAAGAAAGTGCTTCCAACATGAGGAATTTCTGTTTTTAAAGCTCAGAGTATCTGTATGAGGCTGATCAATGAAGAGAATACTGTTTGTATTTACAATTGAGGCTGAATTGCCTGGCATTTTCTTAATGACAAAGTTTACATCCTGAAGATTCATGTATCTACTTCTGGAAAAATGTCTAATTTTGGTAAAACTCTTAAAATACACTAGGATAGTCCGGGATGTGACCAGAAACATGTAAGAAACACTTGAAATGCTGTATAATAGAGCCGTGCTATCTTTATGGCCTAGTTCAATGACTGAGATTAGAGGTAAAAAACTCTCAAGTGAGGAGAGTAAGGATGAAGTTTACAATTGCGGCTACTCTAGATGTTGTTTTTCCAAGGAAAGTGCTTTCAAACATTAAGAATTGCTTTTTATAAAGCTCAGAATATGTATGAAGCTGATAAATAAAGAGAATATTGTTTCTATTTACAGGTGATTCTAATTACACTGGCGTTTTCTGAATGACTCAATTGAAACCTGGAAGATTGCTGTGTATACTTCTAGAAAAACTGTCTACTTTTGGTAAAACTCTTAACATACGCAATGATAGTCCCGAGAAATGATTAGAAACTTGTAAGAAACACTTGAAAGGCTGGTACATAGAGCCGTTCTATCTTTATGTTTATGTTCAATCACGGATATTAGAGATAGAATGCTGCATAGTGACGAGAGTACAGATAATGTTTACCATTCTGGCTACTTTAGATGACATATTTCCCAAGAATGTGCTTTCAAACATTAAGAATTGCTGTTTATAAAGCTCAGAATATGTAGGAAGCTGATAAATAAAGAGAATACTGTTTCTATTTACGCATGATTCTGATTAGACTGGCGTTTTCTGAATGACTCATTTGAATCCTTGAGGATTCCTGTGAATTCTTCCAGGAAAACTGTCTACTTTTGGTTAAACGCTTAACATACACCATGATAGTCCCGAGAAATGATTAGAAACATGTAAGAAACACTTGAAATGCTGGTACATAGAGCCGTTCTATCTTTATGTTCATGTTCAATCACGGAGATTAGAGATAGAATGCTGCATGGTGACGAGAGTACAGATAATGTTTACCATTCTGGCTACTTTAGATGACATATTTCCGAAGAATGTGCTTTAAAACATTAAGAATTGCTGTTTATAAAGCTCAGAATATGTAGGAAGCTGATAAATAAAGAGAATACTGTTTCTATTTACAGGTGATTGTGATTAGACTGGCGTTTTCTGAATGACTCATTTGAAACCTTGAAGATTCCTGTGTATTCTTCTAGGAAAACTGTCTACTTTTGGTTAAACGCTTAACATACACCATGATAGTCCCGAGAAATGATTAGAAACTTGTAAGAAACACTAGAAATGCTGGTACATAGAGCCGTTCTATCTTTATGTTTATGTTCAATCACGGATATTAGAGATAGAATGCTGCATGGTGACGAGAGTACAGATAATGTTTACCATTCTGGCTACTTTAGATGACATATTTCCGAAGAATGTGCTTTCAAACATTAAGAATTGCTGTTTATAAAGCTCAGAATATGTAGGAAGCTGATAAATAAAGAGAATACTGTTTCTATTTACAGGTGATTGTGATTAGACTGGCGTTCTCTGAATGACTCATTTGAAACCTTGAAGATTCCTGTGAATTCTTCTAGGAAAACTGTCTACTTTTGGTTAAACGCTTAACATACACCATGATAGTCCCGAGAAATGATTAGAAACATGTAAGAAACACTTGAAATGCTGGTACATAGAGCCGTTCTATCTTTATGTTCATGTTCAATCACGGAGATTAGAGATAGAATGCTGCATGGTGACGAGAGTACAGATAATGTTTACCATTCTGGCTACTTTAGATGATGTATTTCCGAAGAAAGTGCTTTCAAACATTAAGAATTTCAGTTTAAAAAGCTGAGAATATGGGTATGAAGCTGAGAAATGAAGAGAATACTTTTTATATTCACAACTGAGGCCGAATTGCCTGGCGTTTTCTGAATGGCAAAATTTAACTCTTGAAATTCATGTGTATACTTCTGGGAAAACTGTCTACTTTTGGTAAAACTCTTAAAATACACAATGATAGTCCCAGAAATGATTAGAGACATGTAAGAAACAGTTTAAATACGGGTAAATAGAGCCGTTCTATCCTGATGGCCTAGTTCAATCACCGAGATTAGAGGTAGAAAACTCTCAAATGAAGAGAGTAATGATAATGTTTACAATTCCGGCTCTCTAGATGGTGTTTTTCCAAAGAAAGTGCTTCCAACATGAGGAATTTCTGTTTTTAAAGCTCAGAGTATCTGTATGAGGCTGATCAATGAAGAGAATACTGTTTGTATTTACAATTGAGGCTGAATTGCCTGGCATTTTCTTAATGACAAAGTTTACATCCTGAAGATTCATGTATCTACTTCTGGAAAAATGTCTAATTTTGGTAAATCTCTTAAAATACACTAGGATATTCCGGGAAGTGACTAGAAACATGTAAGAAACACTTGAAATGCTGTATAATAGAGCCGTGCTATCTCTATGGCCTAGTTCAATGACTGAGATTAGAGGTAAAAAACTCTCAAGTGAGGAGAGTAAGGATGAAGTTTACAATTGCGGCTACTCTAGATGTTGTTTTTCCAAGGAAAGTGCTTTCAAACATTAAGAATTGCTGTTTATAAAGCTCAGAATATGTATGAAGCTGATAAATAAAGAGAATACTGTTTCTATTTACAGGTGTTTCTGATTAGACTGGCGTTTTCTGAATGACTCAATTGAAACCTTGAAGATTGCTGTGTATACTTCTAGAAAAACTGTCTACTTTTGGTAAAACGCTTAACATACGCAATGATAGTCCCGAGAAATGATTAGAAACTTGTAAGAAACACTTGAAAGGCTGGTACATAGAGCCGTTCTATCTTTATGTTTATGTTCAATCACGGATATTAGAGATAGAATGCTGCATAGTGACGAGAGTACAGATAATGTTTACCATTCTGGCTACTTTAGATGACATATTTCCCAAGAATGTGCTTTCAAACATTAAGAATTGCTGTTTATAAAGCTCAGAATATGTAGGAAGCTGATAAATAAAGAGAATACTGTTTCTATTTACAGGTGATTGTGATTAGACTGGCGTTTTCTGAATGACTCATTTGAAACCTTGAAGATTCCTGTGTATTCTTCTAGGAAAACTGTCTACTTTTGGTTAAACGCTTAACATACACCATGATAGTCCCGAGAAATGATTAGAAACATGTAAGAAACACTTGAAATGCTGGTACATAGAGCCGTTCTATCTTTATGTTCATGTTCAATCACGGAGATTAGAGATAGAATGCTGCATGGTGACGAGAGTACAGATAATGTTTACCATTCTGGCTACTTTAGATGATGTATTTCCGAAGAAAGTGCTTTCAAACATTAAGAATTTCAGTTTAAAAAGCTGAGAATATGAGTATGAAGCTGAGAAATGAAGAGAATACTTTTTATATTCACAACTGAGGCCGAATTGCCTGGCGTTTTCTGAATGGCAAAATTTAACTCTTGAAGATTCATGTGTATACTTCTGGGAAAACTGTCTACTTTTGGTAAAACTCTTAAAATACACAATGATAGTCCCAGAAATGATTAGAGACATGTAAGAAACAGTTTAAATATGGGTAAATAGAGCCGTTCTATCCTGATGGCCTAGTTCAATCACCGAGATTAGAGGTAGAAAACTCTCAAATGAAGAGAGTAATGATAATGTTTACAATTCCGGCTACTCTAGATGGTGTTTTTCCAAAGAAAGTGCTTCCAACAAGAGGAATTTCTGTTTTTAAAGCTCAGAGTATGTGTATGAGGCTGATCAATGAAGAAGAGAATACTGTTTGTATTTACAATTGAGGCTGAATTGCCTGGCATTTTCTTAATGACAAAGTTTACATCCTGAAGATTCATGTATCTACTTCTGGAAAAATGTCTAATTTTGGTAAATCTCTTAAAATACACTAGGATAGTCCGGGAAATGACTAGAAACATGTAAGAAACACTTGAAATGCTGTATAATAGAGCCGTGCTATCTTTATGGCCTAGTTCAATGACTGAGATTAGAGGTAAAAAACTCTCAAGTGAGGAGAGAAAGGATGAAGTTTACAATTGCGGCTACTCTAGATGTTGTTTTTCCAAGGAAAGTGCTTTCAAACATGAAGAATTGCTGTTTATAAAGCTCAGAATATGTATGAAGATGATAAATAAAGAGAATACTGTTTCTATTTACAGGTGATTCTAATTAGACTGGCGTTTTCTGAATGACTCAATTGAAACCTTGAAGATTGCTGTGTATACTTCTAGAAAAACTGTCTACTTTTGGTAAAACGCTTAACATACGCAATGATAGTCCCGAGAAATGATTAGAAACTTGTAAGAAACACTTGAAAGGCTGGTACATAGAGCCGTTCTATCTTTATGTTTATGTTCAATCACGGATATTAGAGATAGAATGCTGCATAGTGACGAGAGTACAGATAATGTTTACCATTCTGGCTACTTTAGATGACATATTTCCCAAGAATGTGCTTTCAAACATTAAGAATTGCTGTTTATAAAGCTCAGAATATGTAGGAAGCTGATAAATAAAGAGAATACTGTTTCTATTTACGCATGATTCTGATTAGACTGGCGTTTTCTGAATGACTCATTTGAAACCTTGAGGATTCCTGTGAATTCTTCCAGGAAAACTGTCTACTTTTGGTTAAACGCTTAACATACACCATGATAGTCCCGAGAAATGATTAGAAACATGTAAGAAACACTTGAAATGCTGGTACATAGAGCCGTTCTATCTTTATGTTCATGTTCAATCACGGAGATTAGAGATAGAATGCTGCATGGTGACGAGAGTACAGATAATGTTTACCATTCTGGCTACTTTAGATGACATATTTCCGAAGAATGTGCTTTAAAACATTAAGAATTGCTGTTTATAAAGCTCAGAATATGTAGGAAGCTGATAAATAAAGAGAATACTGTTTCTATTTACAGGTGATTGTGATTAGACTGGCGTTTTCTGAATGACTCATTTGAAACCTTGAAGATTCCTGTGTATTCTTCTAGGAAAACTGTCTACTTTTGGTTAAACGCTTAACATACACCATGATAGTCCCGAGAAATGATTAGAAACTTGTAAGAAACACTAGAAATGCTGGTACATAGAGCCGTTCTATCTTTATGTTTATGTTCAATCACGGATATTAGAGATAGAATGCTGCATGGTGACGAGAGTACAGATAATGTTTACCATTCTGGCTACTTTAGATGACATATTTCCGAAGAATGTGCTTTCAAACATTAAGAATTGCTGTTTATAAAGCTCAGAATATGTAGGAAGCTGATAAATAAAGAGAATACTGTTTCTATTTACAGGTGATTGTGATTAGACTGGCGTTCTCTGAATGACTCATTTGAAACCTTGAAGATTCCTGTGAATTCTTCTAGGAAAACTGTCTACTTTTGGTTAAACGCTTAACATACACCATGATAGTCCCGAGAAATGATTAGAAACATGTAAGAAACACTTGAAATGCTGGTACATAGAGCCGTTCTATCTTTATGTTCATGTTCAATCACGGAGATTAGAGATATAATGCTGCATGGTGACGAGAGTACAGATAATGTTTACCATTCTGGCTACTTTAGATGATGTATTTCCGAAGAAAGTGCTTTCAAACATTAAGAATTTCAGTTTAAAAAGCTGAGAATATGGGTATGAAGCTGAGAAATGAAGAGAATACTTTTTATATTCACAACTGAGGCCGAATTGCCTGGCGTTTTCTGAATGGCAAAATTTAACTCTTGAAATTCATGTGTATACTTCTGGGAAAACTGTCTACTTTTGGTAAAACTCTTAAAATACACAATGATAGTCCCAGAAATGATTAGAGACATGTAAGAAACAGTTTAAATACGGGTAAATAGAGCCGTTCTATCCTGATGGCCTAGTTCAATCACCGAGATTAGAGGTAGAAAACTCTCAAATGAAGAGAGTAATGATAATGTTTACAATTCCGGCTACTCTAGATGGTGTTTTTCCAAAGAAAGTGCTTCCAACAAGAGGAATTTCTGTTTTTAAAGCTCAGAGTATGTGTATGAGGCTGATCAATGAAGAAGAGAATACTGTTTGTATTTACAATTGAGGCTGAATGGCCTGGCATTTTCTTAATGACAAAGTTTACATCCTGAAGATTCATGTATCTACTTCTGGAAAAATGTCTAATTTTGGTAAATCTCTTAAAATACACTAGGATAGTCCGGGAAATGACTAGAAACATGTAAGAAACACTTGAAATGCTGTATAATAGAGCCGTGCTATCTTTATGGCCTAGTTCAATGACTGAGATTAGAGGTAAAAAACTCTCAAGTGAGGAGAGAAAGGATGAAGTTTACAATTGCGGCTACTCTAGATGTTGTTTTTCCAAGGAAAGTGCTTTCAAACATTAAGAATTGCTGTTTATAAAGCTCAGAATATGTATGAAGCTGATAAATAAAGAGAATACTGTTTCTATTTACAGGTGATTCTAATTAGACTGGCGTTTTCTGAATGACTCAATTGAAACCTTGAAGATTGCTGTGTATACTTCTAGAAAAACTGTCTACTTTTGGTAAAACGCTTAACATACGCAATGATAGTCCCGAGAAATGATTAGAAACTTGTAAGAAACACTTGAAAGGCTGGTACATAGAGCCGTTCTATCTTTATGTTTATGTTCAATCACGGATATTAGAGATAGAATGCTGCATAGTGACGAGAGTACAGATAATGTTTACCATTCTGGCTACTTTAGATGACATATTTCCCAAGAATGTGCTTTCAAACATTAAGAATTGCTGTTTATAAAGCTCAGAATATGTAGGAAGCTGATAAATAAAGAGAATACTGTTTCTATTTACGCATGATTCTGATTAGACTGGCGTTTTCTGAATGACTCATTTGAAACCTTGAGGATTCCTGTGAATTCTTCCAGGAAAACTGTCTACTTTTGGTTAAACGCTTAACATACACCATGATAGTCCCGAGAAATGATTAGAAACATGTAAGAAACACTTGAAATGCTGGTACATAGAGCCGTTCTATCTTTATGTTCATGTTCAATCACGGAGATTAGAGATAGAATGCTGCATGGTGACGAGAGTACAGATAATGTTTACCATTCTGGCTACTTTAGATGACATATTTCCCAAGAATGTGCTTTCAAACATTAAGAATTGCTGTTTATAAAGCTCAGAATATGTAGGAAGCTGATAAATAAAGAGAATACTGTTTCTATTTACGCATGATTCTGATTAGACTGGCGTTTTCTGAATGACTCATTTGAAACCTTGAGGATTCCTGTGAATTCTTCCAGGAAAACTGTCTACTTTTGGTTAAACGCTTAACATACACCATGATAGTCCCGAGAAATGATTAGAAACATGTAAGAAACACTTGAAATGCTGGTACATAGAGCCGTTCTATCTTTATGTTCATGTTCAATCACGGAGATTAGAGATATAATGCTGCATGGTGACGAGAGTACAGATAATGTTTACCATTCTGGCTACTTTAGATGATGTATTTCCGAAGAAAGTGCTTTCAAACATTAAGAATTTCAGTTTAAAAAGCTGAGAATATGGGTATGAAGCTGAGAAATGAAGAGAATACTTTTTATATTCACAACTGAGGCCGAATTGCCTGGCGTTTTCTGAATGGCAAAATTTAACTCTTGAAATTCATGTGTATACTTCTGGGAAAACTGTCTACTTTTGGTAAAACTCTTAAAATACACAATGATAGTCCCAGAAATGATTAGAGACATGTAAGAAACAGTTTAAATACGGGTAAATAGAGCCGTTCTATCCTGATGGCCTAGTTCAATCACCGAGATTAGAGGTAGAAAACTCTCAAATGAAGAGAGTAATGATAATGTTTACAATTCCGGCTCTCTAGATGGTGTTTTTCCAAAGAAAGTGCTTCCAACATGAGGAATTTCTGTTTTTAAAGCTCAGAGTATCTGTATGAGGCTGATCAATGAAGAGAATACTGTTTGTATTTACAATTGAGGCTGAATTGCCTGGCATTTTCTTAATGACAAAGTTTACATCCTGAAGATTCATGTATCTACTTCTGGAAAAATGTCTAATTTTGGTAAAACTCTTAAAATACACTAGGATAGTCCGGGATGTGACCAGAAACATGTAAGAAACACTTGAAATGCTGTATAATAGAGCCGTGCTATCTTTATGGCCTAGTTCAATGACTGAGATTAGAGGTAAAAAACTCTCAAGTGAGGAGAGTAAGGATGAAGTTTACAATTGCGGCTACTCTAGATGTTGTTTTTCCAAGGAAAGTGCTTTCAAACATTAAGAATTGCTTTTTATAAAGCTCAGAATATGTATGAAGCTGATAAATAAAGAGAATATTGTTTCTATTTACAGGTGATTCTAATTACACTGGCGTTTTCTGAATGACTCAATTGAAACCTGGAAGATTGCTGTGTATACTTCTAGAAAAACTGTCTACTTTTGGTAAAACGCTTAACATACGCAATGATAGTCCCGAGAAATGATTAGAAACTTGTAAGAAACACTTGAAAGGCTGGTACATAGAGCCGTTCTATCTTTATGTTTATGTTCAATCACGGATATTAGAGATAGAATGCTGCATAGTGACGAGAGTACAGATAATGTTTACCATTCTGGCTACTTTAGATGACATATTTCCCAAGAATGTGCTTTCAAACATTAAGAATTGCTGTTTATAAAGCTCAGAATATGTAGGAAGCTGATAAATAAAGAGAATACTGTTTCTATTTACGCATGATTCTGATTAGACTGGCGTTTTCTGAATGACTCATTTGAATCCTTGAGGATTCCTGTGAATTCTTCCAGGAAAACTGTCTACTTTTGGTTAAACGCTTAACATACACCATGATAGTCCCGAGAAATGATTAGAAACATGTAAGAAACACTTGAAATGCTGGTACATAGAGCCGTTCTATCTTTATGTTCATGTTCAATCACGGAGATTAGAGATAGAATGCTGCATGGTGACGAGAGTACAGATAATGTTTACCATTCTGGCTACTTTAGATGACATATTTCCGAAGAATGTGCTTTAAAACATTAAGAATTGCTGTTTATAAAGCTCAGAATATGTAGGAAGCTGATAAATAAAGAGAATACTGTTTCTATTTACAGGTGATTGTGATTAGACTGGCGTTTTCTGAATGACTCATTTGAAACCTTGAAGATTCCTGTGTATTCTTCTAGGAAAACTGTCTACTTTTGGTTAAACGCTTAACATACACCATGATAGTCCCGAGAAATGATTAGAAACTTGTAAGAAACACTAGAAATGCTGGTACATAGAGCCGTTCTATCTTTATGTTTATGTTCAATCACGGATATTAGAGATAGAATGCTGCATGGTGACGAGAGTACAGATAATGTTTACCATTCTGGCTACTTTAGATGACATATTTCCGAAGAATGTGCTTTCAAACATTAAGAATTGCTGTTTATAAAGCTCAGAATATGTAGGAAGCTGATAAATAAAGAGAATACTGTTTCTATTTACAGGTGATTGTGATTAGACTGGCGTTCTCTGAATGACTCATTTGAAACCTTGAAGATTCCTGTGAATTCTTCTAGGAAAACTGTCTACTTTTGGTTAAACGCTTAACATACACCATGATAGTCCCGAGAAATGATTAGAAACATGTAAGAAACACTTGAAATGCTGGTACATAGAGCCGTTCTATCTTTATGTTCATGTTCAATCACGGAGATTAGAGATAGAATGCTGCATGGTGACGAGAGTACAGATAATGTTTACCATTCTGGCTACTTTAGATGATGTATTTCCGAAGAAAGTGCTTTCAAACATTAAGAATTTCAGTTTAAAAAGCTGAGAATATGGGTATGAAGCTGAGAAATGAAGAGAATACTTTTTATATTCACAACTGAGGCCGAATTGCCTGGCGTTTTCTGAATGGCAAAATTTAACTCTTGAAATTCATGTGTATACTTCTGGGAAAACTGTCTACTTTTGGTAAAACTCTTAAAATACACAATGATAGTCCCAGAAATGATTAGAGACATGTAAGAAACAGTTTAAATACGGGTAAATAGAGCCGTTCTATCCTGATGGCCTAGTTCAATCACCGAGATTAGAGGTAGAAAACTCTCAAATGAAGAGAGTAATGATAATGTTTACAATTCCGGCTCTCTAGATGGTGTTTTTCCAAAGAAAGTGCTTCCAACATGAGGAATTTCTGTTTTTAAAGCTCAGAGTATCTGTATGAGGCTGATCAATGAAGAGAATACTGTTTGTATTTACAATTGAGGCTGAATTGCCTGGCATTTTCTTAATGACAAAGTTTACATCCTGAAGATTCATGTATCTACTTCTGGAAAAATGTCTAATTTTGGTAAATCTCTTAAAATACACTAGGATATTCCGGGAAGTGACTAGAAACATGTAAGAAACACTTGAAATGCTGTATAATAGAGCCGTGCTATCTCTATGGCCTAGTTCAATGACTGAGATTAGAGGTAAAAAACTCTCAAGTGAGGAGAGTAAGGATGAAGTTTACAATTGCGGCTACTCTAGATGTTGTTTTTCCAAGGAAAGTGCTTTCAAACATTAAGAATTGCTGTTTATAAAGCTCAGAATATGTATGAAGCTGATAAATAAAGAGAATACTGTTTCTATTTACAGGTGTTTCTGATTAGACTGGCGTTTTCTGAATGACTCAATTGAAACCTTGAAGATTGCTGTGTATACTTCTAGAAAAACTGTCTACTTTTGGTAAAACGCTTAACATACGCAATGATAGTCCCGAGAAATGATTAGAAACTTGTAAGAAACACTTGAAAGGCTGGTACATAGAGCCGTTCTATCTTTATGTTTATGTTCAATCACGGATATTAGAGATAGAATGCTGCATAGTGACGAGAGTACAGATAATGTTTACCATTCTGGCTACTTTAGATGACATATTTCCCAAGAATGTGCTTTCAAACATTAAGAATTGCTGTTTATAAAGCTCAGAATATGTAGGAAGCTGATAAATAAAGAGAATACTGTTTCTATTTACAGGTGATTGTGATTAGACTGGCGTTTTCTGAATGACTCATTTGAAACCTTGAAGATTCCTGTGTATTCTTCTAGGAAAACTGTCTACTTTTGGTTAAACGCTTAACATACACCATGATAGTCCCGAGAAATGATTAGAAACATGTAAGAAACACTTGAAATGCTGGTACATAGAGCCGTTCTATCTTTATGTTCATGTTCAATCACGGAGATTAGAGATAGAATGCTGCATGGTGACGAGAGTACAGATAATGTTTACCATTTTGGCTACTTTAGATGATGTATTTCCGAAGAAAGTGCTTTCAAACATTAAGAATTTCAGTTTAAAAAGCTGAGAATATGAGTATGAAGCTGAGAAATGAAGAGAATACTTTTTATATTCACAACTGAGGCCGAATTGCCTGGCGTTTTCTGAATGGCAAAATTTAACTCTTGAAGATTCATGTGTATACTTCTGGGAAAACTGTCTACTTTTGGTAAAACTCTTAAAATACACAATGATAGTCCCAGAAATGATTAGAGACATGTAAGAAACAGTTTAAATATGGGTAAATAGAGCCGTTCTATCCTGATGGCCTAGTTCAATCACCGAGATTAGAGGTAGAAAACTCTCAAATGAAGAGAGTAATGATAATGTTTACAATTCCGGCTACTCTAGATGGTGTTTTTCCAAAGAAAGTGCTTCCAACAAGAGGAATTTCTGTTTTTAAAGCTCAGAGTATGTGTATGAGGCTGATCAATGAAGAAGAGAATACTGTTTGTATTTACAATTGAGGCTGAATTGCCTGGCATTTTCTTAATGACAAAGTTTACATCCTGAAGATTCATGTATCTACTTCTGGAAAAATGTCTAATTTTGGTAAATCTCTTAAAATACACTAGGATAGTCCGGGAAATGACTAGAAACATGTAAGAAACACTTGAAATGCTGTATAATAGAGCCGTGCTATCTTTATGGCCTAGTTCAATGACTGAGATTAGAGGTAAAAAACTCTCAAGTGAGGAGAGAAAGGATGAAGTTTACAATTGCGGCTACTCTAGATGTTGTTTTTCCAAGGAAAGTGCTTTCAAACATGAAGAATTGCTGTTTATAAAGCTCAGAATATGTATGAAGCTGATAAATAAAGAGAATACTGTTTCTATTTACAGGTGATTCTAATTAGACTGGCGTTTTCTGAATGACTCAATTGAAACCTTGAAGATTGCTGTGTATACTTCTAGAAAAACTGTCTACTTTTGGTAAAACGCTTAACATACGCAATGATAGTCCCGAGAAATGATTAGAAACTTGTAAGAAACACTTGAAAGGCTGGTACATAGAGCCGTTCTATCTTTATGTTTATGTTCAATCACGGATATTAGAGATAGAATGCTGCATAGTGACGAGAGTACAGATAATGTTTACCATTCTGGCTACTTTAGATGACATATTTCCCAAGAATGTGCTTTCAAACATTAAGAATTGCTGTTTATAAAGCTCAGAATATGTAGGAAGCTGATAAATAAAGAGAATACTGTTTCTATTTACGCATGATTCTGATTAGACTGGCGTTTTCTGAATGACTCATTTGAAACCTTGAGGATTCCTGTGAATTCTTCCAGGAAAACTGTCTACTTTTGGTTAAACGCTTAACATACACCATGATAGTCCCGAGAAATGATTAGAAACATGTAAGAAACACTTGAAATGCTGGTACATAGAGCCGTTCTATCTTTATGTTCATGTTCAATCACGGAGATTAGAGATAGAATGCTGCATGGTGACGAGAGTACAGATAATGTTTACCATTCTGGCTACTTTAGATGACATATTTCCGAAGAATGTGCTTTAAAACATTAAGAATTGCTGTTTATAAAGCTCAGAATATGTAGGAAGCTGATAAATAAAGAGAATACTGTTTCTATTTACAGGTGATTGTGATTAGACTGGCGTTTTCTGAATGACTCATTTGAAACCTTGAAGATTCCTGTGTATTCTTCTAGGAAAACTGTCTACTTTTGGTTAAACGCTTAACATACACCATGATAGTCCCGAGAAATGATTAGAAACTTGTAAGAAACACTAGAAATGCTGGTACATAGAGCCGTTCTATCTTTATGTTTATGTTCAATCACGGATATTAGAGATAGAATGCTGCATGGTGACGAGAGTACAGATAATGTTTACCATTCTGGCTACTTTAGATGACATATTTCCGAAGAATGTGCTTTCAAACATTAAGAATTGCTGTTTATAAAGCTCAGAATATGTAGGAAGCTGATAAATAAAGAGAATACTGTTTCTATTTACAGGTGATTGTGATTAGACTGGCGTTCTCTGAATGACTCATTTGAAACCTTGAAGATTCCTGTGAATTCTTCTAGGAAAACTGTCTACTTTTGGTTAAACGCTTAACATACACCATGATAGTCCCGAGAAATGATTAGAAACATGTAAGAAACACTTGAAATGCTGGTACATAGAGCCGTTCTATCTTTATGTTCATGTTCAATCACGGAGATTAGAGATATAATGCTGCATGGTGACGAGAGTACAGATAATGTTTACCATTCTGGCTACTTTAGATGATGTATTTCCGAAGAAAGTGCTTTCAAACATTAAGAATTTCAGTTTAAAAAGCTGAGAATATGGGTATGAAGCTGAGAAATGAAGAGAATACTTTTTATATTCACAACTGAGGCCGAATTGCCTGGCGTTTTCTGAATGGCAAAATTTAACTCTTGAAATTCATGTGTATACTTCTGGGAAAACTGTCTACTTTTGGTAAAACTCTTAAAATACACAATGATAGTCCCAGAAATGATTAGAGACATGTAAGAAACAGTTTAAATACGGGTAAATAGAGCCGTTCTATCCTGATGGCCTAGTTCAATCACCGAGATTAGAGGTAGAAAACTCTCAAATGAAGAGAGTAATGATAATGTTTACAATTCCGGCTCTCTAGATGGTGTTTTTCCAAAGAAAGTGCTTCCAACATGAGGAATTTCTGTTTTTAAAGCTCAGAGTATCTGTATGAGCCTGATCAATGAAGAGAATACTGTTTGTATTTACAATTGAGGCTGAATTGCCTGGCATTTTCTTAATGACAAAGTTTACATCCTGAAGATTCATGTATCTACTTCTAGAAAAATGTCTAATTTTGGTAAAACTCTTAAAATACACTAGGATAGTCCGGGATGTGACCAGAAACATGTAAGAAACACTTGAAATGCTGTATAATAGAGCCGTGCTATCTTTATGGCCTAGTTCAATGACTGAGATTAGAGGTAAAAAACTCTCAAGTGAGGAGAGTAAGGATGAAGTTTACAATTGCGGCTACTCTAGATGTTGTTTTTCCAAGGAAAGTGCTTTCAAACATTAAGAATTGCTTTTTATAAAGCTCAGAATATGTATGAAGCTGATAAATAAAGAGAATAGTGTTTCTATTTACAGGTGATTCTAATTACACTGGCGTTTTCTGAATGACTCAATTGAAACCTGGAAGATTGCTGTGTATACTTCTAGAAAAACTGTCTACTTTTGGTAAAACGCTTATCATACACCATGATAGTCACGAGAAAGGACTAGAATCATGTAAGAAACAGTTGAAATGCTGGTACATATAGCCGTTCTATCTTTATGTTCATGTTCAATCATGGAGATTAGAGATAGAATGCTGCATAGTGATGAGAGTACAGATAATGTTTACAGTTCTGGCTACTTTAGATGATGTATTTCCGAAGAAAGTGCTTTCAAACATTAAGAATTTCCGTTTAAAAAGCTGAGAATATGGGTATGAAGCTGAGAAATAAAGAGATTACTTTTTATATTCACAACTGAGGCCGAATTGCCTGGCGTTTTCTGAATGGCACAATTTAACTCTTGAAGATTCATGTGTATACTTCAGGGAAAACTGTCTACTTTTGGTAAAACTCTTAAAACACACAATGATAGTCCCAGAAATGATTAGAGACATGTAAGAAACAGTTTAAATACGGGTAAATAGAGCCGTTCTATCCTGATGGCCTAGTTCAATCACCGAGATTAGAGGTAGAAAACTCTCAAATTAAGAGAGTAATGATAATGTTTACAATTCCGGCTACTCTAGATGGTGTTTTTCCAAAGAAAGTGCTTCCAACATGAGGAATTTCTGTTTTTAAAGCTCAGAGTATCTGTATGAGGCTGATCAATGAAGAGAATACTGTTTGTATTTACAATTGAGGCTAAATTGCCTGGCATTTTCTTAATGACAAAGTTTACATCCTGAAGATTCATGTATCTACTTCTGGAAAAATGTCTAATTTTGGTAAATCTCTTAAAATACACTAGGATATTCCGGGAAGTGACTAGAAACATGTAAGAAACACTTGAAATGCTGTATAATAGAGCCGTGCTATCTCTATGGCCTAGTTCAATGACTGAGATTAGAGGTAAAAAACTCTCAAGTGAGGAGAGTAAGGATGAAGTTTACAATTGCGGCTACTCTAGATGTTGTTTTTCCAAGGAAAGTGCTTTCAAACATTAAGAATTGCTGTTTATAAAGCTCAGAATATGTATGAAGCTGATAAATAAAGAGAATACTGTTTCTATTTACAGGTGTTTCTGATTAGACTGGCGTTTTCTGAATGACTCAATTGAAACCTTGAAGATTGCTGTGTATACTTCTAGAAAAACTGTCTACTTTTGGTAAAACGCTTAACATACGCAATGATAGTCCCGAGAAATGATTAGAAACTTGTAAGAAACACTTGAAAGGCTGGTACATAGAGCCGTTCTATCTTTATGTTTATGTTCAATCACGGATATTAGAGATAGAATGCTGCATAGTGACGAGAGTACAGATAATGTTTACCATTCTGGCTACTTTAGATGACATATTTCCCAAGAATGTGCTTTCAAACATTAAGAATTGCTGTTTATAAAGCTCAGAATATGTAGGAAGCTGATAAATAAAGAGAATACTGTTTCTATTTACAGGTGATTGTGATTAGACTGGCGTTTTCTGAATGACTCATTTGAAACCTTGAAGATTCCTGTGTATTCTTCTAGGAAAACTGTCTACTTTTGGTTAAACGCTTAACATACACCATGATAGTCCCGAGAAATGATTAGAAACTTGTAAGAAACACTAGAAATGCTGGTACATAGAGCCGTTCTATCTTTATGTTTATGTTCAATCACGGATATTAGAGATAGAATGCTGCATGGTGACGAGAGTACAGATAATGTTTACCATTCTGGCTACTTTAGATGACATATTTCCGAAGAATGTGCTTTCAAACATTAAGAATTGCTGTTTATAAAGCTCAGAATATGTAGGAAGCTGATAAATAAAGAGAATACTGTTTCTATTTACAGGTGATTGTGATTAGACTGGCGTTCTCTGAATGACTCATTTGAAACCTTGAAGATTCCTGTGAATTCTTCTAGGAAAACTGTCTACTTTTGGTTAAACGCTTAACATACACCATGATAGTCCCGAGAAATGATTAGAAACATGTAAGAAACACTTGAAATGCTGGTACATAGAGCCGTTCTATCTTTATGTTCATGTTCAATCACGGAGATTAGAGATATAATGCTGCATGGTGACGAGAGTACAGATAATGTTTACCATTCTGGCTACTTTAGATGATGTATTTCCGAAGAAAGTGCTTTCAAACATTAAGAATTTCAGTTTAAAAAGCTGAGAATATGGGTATGAAGCTGAGAAATGAAGAGAATACTTTTTATATTCACAACTGAGGCCGAATTGCCTGGCGTTTTCTGAATGGCAAAATTTAACTCTTGAAATTCATGTGTATACTTCTGGGAAAACTGTCTACTTTTGGTAAAACTCTTAAAATACACAATGATAGTCCCAGAAATGATTAGAGACATGTAAGAAACAGTTTAAAGACGGGTAAATAGAGCCGTTCTATCCTGATGGCCTAGTTCAATCACCGAGATTAGAGGTAGAAAACTCTCAAATGAAGAGAGTAATGATAATGTTTACAATTCCGGCTCTCTAGATGGTGTTTTTCCAAAGAAAGTGCTTCCAACATGAGGAATTTCTGTTTTTAAGGCTCAGAGTATCTGTATGAGGCTGATCAATGAAGAGAATACTGTTTGTATTTACAATTGAGGCTGAATTGCCTGGCATTTTCTTAATGACAAAGTTTACATCCTGAAGATTCATGTATCTACTTCTGGAAAAATGTCTAATTTTGGTAAAACTCTTAAAATACACTAGGATAGTCCGGGATGTGACCAGAAACATGTAAGAAACACTTGAAATGCTGTATAATAGAGCCGTGCTATCTTTATGGCCTAGTTCAATGACTGAGATTAGAGGTAAAAAACTCTCAAGTGAGGAGAGTAAGGATGAAGTTTACAATTGCGGCTACTCTAGATGTTGTTTTTCCAAGGAAAGTGCTTTCAAACATTAAGAATTGCTTTTTATAAAGCTCAGAATATGTATGAAGCTGATAAATAAAGAGAATATTGTTTCTATTTACAGGTGATTCTAATTACACTGGCGTTTTCTGAATGACTCAATTGAAACCTGGAAGATTGCTGTGTATACTTCTAGAAAAACTGTCTACTTTTGGTAAAACGCTTAACATACGCAATGATAGTCCCGAGAAATGATTAGAAACTTGTAAGAAACACTTGAAAGGCTGGTACATAGAGCCGTTCTATCTTTATGTTTATGTTCAATCACGGATATTAGAGATAGAATGCTGCATAGTGACGAGAGTACAGATAATGTTTACCATTCTGGCTACTTTAGATGACATATTTCCCAAGAATGTGCTTTCAAACATTAAGAATTGCTGTTTATAAAGCTCAGAATATGTAGGAAGCTGATAAATAAAGAGAATACTGTTTCTATTTACGCATGATTCTGATTAGACTGGCGTTTTCTGAATGACTCATTTGAAACCTTGAGGATTCCTGTGAATTCTTCCAGGAAAACTGTCTACTTTTGGTTAAACGCTTAACATACACCATGATAGTCCCGAGAAATGATTAGAAACATGTAAGAAACACTTGAAATGCTGGTACATAGAGCCGTTCTATCTTTATGTTCATGTTCAATCACGGAGATTAGAGATAGAATGCAGCATGGTGACGAGAGTACAGATAATGTTTACCATTCTGGCTACTTTAGATGACATATTTCCGAAGAATGTGCTTTAAAACATTAAGAATTGCTGTTTATAAAGCTCAGAATATGTAGGAAGCTGATAAATAAAGAGAATACTGTTTCTATTTACAGGTGATTGTGATTAGACTGGCGTTTTCTGAATGACTCATTTGAAACCTTGAAGATTCCTGTGTATTCTTCTAGGAAAACTGTCTACTTTTGGTTAAACGCTTAACATACACCATGATAGTCCCGAGAAATGATTAGAAACTTGTAAGAAACACTAGAAATGCTGGTACATAGAGCCGTTCTATCTTTATGTTTATGTTCAATCACGGATATTAGAGATAGAATGCTGCATGGTGACGAGAGTACAGATAATGTTTACCATTCTGGCTACTTTAGATGACATATTTCCGAAGAATGTGCTTTCAAACATTAAGAATTGCTGTTTATAAAGCTCAGAATATGTAGGAAGCTGATAAATAAAGAGAATACTGTTTCTATTTACAGGTGATTGTGATTAGACTGGCGTTCTCTGAATGACTCATTTGAAACCTTGAAGATTCCTGTGAATTCTTCTAGGAAAACTGTCTACTTTTGGTTAAACGCTTAACATACACCATGATAGTCCCGAGAAATGATTAGAAACATGTAAGAAACACTTGAAATGCTGGTACATAGAGCCGTTCTATCTTTATGTTCATGTTCAATCACGGAGATTAGAGATATAATGGTGCATGGTGACGAGAGTACAGATAATGTTTACCATTCTGGCTACTTTAGATGATGTATTTCCGAAGAAAGTGCTTTCAAACATTAAGAATTTCAGTTTAAAAAGCTGAGAATATGGGTATGAAGCTGAGAAATGAAGAGAATACTTTTTATATTCACAACTGAGGCCGAATTGCCTGGCGTTTTCTGAATGGCAAAATTTAACTCTTGAAATTCATGTGTATACTTCTGGGAAAACTGTCTACTTTTGGTAAAACTCTTAAAATACACAATGATAGTCCCAGAAATGATTAGAGACATGTAAGAAACAGTTTAAATACGGGTAAATAGAGCCGTTCTATCCTGATGGCCTAGTTCAATCACCGAGATTAGAGGTAGAAAACTCTCAAATGAAGAGAGTAATGATAATGTTTACAATTCCGGCTCTCTAGATGGTGTTTTTCCAAAGAAAGTGCTTCCAACATGAGGAATTTCTGTTTTTAAAGCTCAGAGTATCTGTATGAGGCTGATCAATGAAGAGAATACTGTTTGTATTTACAATTGAGGCTGAATTGCCTGGCATTTTCTTAATGACAAAGTTTACATCCTGAAGATTCATGTATCTACTTCTGGAAAAATGTCTAATTTTGGTAAAACTCTTAAAATACACTAGGATAGTCCGGGATGTGACCAGAAACATGTAAGAAACACTTGAAATGCTGTATAATAGAGCCGTGCTATCTTTATGGCCTAGTTCAATGACTGAGATTAGAGGTAAAAAACTCTCAAGTGAGGAGAGTAAGGATGAAGTTTACAATTGCGGCTACTCTAGATGTTGTTTTTCCAAGGAAAGTGCTTTCAAACATTAAGAATTGCTTTTTATAAAGCTCAGAATATGTATGAAGCTGATAAATAAAGAGAATAGTGTTTCTATTTACAGGTGATTCTAATTACACTGGCGTTTTCTGAATGACTCAATTGAAACCTGGAAGATTGCTGTGTATACTTCTAGAAAAACTGTCTACTTTTGGTAAAACGCTTATCATACACCATGATAGTCGCGAGAAAGGACTAGAATCATGTAAGAAACAGTTGAAATGCTGGTACATATAGCCGTTCTATCTTTATGTTCATGTTCAATCATGGAGATTAGAGATAGAATGCTGCATAGTGATGAGAGTACAGATAATGTTTACAGTTCTGGCTACTTTAGATGATGTATTTCCGAAGAAAGTGCTTTCAAACATTAAGAATTTCCGTTTAAAAAGCTGAGAATATGGGTATGAAGCTGAGAAATAAAGAGATTACTTTTTATATTCACAACTGAGGCCGAATTGCCTGGCGTTTTCTGAATGGCACAATTTAACTCTTGAAGATTCATGTGTATACTTCAGGGAAAACTGTCTACTTTTGGTAAAACTCTTAAAACACACAATGATAGTCCCAGAAATGATTAGAGACATGTAAGAAACAGTTTAAATACGGGTAAATAGAGCCGTTCTATCCTGATGGCCTAGTTCAATCACCGAGATTAGAGGTAGAAAACTCTCAAATTAAGAGAGTAATGATAATGTTTACAATTCCGGCTACTCTAGATGGTGTTTTTCCAAAGAAAGTGCTTCCAACATGAGGAATTTCTGTTTTTAAAGCTCAGAGTATCTGTATGAGGCTGATCAATGAAGAGAATACTGTTTGTATTTACAATTGAGGCTAAATTGCCTGGCATTTTCTTAATGACAAAGTTTACATCCTGAAGATTCATGTATCTACTTCTGGAAAAATGTCTAATTTTGGTAAATCTCTTAAAATACACTAGGATATTCCGGGAAGTGACTAGAAACATGTAAGAAACACTTGAAATGCTGTATAATAGAGCCGTGCTATCTCTATGGCCTAGTTCAATGACTGAGATTAGAGGTAAAAAACTCTCAAGTGAGGAGAGTAAGGATGAAGTTTACAATTGCGGCTACTCTAGATGTTGTTTTTCCAAGGAAAGTGCTTTCAAACATTAAGAATTGCTGTTTATAAAGCTCAGAATATGTATGAAGCTGATAAATAAAGAGAATACTGTTTCTATTTACAGGTGTTTCTGATTAGACTGGCGTTTTCTGAATGACTCAATTGAAACCTTGAAGATTGCTGTGTATACTTCTAGAAAAACTGTCTACTTTTGGTAAAACGCTTAACATACGCAATGATAGTCCCGAGAAATGATTAGAAACTTGTAAGAAACACTTGAAAGGCTGGTACATAGAGCCGTTCTATCTTTATGTTTATGTTCAATCACGGATATTAGAGATAGAATGCTGCATAGTGACGAGAGTACAGATAATGTTTACCATTCTGGCTACTTTAGATGACATATTTCCCAAGAATGTGCTTTCAAACATTAAGAATTGCTGTTTATAAAGCTCAGAATATGTAGGAAGCTGATAAATAAAGAGAATACTGTTTCTATTTACAGGTGATTGTGATTAGACTGGCGTTTTCTGAATGACTCATTTGAAACCTTGAAGATTCCTGTGTATTCTTCTAGGAAAACTGTCTACTTTTGGTTAAACGCTTAACATACACCATGATAGTCCCGAGAAATGATTAGAAACTTGTAAGAAACACTAGAAATGCTGGTACATAGAGCCGTTCTATCTTTATGTTTATGTTCAATCACGGATATTAGAGATAGAATGCTGCATGGTGACGAGAGTACAGATAATGTTTACCATTCTGGCTACTTTAGATGACATATTTCCGAAGAATGTGCTTTCAAACATTAAGAATTGCTGTTTATAAAGCTCAGAATATGTAGGAAGCTGATAAATAAAGAGAATACTGTTTCTATTTACAGGTGATTGTGATTAGACTGGCGTTCTCTGAATGACTCATTTGAAACCTTGAAGATTCCTGTGAATTCTTCTAGGAAAACTGTCTACTTTTGGTTAAACGCTTAACATACACCATGATAGTCCCGAGAAATGATTAGAAACATGTAAGAAACACTTGAAATGCTGGTACATAGAGCCGTTCTATCTTTATGTTCATGTTCAATCACGGAGATTAGAGATATAATGCTGCATGGTGACGAGAGTACAGATAATGTTTACCATTCTGGCTACTTTAGATGATGTATTTCCGAAGAAAGTGCTTTCAAACATTAAGAATTTCAGTTTAAAAAGCTGAGAATATGGGTATGAAGCTGAGAAATGAAGAGAATACTTTTTATATTCACAACTGAGGCCGAATTGCCTGGCGTTTTCTGAATGGCAAAATTTAACTCTTGAAATTCATGTGTATACTTCTGGGAAAACTGTCTACTTTTGGTAAAACTCTTAAAATACACAATGATAGTCCCAGAAATGATTAGAGACATGTAAGAAACAGTTTAAAGACGGGTAAATAGAGCCGTTCTATCCTGATGGCCTAGTTCAATCACCGAGATTAGAGGTAGAAAACTCTCAAATGAAGAGAGTAATGATAATGTTTACAATTCCGGCTCTCTAGATGGTGTTTTTCCAAAGAAAGTGCTTCCAACATGAGGAATTTCTGTTTTTAAGGCTCAGAGTATCTGTATGAGGCTGATCAATGAAGAGAATACTGTTTGTATTTACAATTGAGGCTGAATTGCCTGGCATTTTCTTAATGACAAAGTTTACATCCTGAAGATTCATGTATCTACTTCTGGAAAAATGTCTAATTTTGGTAAAACTCTTAAAATACACTAGGATAGTCCGGGATGTGACCAGAAACATGTAAGAAACACTTGAAATGCTGTATAATAGAGCCGTGCTATCTTTATGGCCTAGTTCAATGACTGAGATTAGAGGTAAAAAACTCTCAAGTGAGGAGAGTAAGGATGAAGTTTACAATTGCGGCTACTCTAGATGTTGTTTTTCCAAGGAAAGTGCTTTCAAACATTAAGAATTGCTTTTTATAAAGCTCAGAATATGTATGAAGCTGATAAATAAAGAGAATATTGTTTCTATTTACAGGTGATTCTAATTACACTGGCGTTTTCTGAATGACTCAATTGAAACCTGGAAGATTGCTGTGTATACTTCTAGAAAAACTGTCTACTTTTGGTAAAACGCTTAACATACGCAATGATAGTCCCGAGAAATGATTAGAAACTTGTAAGAAACACTTGAAAGGCTGGTACATAGAGCCGTTCTATCTTTATGTTTATGTTCAATCACGGATATTAGAGATAGAATGCTGCATAGTGACGAGAGTACAGATAATGTTTACCATTCTGGCTACTTTAGATGACATATTTCCCAAGAATGTGCTTTCAAACATTAAGAATTGCTGTTTATAAAGCTCAGAATATGTAGGAAGCTGATAAATAAAGAGAATACTGTTTCTATTTACGCATGATTCTGATTAGACTGGCGTTTTCTGAATGACTCATTTGAAACCTTGAGGATTCCTGTGAATTCTTCCAGGAAAACTGTCTACTTTTGGTTAAACGCTTAACATACACCATGATAGTCCCGAGAAATGATTAGAAACATGTAAGAAACACTTGAAATGCTGGTACATAGAGCCGTTCTATCTTTATGTTCATGTTCAATCACGGAGATTAGAGATAGAATGCAGCATGGTGACGAGAGTACAGATAATGTTTACCATTCTGGCTACTTTAGATGACATATTTCCGAAGAATGTGCTTTAAAACATTAAGAATTGCTGTTTATAAAGCTCAGAATATGTAGGAAGCTGATAAATAAAGAGAATACTGTTTCTATTTACAGGTGATTGTGATTAGACTGGCGTTTTCTGAATGACTCATTTGAAACCTTGAAGATTCCTGTGTATTCTTCTAGGAAAACTGTCTACTTTTGGTTAAACGCTTAACATACACCATGATAGTCCCGAGAAATGATTAGAAACTTGTAAGAAACACTAGAAATGCTGGTACATAGAGCCGTTCTATCTTTATGTTTATGTTCAATCACGGATATTAGAGATAGAATGCTGCATGGTGACGAGAGTACAGATAATGTTTACCATTCTGGCTACTTTAGATGACATATTTCCGAAGAATGTGCTTTCAAACATTAAGAATTGCTGTTTATAAAGCTCAGAATATGTAGGAAGCTGATAAATAAAGAGAATACTGTTTCTATTTACAGGTGATTGTGATTAGACTGGCGTTCTCTGAATGACTCATTTGAAACCTTGAAGATTCCTGTGAATTCTTCTAGGAAAACTGTCTACTTTTGGTTAAACGCTTAACATACACCATGATAGTCCCGAGAAATGATTAGAAACATGTAAGAAACACTTGAAATGCTGGTACATAGAGCCGTTCTATCTTTATGTTCATGTTCAATCACGGAGATTAGAGATATAATGGTGCATGGTGACGAGAGTACAGATAATGTTTACCATTCTGGCTACTTTAGATGATGTATTTCCGAAGAAAGTGCTTTCAAACATTAAGAATTTCAGTTTAAAAAGCTGAGAATATGGGTATGAAGCTGAGAAATGAAGAGAATACTTTTTATATTCACAACTGAGGCCGAATTGCCTGGCGTTTTCTGAATGGCAAAATTTAACTCTTGAAATTCATGTGTATACTTCTGGGAAAACTGTCTACTTTTGGTAAAACTCTTAAAATACACAATGATAGTCCCAGAAATGATTAGAGACATGTAAGAAACAGTTTAAATACGGGTAAATAGAGCCGTTCTATCCTGATGGCCTAGTTCAATCACCGAGATTAGAGGTAGAAAACTCTCAAATGAAGAGAGTAATGATAATGTTTACAATTCCGGCTCTCTAGATGGTGTTTTTCCAAAGAAAGTGCTTCCAACATGAGGAATTTCTGTTTTTAAAGCTCAGAGTATCTGTATGAGGCTGATCAATGAAGAGAATACTGTTTGTATTTACAATTGAGGCTGAATTGCCTGGCATTTTCTTAATGACAAAGTTTACATCCTGAAGATTCATGTATCTACTTCTGGAAAAATGTCTAATTTTGGTAAAACTCTTAAAATACACTAGGATAGTCCGGGATGTGACCAGAAACATGTAAGAAACACTTGAAATGCTGTATAATAGAGCCGTGCTATCTTTATGGCCTAGTTCAATGACTGAGATTAGAGGTAAAAAACTCTCAAGTGAGGAGAGTAAGGATGAAGTTTACAATTGCGGCTACTCTAGATGTTGTTTTTCCAAGGAAAGTGCTTTCAAACATTAAGAATTGCTTTTTATAAAGCTCAGAATATGTATGAAGCTGATAAATAAAGAGAATATTGTTTCTATTTACAGGTGATTCTAATTACACTGGCGTTTTCTGAATGACTCAATTGAAACCTGGAAGATTGCTGTGTATACTTCTAGAAAAACTGTCTACTTTTGGTAAAACGCTTAACATACGCAATGATAGTCCCGAGAAATGATTAGAAACTTGTAAGAAACACTTGAAAGGCTGGTACATAGAGCCGTTCTATCTTTATGTTTATGTTCAATCACGGATATTAGAGATAGAATGCTGCATAGTGACGAGAGTACAGATAATGTTTACCATTCTGGCTACTTTAGATGACATATTTCCCAAGAATGTGCTTTCAAACATTAAGAATTGCTGTTTATAAAGCTCAGAATATGTAGGAAGCTGATAAATAAAGAGAATACTGTTTCTATTTACGCATGATTCTGATTAGACTGGCGTTTTCTGAATGACTCATTTGAAACCTTGAGGATTCCTGTGAATTCTTCCAGGAAAACTGTCTACTTTTGGTTAAACCCTTAACATACACCATGATAGTCCCGAGAAATGATTAGAAACATGTAAGAAACACTTGAAATGCTGGTACATAGAGCCGTTCTATCTTTATGTTCATGTTCAATCACGGAGATTAGAGATAGAATGCTGCATGGTGACGAGAGTACAGATAATGTTTACCATTCTGGCTACTTTAGATGACATATTTCCGAAGAATGTGCTTTCAAACATTAAGAATTGCTGTTTATAAAGCTCAGAATATGTAGGAAGCTGATAAATAAAGAGAATACTGTTTCTATTTACAGGTGATTGTGATTAGACTGGCGTTTTCTGAATGACTCATTTGAAACCTTGAAGATTCCTGTGTATTCTTCTAGGAAAACTGTCTACTTTTGGTTAAACGCTTAACATACACCATGATAGTCCCGAGAAATGATTAGAAACTTGTAAGAAACACTAGAAATGCTGGTACATAGAGCCGTTCTATCTTTATGTTTATGTTCAATCACGGATATTAGAGATAGAATGCTGCATGGTGATGAGAGTACAGATAATGTTTACCATTCTGGCTACTTTAGATGACATATTTCCGAAGAATGTGCTTTCAAACATTAAGAATTGCTGTTTATAAAGCTCAGAATATGTAGGAAGCTGATAAATAAAGAGAATACTGTTTCTATTTACAGGTGATTGTGATTAGACTGGCGTTCTCTGAATGACTCATTTGAAACCTTGAAGATTCCTGTGAATTCTTCTAGGAAAACTGTCTACTTTTGGTTAAACGCTTAACATACACCATGATAGTCCCGAGAAATGATTAGAAACATGTAAGAAACACTTGAAATGCTGGTACATAGAGCCGTTCTATCTTTATGTTCATGTTCAATCACGGAGATTAGAGATAGAATGCTGCATGGTGACGAGAGTACAGATAATGTTTACCATTCTGGCTACTTTAGATGATGTATTTCCGAAGAAAGTGCTTTCAAACATTAAGAATTTCAGTTTAAAAAGCTGAGAATATGGGTATGAAGCTGAGAAATGAAGAGAATACTTTTTATATTCACAACTGAGGCCGAATTGCCTGGCGTTTTCTGAATGGCAAAATTTAACTCTTGAAATTCATGTGTATACTTCTGGGAAAACTGTCTACTTTTGGTAAAACTCTTAAAATACACAATGATAGTCCCAAAAATGATTAGAGACATGTAAGAAACAGTTTAAATACGGGTAAATAGAGCCGTTCTATCCTGATGGCCTAGTTCAATCACCGAGATTAGAGGTAGAAAACTCTCAAATGAAGAGAGTAATGATAATGTTTACAATTCCGGCTCTCTAGATGGTGTTTTTCCAAAGAAAGTGCTTCCAACATGAGGAATTTCTGTTTTTAAGGCTCAGAGTATCTGTATGAGGCTGATCAATGAAGAGAATACTGTTTGTATTTACAATTGAGGCTGAATTGCCTGGCATTTTCTTAATGACAAAGTTTACATCCTGAAGATTCATGTATCTACTTCTGGAAAAATGTCTAATTTTGGTAAAACTCTTAAAATACACTAGGATAGTCCGGGATGTGACCAGAAACATGTAAGAAACACTTGAAATGCTGTATAATAGAGCCGTGCTATCTTTATGGCCTAGTTCAATGACTGAGATTAGAGGTAAAAAACTCTCAAGTGAGGAGAGTAAGGATGAAGTTTACAATTGCGGCTACTCTAGATGTTGTTTTTCCAAGGAAAGTGCTTTCAAACATTAAGAATTGCTTTTTATAAAGCTCAGAATATGTATGAAGCTGATAAATAAAGAGAATACTGTTTCTATTTACAGGTGATTCTAATTACACTGGCGTTTTCTGAATGACTCAATTGAAACCTGGAAGATTGCTGTGTATACTTCTAGAAAAACTGTCTACTTTTGGTAAAACGCTTATCATACACCATGATAGTCGCGAGAAAGGACTAGAATCATGTCAGAAACAGTTGAAATGCTGGTACATATAGCCGTTCTATCTTTATGTTCATGTTCAATCATGGAGATTAGAGATAGAATGCTGCATAGTGATGAGAGTACAGATAATGTTTACAGTTCTGGCTACTTTAGATGATGTATTTCCGAAGAAAGTGCTTTCAAACATTAAGAATTTCCGTTTAAAAAGCTGAGAATATGGGTATGAAGCTGAGAAATAAAGAGATTACTTTTTATATTCACAACTGAGGCCGAATTGCCTGGCGTTTTCTGAATGGCACAATTTAACTCTTGAAGATTCATGTGTATACTTCAGGGAAAACTGTCTACTTTTGGTAAAACTCTTAAAATACACAATGATAGTCCCAGAAATGATTAGAGACATGTAAGAAACAGTTTAAATACGGGTAAATAGAGCCGTTGTATCCTGATGGCCTAGTTCAATCACCGAGATTAGAGGTAGAAAACTCTCAAATGAAGAGAGTAATGATAATGTTTACAATTCCGGCTACTCTAGATGGTGTTTTTCCAAAGAAAGTGCTTCCAACATGAGGAATTTCTGTTTTTAAAGCTCAGAGTATCTGTATGAGGCTGATCAATGAAGAGAATACTGTTTGTATTTACAATTGAGGCTGAATTGCCTGGCATTTTCTTAATGACAAAGTTTACATCCTGAAGATTCATGTATCTACTTCTGGAAAAATGTCTAATTTTGGTAAATCTCTTAAAATACACTAGGATAGTCCGGGAAGTGACTAGAAACATGTAAGAAACACTTGAAATGCTGTATAATAGAGCCGTGCTATCTCTATGGCCTAGTTCAATGACTGAGATTAGAGGTAAAAAACTCTCAAGTGAGGAGAGTAAGGATGAAGTTTACAATTGCGGCTACTCTAGATGTTGTTTTTCCAAGGAAAGTGCTTTCAAACATTAAGAATTGCTGTTTATAAAGCTCAGAATATGTATGAAGCTGATAAATAAAGAGAATACTGTTTCTATTTACAGGTGTTTCTGATTAGACTGGCGTTTTCTGAATGACTCAATTGAAACCTTGAAGATTGCTGTGTATACTTCTAGAAAAACTGTCTACTTTTGGTAAAACGCTTAACATACGCAATGATAGTCCCGAGAAATGATTAGAAACTTGTAAGAAACACTTGAAAGGCTGGTACATAGAGCCGTTCTATCTTTATGTTTATGTTCAATCACGGATATTAGAGATAGAATGCTGCATAGTGACGAGAGTACAGATAATGTTTACCATTCTGGCTACTTTAGATGACATATTTCCCAAGAATGTGCTTTCAAACATTAAGAATTGCTGTTTATAAAGCTCAGAATATGTAGGAAACTGATAAATAAAGAGAATACTGTTTCTATTTACGCATGATTCTGATTAGACTGGCGTTTTCTGAATGACTCATTTGAAACCTTGAGGATTCCTGTGAATTCTTCCAGGAAAACTGTCTACTTTTGGTTAAACGCTTAACATACACCATGATAGTCCCGAGAAATGATTAGAAACATGTAAGAAACAGTTGAAATGCTGGTACATAGAGCCGTTCTATCTTTATGTTTATGTTCAATCACGGATATTAGACATAGAATGCTGCATAGTGACGAGAGTACAGATAATATTTACCATTCTGGCTACTTTAGATGACATATTTCCGAAGAATGTGCTTTAAAACATTAAGAATTGCTGTTTATAAAGCTCAGAATATGTAGGAAGCTGATAAATAAAGAGAATACTGTTTCTATTTACAGGTGATTGTGATTAGACTGGCGTTTTCTGAATGACTCATTTGAAACCTTGAAGATTCCTGTGTATTCTTCTAGGAAAACTGTCTACTTTTGGTTAAACGCTTAACATACACCATGATAGTCCCGAGAAATGATTAGAAACATGTAAGAAACACTTGAAATGCTGGTACATAGAGCCGTTCTATCTTTATGTTCATGTTCAATCACGGAGATTAGAGATAGAATGCTGCATGGTGACGAGAGTACAGATAATGTTTACCATTCTGGCTACTTTAGATGATGTATTTCCGAAGAAAGTGCTTTCAAACATTAAGAATTTCAGTTTAAAAAGCTGAGAATATGGGTATGAAGCTGAGAAATGAAGAGAATACTTTTTATATTCACAACTGAGGCCGAATTGCCTGGCGTTTTCTGAATGGCAAAATTTAACTCTTGAAGATTCATGTGTATACTTCTGGGAAAACTGTCTACTTTTGGTAAAACTCTTAAAATACAGAATGATAGTCCCAGAAATGATTAGAGACATGTAAGAAACAGTTTAAATACGGGTAAATAGAGCCGTTCTATCCTGATGGCCTAGTTCAATCACCGAGATTAGAGGTAGAAAACTCTCAAATGAAGAGAGTAATTATAATGTTTACAATTCCGGCTACTCTAGATGGTGTTTTTCCAAAGAAAGTGCTTCCAACAAGAGGAATTTCTGTTTTTAAAGCTCAGAGTATGTGTATGAGGCTGATCAATGAAGAAGAGAATACTGTTTGTATTTACAATTGAGGCTGAATTGCCTGGCATTTTCTTAATGACAAAGTTTACATCCTGAAGATTCATGTATCTACTTCTGGAAAAATGTCTAATTTTGGTAAATCTCTTAAAATACACTAGGATAGTCCGGGAAATGACTAGAAACATGTAAGAAACACTTGAAATGCTGTATAATAGAGCCGTGCTATCTTTATGGCCTAGTTCAATGACTGAGATTAGAGGTAAAAAACTCTCAAGTGAGGAGAGTAAGGATGAAGTTTACAATTGCGGCTACTCTAGATGTTGTTTTTCCAAGGAAAGTGCTTTCAAACATTAAGAATTGCTGTTTATAAAGCTCAGAATATGTATGAAGCTGATAAATAAAGAGAATACTGTTTCTATTTACAGGTGATTCTAATTAGACTGGCGTTTTCTGAATGACTCAATTGAAACCTTGAAGATTGCTGTGTATACTTCTAGAAAAACTGTCTACTTTTGGTAAAACGCTTAACATACGCAATGATAGTCCCGAGAAATAATTAGAAACCTTTAAGAAACACTTGAAAGGCTGGTACATAGAGCCGTTCTATCTTTATGTTTATGTTCAATCACGGATATTAGAGATAGAATGCTGCATGGTGACGAGAGTACAGATAATGTTTACCATTCTGGCTACTTTAGATGACATATTTCCGAAGAATGTGCTTTCAAACATTAAGAATTGCTGTTTATAAAGCTCAGAATATGTAGGAAGCTGATAAATAAAGAGAATACTGTTTCTATTTACAGGTGATTGTGATTAGACTGGCGTTCTCTGAATGACTCATTTGAAACGTTGAAGATTCCTGTGAATTCTTCTAGGAAAACTGTCTACTTTTGGTTAAACGCTTAACATACACCATGATAGTCCCGAGAAATGATTAGAAACATGTAAGAAACAGTTGAAATGCTGGTACATAGAGCCGTTCTATCTTTATGTTCATGTTCAATCACGGAGATTAGAGATAGAATGCTGCATGGTGACGAGAGTACAGATAATGTTTACCATTCTGGCTACTTTAGATGATGTATTTCCGAAGAAAGTGCTTTCAAACATTAAGAATTTCAGTTTAAAAAGCTGAGAATATGGGTATGAAGCTGAGAAATGAAGAGAATACTTTTTATATTCACAACTGAGGCCGAATTGCCTGGCGTTTTCTGAATGGCAAAATTTAACTCTTGAAATTCATGTGTATACTTCTGGGAAAACTGTCTACTTTTGGTAAAACTCTTAAAATACACAATGATAGTCCCAGAAATGATTAGAGACATGTAAGAAACAGTTTAAATACGGGTAAATAGAGCCGTTCTATCCTGATGGCCTAGTTCAATCACCGAGATTAGAGGTAGAAAACTCTCAAATGAAGAGAGTAATGATAATGTTTACAATTCCGGCTCTCTAGATGGTGTTTTTCCAAAGAAAGTGCTTCCAACATGAGGAATTTCTGTTTTTAAAGCTCAGAGTATCTGTATGAGGCTGATCAATGAAGAGAATACTGTTTGTATTTACAATTGAGGCTGAATTGCCTGGCATTTTCTTAATGACAAAGTTTACATCCTGAAGATTCATGTATCTACTTCTGGAAAAATGTCTAATTTTGGTAAAACTCTTAAAATACACTAGGATAGTCCGGGATGTGACCAGAAACATGTAAGAAACACTTGAAATGCTGTATAATAGAGCCGTGCTATCTTTATGGCCTAGTTCAATGACTGAGATTAGAGGTAAAAAACTCTCAAGTGAGGAGAGTAAGGATGAAGTTTACAATTGCGGCTACTCTAGATGTTGTTTTTCCAAGGAAAGTGCTTTCAAACATTAAGAATTGCTTTTTATAAAGCTCAGAATATGTATGAAGCTGATAAATAAAGAGAATACTGTTTCTATTTACAGGTGATTCTAATTACACTGGCGTTTTCTGAATGACTCAATTGAAACCTGGAAGATTGCTGTGTATACTTCTAGAAAAACTGTCTACTTTTGGTAAAACGCTTATCATACACCATGATAGTCGCGAGAAAGGACTAGAATCATGTAAGAAACAGTTGAAATGCTGGTACATATAGCCGTTCTATCTTTATGTTCATGTTCAATCATGGAGATTAGAGATAGAATGCTGCATAGTGATGAGAGTACAGATAATGTTTACAGTTCTGGCTACTTTAGATGATGTATTTCCGAAGAAAGTGCTTTCAAACATTAAGAATTTCCGTTTAAAAAGCTGAGAATATGGGTATGAAGCTGAGAAATAAAGAGATTACTTTTTATATTCACAACTGAGGCCGAATTGCCTGGCGTTTTCTGAATGGCACAATTTAACTCTTGAAGATTCATGTGTATACTTCAGGGAAAACTGTCTACTTTTGGTAAAACTCTTAAAATACACAATGATAGTCCCAGAAATGATTAGAGACATGTAAGAAACAGTTTAAATACGGGTAAATAGAGCCGTTCTATCCTGATGGCCTAGTTCAATCACCGAGATTAGAGGTAGAAAACTCTCAAATGAAGAGAGTAATGATAATGTTTACAATTCCGGCTACTCTAGATGGTGTTTTTCCAAAGAAAGTGCTTCCAACATGAGGAATTTCTGTTTTTAAAGCTCAGAGTATCTGTATGAGGCTGATCAATGAAGAGAATACTGTTTGTATTTACAATTGAGGCTGAATTGCCTGGCATTTTCTTAATGACAAAGTTTACATCCTGAAGATTCATGTATCTACTTCTGGAAAAATGTCTAATTTTGGTAAATCTCTTAAAATACACTAGGATAGTCCGGGAAGTGACTAGAAACATGTAAGAAACACTTGAAATGCTGTATAATAGAGCCGTGCTATCTCTATGGCCTAGTTCAATGACTGAGATTAGAGGTAAAAAACTCTCAAGTGAGGAGAGTAAGGATGAAGTTTACAATTGCGGCTACTCTAGATGTTGTTTTTCCAAGGAAAGTGCTTTCAAACATTAAGAATTGCTGTTTATAAAGCTCAGAATATGTATGAAGCTGATAAATAAAGAGAATACTGTTTCTATTTACAGGTGTTTCTGATTAGACTGGCGTTTTCTGAATGACTCAATTGAAACCTTGAAGATTGCTGTGTATACTTCTAGAAAAACTGTCTACTTTTGGTAAAACGCTTAACATACGCAATGATAGTCCCGAGAAATGATTAGAAACTTGTAAGAAACACTTGAAAGGCTGGTACATAGAGCCGTTCTATCTTTATGTTTATGTTCAATCACGGATATTAGAGATAGAATGCTGCATAGTGACGAGAGTACAGATAATGTTTACCATTCTGGCTACTTTAGATGACATATTTCCCAAGAATGTGCTTTCAAACATTAAGAATTGCTGTTTATAAAGCTCAGAATATGTAGGAAGCTGATAAATAAAGAGAATACTGTTTCTATTTACGCATGATTCTGATTAGACTGGCGTTTTCTGAATGACTCATTTGAAACCTTGAGGATTCGTGTGAATTCTTCCAGGAAAACTGTCTACTTTTGGTTAAACGCTTAACATACACCATGATAGTCCCGAGAAATGATTAGAAACATGTAAGAAACACTTGAAATGCTGGTACATAGAGCCGTTCTATCTTTATGTTTATGTTCAATCACGGATATTAGACATAGAATGCTGCATAGTGACGAGAGTACAGATAATATTTACCATTCTGGCTACTTTAGATGACATATTTCCGAAGAATGTGCTTTAAAACATTAAGAATTGCTGTTTATAAAGCTCAGAATATGTAGGAAGCTGATAAATAAAGAGAATACTGTTTCTATTTACAGGTGATTGTGATTAGACTGGCGTTTTCTGAATGACTCATTTGAAACCTTGAAGATTCCTGTGTATTCTTCTAGGAAAACTGTCTACTTTTGGTTAAACGCTTAACATACACCATGATAGTCGTAAGAAACACTAGAAATGCTGGTACATAGAGCCGTTCTATCTTTATGTTTATGTTCAATCACGGATATTAGAGATAGAATGCTGCATGGTGACGACAGTACAGATAATGTTTACCATTCTGGCTACTTTAGATGACATATTTCCGAAGAATGTGCTTTCAAACATTAAGAATTGCTGTTTATAAAGCTCAGAATATGTAGGAAGCTGATAAATAAAGAGAATACTGTTTCTATTTACAGGTGATTGTGATTAGACTGGCGTTCTCTGAATGACTCATTTGAAACCTTGAAGATTCCTGTGAATTCTTCTAGGAAAACTGTCTACTTTTGGTTAAACGCTTAACATACACCATGATAGTCCCGAGAAATGATTAGAAACATGTAAGAAACACTTGAAATGCTGGTACATAGAGCCGTTCTATCTTTATGTTCATGTTCAATCACGGAGATTAGAGATAGAATGCTGCATGGTGACGAGAGTACAGATAATGTTTACCATTCTGGCTACTTTAGATGATGTATTTCCGAAGAAAGTGCTTTCAAACATTAAGAATTTCAGTTTAAAAAGCTGAGAATATGGGTATGAAGCTGAGAAATGAAGAGAATACTTTTTATATTCACAACTGAGGCCGAATTGCCTGGCGTTTTCTGAATGGCAAAATTTAACTCTTGAAATTCATGTGTATACTTCTGGGAAAACTGTCTACTTTTGGTAAAACTCTTAAAATACACAATGATAGTCCCAGAAATGATTAGAGACATGTAAGAAACAGTTTAAATACGGGTAAATAGAGCCGTTCTATCCTGATGGCCTAGTTCAATCACCGAGATTAGAGGTAGAAAACTCTCAAATGAAGAGAGTAATGATAATGTTTACAATTCCGGCTCTCTAGATGGTGTTTTTCCAAAGAAAGTGCTTCCAACATGAGGAATTTCTGTTTTTAAAGCTCAGAGTATCTGTATGAGGCTGATCAATGAAGAGAATACTGTTTGTATTTACAATTGAGGCTGAATTGCCTGGCATTTTCTTAATGACAAAGTTTACATCCTGAAGATTCATGTATCTACTTCTGGAAAAATGTCTAATTTTGGTAAAACTCTTAAAATACACTAGGATAGTCCGGGATGTGACCAGAAACATGTAAGAAACACTTGAAATGCTGTATAATAGAGCCGTGCTATCTTTATGGCCTAGTTCAATGACTGAGATTAGAGGTAAAAAACTCTCAAGTGAGGAGAGTAAGGATGAAGTTTACAATTGCGGCTACTCTAGATGTTGTTTTTCCAAGGAAAGTGCTTTCAAACATTAAGAATTGCTTTTTATAAAGCTCAGAATATGTATGAAGCTGATAAATAAAGAGAATACTGTTTCTATTTACAGGTGATTCTAATTACACTGGCGTTTTCTGAATGACTCAATTGAAACCTGGAAGATTGCTGTGTATACTTCTAGAAAAACTGTCTACTTTTGGTAAAACGCTTATCATACACCATGATAGTCGCGAGAAAGGACTAGAATCATGTAAGAAACAGTTGAAATGCTGATACATATAGCCGTTCTATCTTTATGTTCATGTTCAATCATGGAGATTAGAGATAGAATGCTGCATAGTGATGAGAGTACAGATAATGTTTACAGTTCTGGCTACTTTAGATGATGTATTTCCGAAGAAAGTGCTTTCAAACATTAAGAATTTCCGTTTAAAAAGCTGAGAATATGGGTATGAAGCTGAGAAATAAAGAGATTACTTTTTATATTCACAACTGAGGCCGAATTGCCTGGCGTTTTCTGAATGGCACAATTTAACTCTTGAAGATTCATGTGTATACTTCAGGGAAAACTGTCTACTTTTGGTAAAACTCTTAAAATACACAATGATAGTCCCAGAAATGATTAGAGACATGTAAGAAACAGTTTAAATATGGGTAAATAGAGCCGTTCTATCCTGATGGCCTAGTTCAATCACCGAGATTAGAGGTAGAAAACTCTCAAATGAAGAGAGTAATGATAATGTTTACAATTCCGGCTACTCTAGATGGTGTTTTTCCAAAGAAAGTGCTTCCAACATGAGGAATTTCTGTTTTTAAAGCTCAGAGTATCTGTATGAGGCTGATCAATGAAGAGAATACTGTTTGTATTTACAATTGAGGCTGAATTGCCTGGCATTTTCTTAATGACAAAGTTTACATCCTGAAGATTCATGTATCTACTTCTGGAAAAATGTCTAATTTTGGTAAATCTCTTAAAATACACTAGGATAGTCCGGGAAGTGACTAGAAACATGTAAGAAACACTTGAAATGCTGTATAATAGAGCCGTGCTATCTCTATGGCCTAGTTCAATGACTGAGATTAGAGGTAAAAAACTCTCAAGTGAGGAGAGTAAGGATGAAGTTTACAATTGCGGCTACTCTAGATGTTGTTTTTCCAAGGAAAGTGCTTTCAAACATTAAGAATTGCTGTTTATAAAGCTCAGAATATGTATGAAGCTGATAAATAAAGAGAATACTGTTTCTATTTACAGGTGTTTCTGATTAGACTGGCGTTTTCTGAATGACTCAATTGAAACCTTGAAGATTGCTGTGTATACTTCTAGAAAAACTGTCTACTTTTGGTAAAACGCTTAACATACGCAATGATAGTCCCGAGAAATGATTAGAAACTTGTAAGAAACACTTGAAAGGCTGGTACATAGAGCCGTTCTATCTTTATGTTTATGTTCAATCACGGATATTAGAGATAGAATGCTGCATAGTGACGAGAGTACAGATAATGTATACCATTCTGGCTACTTTAGATGACATATTTCCCAAGAATGTGCTTTCAAACATTAAGAATTGCTGTTTATAAAGCTCAGAATATGTAGGAAGCTGATAAATAAAGAGAATACTGTTTCTATTTACGCATGATTCTGATTAGACTGGCGTTTTCTGAATGACTCATTTGAAACCTTGAGGATTCCTGTGAATTCTTCCAGGAAAACTGTCTACTTTTGGTTAAACGCTTAACATACACCATGATAGTCCCGAGAAATGATTAGAAACATGTAAGAAACCCTTGAAATGCTGGTACATAGAGCCGTTCTATCTTTATGTTTATGTTCAATCACGGATATTAGACATAGAATGCTGCATAGTGACGAGAGTACAGATAATATTTAACATTCTGGCTACTTTAGATGACATATTTCCGAAGAATGTGCTTTAAAACATTAAGAATTTCTGTTTATAAAGCTCAGAATATGTAGGAAGCTGATAAATAAAGAGAATACTGTTTCTATTTACAGGTGATTGTGATTAGACTGGCGTTTTCTGAATGACTCATTTGAAACCTTGAAGATTCCTGTGTATTCTTCTAGGAAAACTGTCTACTTTTGGTTAAACGCTTAACATACACCATGATAGTCCCGAGAAATGATTAGAAACTTGTAAGAAACACTAGAAATGCTGGTACATAGAGCCGTTCTATCTTTATGTTTATGTTCAATCATGGATATTAGAGATAGAATGCTGCATGGTGACGAGAGTACAGATAATGTTTACCATTCTGGCTACTTTAGATGACATATTTCCGAAGAATGTGCTTTCAAACATTAAGAATTGCTGTTTATAAAGCTCAGAATATGTAGGAAGCTGATAAATAAAGAGAATACTGTTTCTATTTACAGGTGATTGTGATTAGACTGGCGTTTTCTGAATGACTCATTTGAAACCTTGAAGATTCCTGTGTATTCTTCTAGGAAAACTGTCTACTTTTGGTTAAACGCTTAACATACACCATGATAGTCCCGAGAAATGATTAGAAACATGTAAGAAACACTTGAAATGCTGGTACATAGAGCCGTTCTATCTTTATGTTCATGTTCAATCACGGAGATTAGAGATAGAATGCTGCATGGTGACGAGAGTACAGATAATGTTTACCATTCTGGCTACTTTAGATGATGTATTTCCGAAGAAAGTGCTTTCAAACATTAAGAATTTCAGTTTAAAAAGCTGAGAATATGGGTATGAAGCTGAGAAATGAAGAGAATACTTTTTATATTCACAACTGAGGCCGAATTGCCTGGCGTTTTCTGAATGGCAAAATTTAACTCTTGAAATTCATGTGTATACTTCTGGGAAAACTGTCTACTTTTGGTAAAACTCTTAAAATACACAATGATAGTCCCAGAAATGATTAGAGACATGTAAGAAACAGTTTAAATACGGGTAAATAGAGCCGTTCTATCCTGATGGCCTAGTTCAATCACCGAGATTAGAGGTAGAAAACTCTCAAATGAAGAGAGTAATGATAATGTTTACAATTCCGGCTCTCTAGATGGTGTTTTTCCAAAGAAAGTGCTTCCAACATGAGGAATTTCTGTTTTTAAAGCTCAGAGTATCTGTATGAGGCTGATCAATGAAGAGAATACTGTTTGTATTTACAATTGAGGCTGAATTGCCTGGCATTTTCTTAATGACAAAGTTTACATCCTGAAGATTCATGTATCTACTTCTGGAAAAATGTCTAATTTTGGTAAAACTCTTAAAATACACTAGGATAGTCCGGGATGTGACCAGAAACATGTAAGAAACACTTGAAATGCTGTATAATAGAGCCGTGCTATCTTTATGGCCTAGTTCAATGACTGAGATTAGAGGTAAAAAACTCTCAAGTGAGGAGAGTAAGGATGAAGTTTACAATTGCGGCTACTCTAGATGTTGTTTTTCCAAGGAAAGTGCTTTCAAACATTAAGAATTGCTTTTTATAAAGCTCAGAATATGTATGAAGCTGATAAATAAAGAGAATACTGTTTCTATTTACAGGTGATTCTAATTACACTGGCGTTTTCTGAATGACTCAATTGAAACCTGGAAGATTGCTGTGTATACTTCTAGAAAAACTGTCTACTTTTGGTAAAACGCTTATCATACACCATGATAGTCGCGAGAAAGGACTAGAATCATGTAAGAAACAGTTGAAATGCTGGTACATATAGCCGTTCTATCTTTATGTTCATGTTCAATCATGGAGATTAGAGATAGAATGCTGCATAGTGATGAGAGTACAGATAATGTTTACAGTTCTGGCTACTTTAGATGATGTATTTCCGAAGAAAGTGCTTTCAAACATTAAGAATTTCCGTTTAAAAAGCTGAGAATATGGGTATGAAGCTGAGAAATAAAGAGATTACTTTTTATATTCACAACTGAGGCCGAATTGCCTGGCGTTTTCTGAATGGCACAATTTAACTCTTGAAGATTCATGTGTATACTTCAGGGAAAACTGTCTACTTTTGGTAAAACTCTTAAAATACACAATGATAGTCCCAGAAATGATTAGAGACATGTAAGAAACAGTTTAAATACGGGTAAATAGAGCCGTTCTATCCTGATGGCCTAGTTCAATCACCGAGATTAGAGGTAGAAAACTCTCAAATGAAGAGAGTAATGATAATGTTTACAATTCCGGCTACTCTAGATGGTGTTTTTCCAAAGAAAGTGCTTCCAACATGAGGAATTTCTGTTTTTAAAGCTCAGAGTATCTGTATGAGGCTGATCAATGAAGAGAATACTGTTTGTATTTACAATTGAGGCTGAATTGCCTGGCATTTTCTTAATGACAAAGTTTACATCCTGAAGATTCATGTATCTACTTCTGGAAAAATGTCTAATTTTGGTAAATCTCTTAAAATACACTAGGATAGTCCGGGAAGTGACTAGAAACATGTAAGAAACACTTGAAATGCTGTATAATAGAGCCGTGCTATCTCTATGGCCTAGTTCAATGACTGAGATTAGAGGTAAAAAACTCTCAAGTGAGGAGAGTAAGGATGAAGTTTACAATTGCGGCTACTCTAGATGTTGTTTTTCCAAGGAAAGTGCTTTCAAACATTAAGAATTGCTGTTTATAAAGCTCAGAATATGTATGAAGCTGATAAATAAAGAGAATACTGTTTCTATTTACAGGTGTTTCTGATTAGACTGGCGTTTTCTGAATGACTCAATTGAAACCTTGAAGATTGCTGTGTATACTTCTAGAAAAACTGTCTACTTTTGGTAAAACGCTTAACATACGCAATGATAGTCCCGAGAAATGATTAGAAACTTGTAAGAAACACTTGAAAGGCTGGTACATAGAGCCGTTCTATCTTTATGTTTATGTTCAATCACGGATATTAGAGATAGAATGCTGCATAGTGACGAGAGTACAGATAATGTTTACCATTCTGGCTACTTTAGATGACATATTTCCCAAGAATGTGCTTTCAAACATTAAGAATTGCTGTTTATAAAGCTCAGAATATGTAGGAAGCTGATAAATAAAGAGAATACTGTTTCTATTTACGCATGATTCTGATTAGACTGGCGTTTTCTGAATGACTCATTTGAAACCTTGAGGATTCCTGTGAATTCTTCCAGGAAAACTGTCTACTTTTGGTTAAACGCTTAACATACACCATGATAGTCCCGAGAAATGATTAGAAACATGTAAGAAACCCTTGAAATGCTGGTACATAGAGCCGTTCTATCTTTATGTTTATGTTCAATCACGGATATTAGACATAGAATGCTGCATAGTGACGAGAGTACAGATAATATTTACCATTCTGGCTACTTTAGATGACATATTTCCGAAGAATGTGCTTTAAAACATTAAGAATTGCTGTTTATAAAGCTCAGAATATGTAGGAAGCTGATAAATAAAGAGAATACTGTTTCTATTTACAGGTGATTGTGATTAGACTGGCGTTTTCTGAATGACTCATTTGAAACCTTGAAGATTCCTGTGTATTCTTCTAGGAAAACTGTCTACTTTTGGTTAAACGCTTAACATACACCATGATAGTCCCGAGAAATGATTAGAAACTTGTAAGAAACACTAGAAATGCTGGTACATAGAGCCGTTCTATCTTTATGTTTATGTTCAATCACGGATATTAGAGATAGAATGCTGCATGGTGACGAGAGTACAGATAATGTTTACCATTCTGGCTACTTTAGATGACATATTTCCGAAGAATGTGCTTTCAAACATTAAGAATTGCTGTTTATAAAGCTCAGAATATGTAGGAAGCTGATAAATAAAGAGAATACTGTTTCTATTTACAGGTGATTGTGATTAGACTGGCGTTTTCTGAATGACTCATTTGAAACCTTGAAGATTCCTGTGAATTCTTCTAGGAAAACTGTCTACTTTTGGTTAAACGCTTAACATACACCATGATAGTCCCGAGAAATGATTAGAAACATGTAAGAAACACTTGAAATGCTGGTACATAGAGCCGTTCTATCTTTATGTTCATGTTCAATCACGGAGATTAGAGATAGAATGCTGCATGGTGACGAGAGTACAGATAATGTTTACCATTCTGGCTACTTTAGATGATGTATTTCCGAAGAAAGTGCTTTCAAACATTAAGAATTTCAGTTTAAAAAGCTGAGAATATGGGTATGAAGCTGAGAAATGAAGAGAATACTTTTTATATTCACAACTGAGGCCGAATTGCCTGGCGTTTTCTGAATGGCAAAATTTAACTCTTGAAATTCATGTGTATACTTCTGGGAAAACTGTCTACTTTTGGTAAAACTCTTAAAATACACAATGATAGTCCCAGAAATGATTAGAGACATGTAAGAAACAGTTTAAATACGGGTAAATAGAGCCGTTCTATCCTGATGGCCTAGTTCAATCACCGAGATTAGAGGTAGAAAACTCTCAAATGAAGAGAGTAATGATAATGTTTACAATTCCGGCTACTCTAGATGGTGTTTTTTCCAAAGAAAGTGCTTCCAACATGAGGAATTTCTGTTTTTAAAGCTCAGAGTATCTGTATGAGGCTGATCAATGAAGAGAATACTGTTTGTATTTACAATTGAGGCTGAATTGCCTGGCATTTTCTTAATGACAAAGTTTACATCCTGAAGATTCATGTATCTACTTCTGGAAAAATGTCTAATTTTGGTAAAACTCTTAAAATACACTAGGATAGTCCGGGATGTGACCAGAAACATGTAAGAAACACTTGAAATGCTGTATAATAGAGCCGTGCTATCTTTATGGCCTAGTTCAATGACTGAGATTAGAGGTAAAAAACTCTCAAGTGAGGAGAGTAAGGATGAAGTTTACAATTGCGGCTACTCTAGATGTTGTTTTTCCAAGGAAAGTGCTTTCAAACATTAAGAATTGCTTTTTATAAAGCTCAGAATATGTATGAAGCTGATAAATAAAGGGAATACTGTTTCTATTTACAGGTGATTCTAATTACACTGGCGTTTTCTGAATGACTCAATTGAAACCTGGAAGATTGCTGTGTATACTTCTAGAAAAACTGTCTACTTTTGGTAAAACGCTTATCATACACCATGATAGTCGCGAGAAAGGACTAGAATCATGTAAGAAACAGTTGAAATGCTGGTACATATAGCCGTTCTATCTTTATGTTCATGTTCAATCATGGAGATTAGAGATAGAATGCTGCATAGTGATGAGAGTACAGATAATGTTTACAGTTCTGGCTACTTTAGATGATGTATTTCCGAAGAAAGTGCTTTCAAACATTAAGAATTTCCGTTTAAAAAGCTGAGAATATGGGTATGAAGCTGAGAAATAAAGAGATTACTTTTTATATTCACAACTGAGGCCGAATTGCCTGGCGTTTTCTGAATGGCACAATTTAACTCTTGAAGATTCATGTGTATACTTCAGGGAAAACTGTCTACTTTTGGTAAAACTCTTAAAATACACAATGATAGTCCCAGAAATGATTAGAGACATGTAAGAAACAGTTTAAATACGGGTAAATAGAGCCGTTCTATCCTGATGGCCTAGTTCAATCACCGAGATTAGAGGTAGAAAACTCTCAAATGAAGAGAGTAATGATAATGTTTACAATTCCGGCTACTCTAGATGGTGTTTTTCCAAAGAAAGTGCTTCCAACATGAGGAATTTCTGTTTTTAAAGCTCAGAGTATCTGTATGAGGCTGATCAATGAAGAGAATACTGTTTGTATTTACAATTGAGGCTGAATTGCCTGGCATTTTCTTAATGACAAAGTTTACATCCTGAAGATTCATGTATCTACTTCTGGAAAAATGTCTAATTTTGGTAAATCTCTTAAAATACACTAGGATAGTCCGGGAAGTGACTAGAAACATGTAAGAAACACTTGAAATGCTGTATAATAGAGCCGTGCTATCTCTATGGCCTAGTTCAATGACTGAGATTAGAGGTAAAAAACTCTCAAGTGAGGAGAGTAAGGATGAAGTTTACAATTGCGGCTACTCTAGATGTTGTTTTTCCAAGGAAAGTGCTTTCAAACATTAAGAATTGCTGTTTATAAAGCTCAGAATATGTATGAAGCTGATAAATAAAGAGAATACTGTTTCTATTTACGCATGATTCTGATTAGACTGGCGTTTTCTGAATGACTCATTTGAAACCTTGAGGATTCCTGTGAATTCTTCCAGGAAAACTGTCTACTTTTGGTTAAACGCTTAACATACACCATGATAGTCCCGAGAAATGATTAGAAACATGTAAGAAACACTTGAAATGCTGGTACATAGAGCCGTTCTATCTTTATGTTTATGTTCAATCACGGATATTAGACATAGAATGCTGCATAGTGACGAGAGTACAGATAATATTTACCATTCTGGCTACTTTAGATGACATATTTCCGAAGAATGTGCTTTAAAACATTAAGAATTGCTGTTTATAAAGCTCAGAATATGTAGGAAGCTGATAAATAAAGAGAATACTGTTTCTATTTACAGGTGATTGTGATTAGACTGGCCTTTTCTGAATGACTCATTTGAAACCTTGAAGATTCCTGTGTATTCTTCTAGGAAAACTGTCTACTTTTGGTAAAACGCTTAACATACACCATGATAGTCGAGAGAAATGACTAGAAACATGTAAGAAACAGTTGAAATGCTGGTACATAGAGCCGTTCTATCTTTATGTTCATGTTCAATCACGGAGATTAGAGATAGAATGCTGCAGAGTGATGAGAGTACAGATAATGTTTACCATTCTGGCTACTTTCGATTATGTATTTCTGAATAAAGTGCTTTCAAACATTAAGAATTTCCGTTTAAAAAGCTGAGAATATGGGTATGAAGCTGAGAAATAAAGAGATTACTTTTTATATTCACAACTGAGGCCGAATTGCCTGGCGTTTTCTGAATGGCACAATTTAACTCTTGAAGATTCATGTGTATACTTCTGGGAAAACTGTCTACTTTTGGTAAAACGCTTAACATACGCAATGATAGTCCCGAGAAATGATTAGAAACTTGTAAGAAACTCTTGAAAGGCTGGTACATAGAGCCGTTCTATCTTTATGTTTATGTTCAATCACGGATATTAGAGATAGAATGCTGCATAGTGACGAGAGTACAGATAATGTTTACCATTCTGGCTACTTTAGATGACATATTTCCGAAGAATGTGCTTTCAAACATTAAGAATTGCTGTTTATAAAGCTCAGAATATGTAGGAAGCTGATAAATAAAGAGAATACTGTTTCTATTTACAGGTGATTGTGATTAGACTGGCGTTTTCTGAATGACTCATTTGAAACCTTGAAGATTCCTGTGAATTCTTCTAGGAAAACTGTCTACTTTTGGTTAAACGCTTAACATACACCATGATAGTCCTGAGAAATGATTAGAAACATGTAAGAAACACTTGAAATGCTGGTACATAGAGCCGTTCTATCTTTATGTTCATGTTCAATCACGGAGATTAGAGATAGAATGCTGCATGGTGACGAGAGTACAGATAATGTTTACCATTCTGGCTACTTTAGATGATGTATTTCCGAAGAAAGTGCTTTCAAACATTAAGAATTTCAGTTTAAAAAGCTGAGAATATGGGTATGAAGCTGAGAAATGAAGAGAATACTTTTTATATTCACAACTGAGGCCGAATTGCCTGGCGTTTTCTGAATGGCAAAATTTAACTCTTGAAGATTCATGTGTATACTTCTGGGAAAACTGTCTACTTTTGGTAAAACTCTTAAAATACACAATGATAGTCCCAGAAATGATTAGAGACATGTAAGAAAGAGTTTAAATACGGGTAAATAGAGCCGTTCTATCCTGATGGCCTAGTTCAATCACCGAGATTAGAGGTAGAAAACTCTCAAATTAAGAGAGTAATGATAATGTTTACAATTCCGTCTACTCTAGATGGTGTTTTTCCAAAGAAAGTGCTTCCAACAAGAGGAATTTCTGTTTTTAATGCTCAGAGTATGTGTATGAGGCTGATCAATGAAGAAGAGAATAGTGTTTGTATTTACAATTGAGGCTGAATTGCCTGGCATTTTCTTAATGACAAAGTTTACATCCTGAAGATTCATGTATCTACTTCTGGAAAAATGTCTAATTTTGGTAAATCTCTTAAAATACACTAGAATAGTCCGGGAAATGACTAGAAACATGTAAGAAACACTTGAAATGCTGTATAATAGAGCCGTGCTATCTTTATGGCCTAGTTCAATGACTGAGATTAGAGGTAAAAAACTCTCAAGTGAGGAGAGTAAGGATGAAGTTTACAATTGCGGCTACTCTAGATGTTGTTTTTCCAAGGAAAGTGCTTTCAAACATTAAGAATTGCTGTTTATAAAGCTCAGAATATGTATGAAGCTGATAAATAAAGAGAATACTGTTTCTATTTACAGGTGATTCTAATTACACTGGCGTTTTCTGAATGACTCAATTGAAACCTTGAAGATTGCTGTGTATACTTCTAGAAAAACTGTCTACTTTTGGTAAAACGCTTAACATACGCAATGATAGTCCCGAGAAATGATTAGAAACTTGTAAGAAACACTTGAAAGGCTGGTACATAGAGCCGTTCTATCTTTATGTTTATATTCAATAACGGATATTAGAGATGGAATGCTGCATAGTGACGAGAGTACAGATAATGTTTACCATTCTGGCTACTTTAGATGACATATTTCCGAAGAATGTGCTTTCAAACATTAAGAATTGCTGTTTATAAAGCTCAGAATATGTAGGAAGCTGATAAATAAAGAGAATACTGTTTCTATTTACAGGTGATTGTGATTAGACTGGCGTTTTCTGAATGACTCATTTGAAACCTTGAAGATTCCTGTGTATTCTTCTAGAAAAACTGTCTACTTTTGGTTTAAACGCTTAACATACACCATGATAGTCCCGATAAATGATTAGAAACATGTAAGAAACACTTGAAATGCTGGTACATAGAGCCGTTCTATCTTTATGTTTATGTTCAATCACGGATATTAGACATAGAATGCTGCATAGTGACGAGAGTACAGATAATATTTACCATTCTGGCTACTTTAGATGACATATTTCCGAAGAATGTGCTTTAAAACATTAAGAATTGCTGTTTATAAAGCTCAGAATATGTAGGAAGCTGATAAATAAAGAGAATACTGTTTCTATTTACACATGATTCTGATTAGACTGGCGTTTTCTGAATGACTCAATTGAAACCTTGAAGATTGCTGTGTATACTTCTAGAAAAACTGTCTACTTTTGGTAAAACGCTTAACATACGCAATGATAGTCCCGAGAAATGATTAGAAACTTGTAAGAAACACTTGAAAGGCTGGTACATAGAGCCGTTCTATCTTTATGTTTATGTTCAATCACGGATATTAGAGATAGAATGCTGCATAGTGACGAGAGTACAGATAATGTTTACCATTCTGGCTACTTTAGATGACATATTTCCGAAGAATGTGCTTTAAAACATTAAGAATTGCTGTTTATAAAGCTCAGAATATGTAGGAAGCTGATAAATAAAGAGAATACTGTTTCTATTTACGCATGATTCTGATTAGACTGGCGTTTTCTGAATGACTCATTTGAAACCTTGAAGATTCCTCTGTATACTTCTAGGAAAACTGTCTACTTTTGGTAAAACGCTTAACATACACCATGATAGTCGCGAGAAATGACTAGAAACATGTAAGAAACAGTTGAAATGCTGGTACATAGAGCCGTTCTTTCTTTATGTTCATGTTCAATCACGGAGATTAGAGATAGAATGCTGCATAGTGATGAGAGTACAGATAATGTTCACCATTCTGGCTACTTTAGATTATGTATTTATGAATATAGTGCTTTCAAACATTAAGAATTTCCGTTTAAAAAGCTGAGAATATGGGTATGAAGCTGAGAAATAAAGAGATTACTTTTTATATTCACAACTGAGGCCGAATTGCCTGGCGTTTTCTGAATGGCACAATTGAACTCTTGAAGATTCATGTGTATACTTCTGGGAAAATTGTCTACTTTTGGTAAAACGCTTAACATACGCAATGATAGTCCCGAGAAATGATTAGAAACTTGTAAGAAACACTTGAAAGGCTGGTACATAGAGCCGTTCTATCTTTATGTTTTTATTCAATCACGGATATTAGAGATAGAATGCTGCATAGTGACGAGAGTACAGATAATGTTTACCATTCTGGCTACTTTAGATGACATATTTCCGAAGAATGTGCTTTCAAACATTAAGAATTGCTGTTTATAAAGCTCAGAATATGTAGGAAGCTGATAAATAAAGAGAATACTGTTTCTATTTACAGGTGATTGTGATTAGACTGGCGTTTTCTGAATGACTCATTTGAAACCTTGAAGATTCCTGTGTATTCTTCTAGGAAAACTGTCTACTTTTGGTTAAACGCTTAACATACACCATGATAGTCCCGAGAAATGATTAGAAACATGTAAGAAACACTTGAAATGCTGGTACATAGAGCCGTTCTATCTTTATGTTTATGTTCAATCACGGATATTAGACATAGAATGCTGAATAGTGACGAGAGTACAGATAATATTTACCATTCTGGCTACTTTAGATGACATATTTCCGAAGAATGTGCTTTAAAACATTAAGAATTGCTGTTTATAAAGCTCAGAATATGTAGGAAGCTGATAAATAAGAGAATACTGTTTCTATTTACAGGTGATTGTGATTAGACTGGCGTTTTCATAATGACTCATTTGCAACCTTGAAGATTCCACTGTATACCTCTAGGAAAACTGTCTACTTTTGGTAAAACGCTTAACATACACCATGATAGTCGCGAGAATTGACTAGAAACATGTAAGAAACAGTTGAAATGCTGGTACATAGAGCCGTTCTATCTTTATGTTCATGTTCAATCACGGAGATTAGAGATAGAATGCTGCATGGTGACGAGAGTACAGATAATGTTTACCATTCTGGCTACTTTAGATGATGTATTTCCGAAGAAAGTTCTTTCAAACATTAAGAATTTCCGTTTAAAAAGCTGAGAATATGGGTATGAAGCTGAGAAATAAAGAGATTACTTTTTATATTCACAACTGAGGCCCAATTGCCTGGCGTTTTCTGAATGGCACAATTTAACTCTTGAAGATTCATGTGTATACTTCTGGGAAAACTGTCTACTTTTGGTAAAACTCTTAAAATACACAATGATAGTCCCAGAAATGATTAGAGACATGTAAGAAACAGTTTAAATACGGGTAAATAGAGCCGTTCTATCCTGATGGCCTAGATCAATCACCGAGATTAGAGGTAGAAGACTCTCAAATGAAGAGAGTAATGATAATGTTTACAATTCCGGCTACTCTAGATGGTGTTTTTCCAAAGAAAGTGCTTCCAACATGAGGAATTTCTGTTTTTAAAGCTCAGAGTATCTGTATGAGGCTGATCAATGAAGAGAATACTGTTTGTATTTACAATTGAGGCTGAATTGCCTGGCATTTTCTTAATGACAAAGTTTACATCCTGAAGATTCATGTATCTACTTCTGGAAAAATGTCTAATTTTGGTAAATCTCTTAAAATACACTAGGATAGTCCGGGAAGTGACTAGAAACATTTAAGAAACACTTGAAATGCTGTATAATAGAGCCGTGCTATCTCTATGGCCTAGTTCAATGACTGAGATTAGAGGTAAAATACTCTCAAGTGAGGAGAGTAAGGATGAAGTTTACAATTGCGGCTACTCTAGATGTTGTTTTTCCAAGGAAAGTGCTTTCAAACATTAAGAATTGCTGTTTATAAAGCTCAGAATATGTATGAAGCTGATAAATAAAGAGAATACTGTTTCTATTTACAGGTGATTGTGATTAGACTGGCGTTTTCTGAATGACTCAATTGAAACCTTGAAGATTGCTGTGTATACTTCTAGAAAAACTGTCTACTTTTGGTAAAACGCTTAACATACGCAATGATAGTCCCGAGAAATGATTAGAAACTTGTAAGAAACACTTGAAAGGCTGGTACATAGAGCCGTTCTATCTTTATGTTTATGTTCAATCACGGATATTAGAGATAGAATGCTGCATAGTGACGAGAGTACAGATAATGTTTACCATTCTGGCTACTTTAGATGACATATTTCCGAAGAATGTGCTTTCAAACATTAAGAATTGCTGTTTATAAAGCTCAGAATATGTAGGAAGCTGATAAATAAAGAGAATACTGTTTCTATTTACAGGTGATTGTGATTAGACTGGCGTTTTCTGAATGACTCATTTGAAACCTTGAAGATTCCTGTGTATTCTTCTAGGAAAACTGTCTACTTTTGGTTAAACGCTTAACATACACCATGATAGTCCCGAGAAATGATTAGAAACATGTAAGAAACACTTGAAATGCTGGTACATAGAGCCGTTCTATCTTTATGTTTATGTTCATTCACGGATATTAGACATAGCATGCTGCATAGTGACGAGAGTACAGATAATATTTACCATTCTGGCTACTTTAGATGACATATTTCCGAAGAATGTGATTTAAAACATTAAGAATTGCTGTTTATAAAGCTCAGAATATGTAGGAAGCTGATAAATAAAGAGAATACTGTTTCTATTTACACATGATTCTGATTAGACTGGCGTTTTCTGAATGACTCAATTGAAACCTTGAAGATTGCTGTGTATACTTCTAGAAAAACTGTCTACTTTTGGTAAAACGCTTAACATACGCAATGATAGTCCCGAGAAATGATTAGAAACTTGTAAGAAACACTTGAAAGGCTGGTACATAGAGCCGTTCTATCTTTATGTTTTTATTCAATCACGGATATTAGAGATAGAATGCTGCATAGTGACGAGAGTACAGATAATGTTGACCATTCTGGCTACTTTAGATGACATATTTCCGAAGAATGTGCTTTCAAACATTAAGAATTGCTGTTTATAAAGCTCAGAATATGTAGGAAGCTGATAAATAAAGAGAATACTGTTTCTATTTACAGGTGATTGTGATTAGACTGGCGTTTTCTGAATGACTCATTTGAAACCTTGAAGATTCCTGTGAATTCTTCTAGGAAAACTGTCTACTTTTGGTTAAACGCTTAACATACACCATGATAGTCCCGAGAAATGATTAGAAACATGTAAGAAACACTTGAAATGCTGGTACATAGAGCCGTTCTATCTTTATGTTCATGTTCAATCACGGAGATTAGAGATAGAATGCTGCATGGTGACGAGAGTACAGATAATGTTTACCATTCTGGCTACTTTAGATGATGTATTTCCGAAGAAAGTGCTTTCAAACATTAAGAATTTCAGTTTAAAAAGCTGAGAAAATGGGTATGAAGCTGAGAAATGAAGAGAATACTTTTTATATTCACAACTGTTGCCGAATTGCCTGGCGTTTTCTGAATGGCACAATTTAACTCTTGAAGATTCATGTGTATACTTCTGGGAAAATTGTCTACTTTTGGTAAAACGCTTAACATACGCAATGATAGTCCCGAGAAATGATTAGAAACTTGTAAGAAACACTTGAAAGGCTGGTACATAGAGCCGTTCTATCTTTATGTTCATGTTCAATCACGGAGATTAGAGATAGAATGCTGCATGGTGACGAGAGTACAGATAATGTTTACCATTCTGGCTACTTTAGATGATGTATTTCCGAAGAAAGTTCTTTCAAACATTAAGAATTTCCGTTTAAAAAGCTGAGAATATGGGTATGAAGCTGAGAAATAAAGAGATTACTTTTTATATTCACAACTGAGGCCCAATTGCCTGGCGTTTTCTGAATGGCACAATTTAACTCTTGAAGATTCATGTGTATACTTCTGGGAAAACTGTCTACTTTTGGTAAAACTCTTAAAATACACAATGATAGTCCCAGAAATGATTAGAGACATGTAAGAAACAGTTTAAATACGGGTAAATAGAGCCGTTCTATCCTGATGGCCTAGATCAATCACCGAGATTAGAGGTAGAAGACTCTCAAATGAAGAGAGTAATGATAATGTTTACAATTCCGGCTACTCTAGATGGTGTTTTTCCAAAGAAAGTGCTTCCAACATGAGGAATTTCTGTTTTTAAAGCTCAGAGTATCTGTATGAGGCTGATCAATGAAGAGAATACTGTTTGTATTTACAATTGAGGCTGAATTGCCTGGCATTTTCTTAATGACAAAGTTTACATCCTGAAGATTCATGTATCTACTTCTGGAAAAATGTCTAATTTTGGTAAATCTCTTAAAATACACTAGGATAGTCCGGGAAGTGACTAGAAACATTTAAGAAACACTTGAAATGCTGTATAATAGAGCCGTGCTATCTCTATGGCCTAGTTCAATGACTGAGATTAGAGGTAAAATACTCTCAAGTGAGGAGAGTAAGGATGAAGTTTACAATTGCGGCTACTCTAGATGTTGTTTTTCCAAGGAAAGTGCTTTCAAACATTAAGAATTGCTGTTTATAAAGCTCAGAATATGTATGAAGCTGATAAATAAAGAGAATACTGTTTCTATTTACAGGTGATTGTGATTAGACTGGCGTTTTCTGAATGACTCAATTGAAACCTTGAAGATTGCTGTGTATACTTCTAGAAAAACTGTCTACTTTTGGTAAAACGCTTAACATACGCAATGATAGTCCCGAGAAATGATTAGAAACTTGTAAGAAACACTTGAAAGGCTGGTACATAGAGCCGTTCTATCTTTATGTTTATGTTCAATCACGGATATTAGAGATAGAATGCTGCATAGTGACGAGAGTACAGATAATGTTTACCATTCTGGCTACTTTAGATGACATATTTCCGAAGAATGTGCTTTCAAACATTAAGAATTGCTGTTTATAAAGCTCAGAATATGTAGGAAGCTGATAAATAAAGAGAATACTGTTTCTATTTACAGGTGATTGTGATTAGACTGGCGTTTTCTGAATGACTCATTTGAAACCTTGAAGATTCCTGTGTATTCTTCTAGGAAAACTGTCTACTTTTGGTTAAACGCTTAACATACACCATGATAGTCCCGAGAAATGATTAGAAACATGTAAGAAACACTTGAAATGCTGGTACATAGAGCCGTTCTATCTTTATGTTTATGTTCATTCACGGATATTAGACATAGCATGCTGCATAGTGACGAGAGTACAGATAATATTTACCATTCTGGCTACTTTAGATGACATATTTCCGAAGAATGTGATTTAAAACATTAAGAATTGCTGTTTATAAAGCTCAGAATATGTAGGAAGCTGATAAATAAAGAGAATACTGTTTCTATTTACACATGATTCTGATTAGACTGGCGTTTTCTGAATGACTCAATTGAAACCTTGAAGATTGCTGTGTATACTTCTAGAAAAACTGTCTACTTTTGGTAAAACGCTTAACATACGCAATGATAGTCCCGAGAAATGATTAGAAACTTGTAAGAAACACTTGAAAGGCTGGTACATAGAGCCGTTCTATCTTTATGTTTTTATTCAATCACGGATATTAGAGATAGAATGCTGCATAGTGACGAGAGTACAGATAATGTTGACCATTCTGGCTACTTTAGATGACATATTTCCGAAGAATGTGCTTTCAAACATTAAGAATTGCTGTTTATAAAGCTCAGAATATGTAGGAAGCTGATAAATAAAGAGAATACTGTTTCTATTTACAGGTGATTGTGATTAGACTGGCGTTTTCTGAATGACTCATTTGAAACCTTGAAGATTCCTGTGAATTCTTCTAGGAAAACTGTCTACTTTTGGTTAAACGCTTAACATACACCATGATAGTCCCGAGAAATGATTAGAAACATGTAAGAAACACTTGAAATGCTGGTACATAGAGCCGTTCTATCTTTATGTTCATGTTCAATCACGGAGATTAGAGATAGAATGCTGCATGGTGACGAGAGTACAGATAATGTTTACCATTCTGGCTACTTTAGATGATGTATTTCCGAAGAAAGTGCTTTCAAACATTAAGAATTTCAGTTTAAAAAGCTGAGAAAATGGGTATGAAGCTGAGAAATGAAGAGAATACTTTTTATATTCACAACTGTTGCCGAATTGCCTGGCGTTTTCTGAATGGCACAATTTAACTCTTGAAGATTCATGTGTATACTTCTGGGAAAATTGTCTACTTTTGGTAAAACGCTTAACATACGCAATGATAGTCCCGAAAAATGATTAGAAACTTGTAAGAAACACTTGAAAGGCTGGTACATAGAGCCGTTCTATCTTTATGTTCATGTTCAATCACGGAGATTAGAGATAGAATGCTGCATGGTGACGAGAGTACAGATAATGTTTACCATTCTGGCTACTTTAGATGATGTATTTCCGAAGAAAGTGCTTTCAAACATTAAGAATTTCAGTTTAAAAAGCTGAGAATATGGGTATGAAGCTGAGAAATGAAGAGAATACTTTTTATATTCACAACGGAGGCCGAATTGCCTGGCGTTTTCTGAATGGCAAAATTTAACTCTTGAAGATTCATGTGTATACTTCTGGGAAAACTGTCTACTTTTGGTAAAACTCTTAAAATACACAATGATAGTCCCAGAAATGATTAGAGACATGTAAGAAACAGTTTAAACACGGGTAAATAGAGCCGTTCTATCCTGATGGCCTAGTTCAATCACTGAGATTAGAGGTAGAAAACTCTCAAATTAAGAGAGTAATGATAATGTTTACAATTCCGGCTACTCTAGATGGTGTTTTTCCAAAGAAAGTGCTTCCAACATGAGGAATTTCTGTTTTTAAAGCTCAGAGTATGTGTATGAGGCTGATCAATGAAGAGAATACTGTTTGTATTTACAATTGAGGCTGAATTGCCTGGCATTTTCTTAATGACAAAGTTTACATCCTGAAGATTCATGTATCTACTTCTGGAAAAATGTCTAATTTTGGTAAATCTCTTAAAATACACTAGGATAGTCCGGGAAGTGACTAGAAACATGTAAGAAACACTTGAAATGCTGTATAATAGAGCCGTGCTATCTTTATGGCCTAGTTCAATGACTGAGATTAGAGGTAAAAAACTCTCAAGTGAGGAGAGTAAGGATGAAGTTTACAATTGCGGCTACTCTAGATGTTGTTTTTCCAAGGAAAGTGCTTTCAAACATTAAGAATTGCTGTTTATAAAGCTCAGAATATGTATGAAGCTGATAAATAAAGAGAATAGTGTTTCTAATTACAGGTGATTCTAATTACACTGGCGTTTTCTGAATGACTCAATTGAAACCTGGAAGATTGCTGTGTATACTTCTAGAAAAACTGTCTACTTTTGGTAAAACGCTTAACATACACCATGATAGTCGCGAGAAATGACTAGAAACATGTAAGAAACAGTTGAAATGCTGGTACATAGAGCCGTTCTATCTTTATGTTCATGTTCAATCATGGAGATTAGAGATAGAATGCTGCATAGTGATGAGAGTACAGATAATGTTTACAGTTCTGGCTACTTTAGATGATGTATTTCCGAAGAAAGTGCTTTCAAACATTAAGAATTTCCGTTTTAAAAGCTGAGAATATGGGTATGAAGCTGAGAAATAAAGAGATTACTTTTTATATTCACAACTGAGGCCGAATTGCCTGGCCTTTTCTGAATGGCACAATTTACCTCTTGAAGATTCATGTGTATACTTCAGGGAAAAATGTCTACTTTTGGTAAAACTCTTAAAATACACAATGATAGTCCCAGAAATGATTGGAGACATGTAAGAAACAGTTTAAATACGGGTAAAAAGAGCCGTTCTATCCTGATGGCCTAGATCAATCACCGAGATTAGAGGTAGAAGACTCTCAAATGAAGAGAGTAATGATAATGTTTACAATTCCGGCTACTCTAGATGGTGTTTTTCCAAAGAAAGTGCTTCCAACATGAGGAATTGCGGTTTTTAAAGCTCAGAGTATCTGTATGAGGCTGATCAATGAAGAGAATACTGTTTGTATTTACAATTGAGGCTGAATTGCCTGGCATTTTCTTAATGACAAAGTTTACATCCTGAAGATTCATGTATCTACTTCTGGAAAAATGTCTAATTTTGGTAAATCTCTTAAAATACACTAGGATAGTCCGGGAAGTGACTAGAAACATTTAAGAAACACTTGAAATGCTGTATAATAGAGCCGTGCTATCTCTATGGCCTAGTTCAATGACTGAGATTAGAGGTAAAAAACTCTCAAGTGAGGAGAGTAAGGATGAAGTTTACAATTGCGGCTACTCTAGATGTTGTTTTTCCAAGGAAAGTGCTTTCAAACATTAAGAATTCCTGTTTATAAAGCTCAGAATATGTATGAAGCTGATAAATAAAGAGAATACTCTTTCTATTTACAGGTGATTGTGATTAGACTGGCGTTTTCTGAATGACTCAATTGAAACCTTGAAGATTGCTGTGTATACTTCTAGAAAAACTGTCTACTTTTGGTAAAACGCTTAACATACGCAATGATAGTCCCGAGAAATGATTAGAAACTTGTAAGAAACACTTGAAAGGCTGGTACATAGAGCCGTTCTATCTTTATGTTTATGTTCAATCACGGATATTAGAGATAGAATGCTGCATAGTGACGAGAGTACAGATAATGTTTACCATTCTGGCTACTTTAGATGACATATTTCCGAAGAATGTGCTTTCAAACATTAAGAATTGCTGTTTATAAAGCTCAGAATATGTAGGAAGCTGATAAATAAAGAGAATACTGTTTCTATTTACGCATGATTCTGATTAGACTGGCGTTTTCTGAATGACTCATTTGAAACCTTGAAGATTCCTCTGTATACTTCTAGGAAAACTGTCTACTTTTGGTAAAACGCTTAACATACACCATGATAGTCGCGAGAAATGACTAGAAACATGTAAGAAACAGTTGAAATGCTGGTACATAGAGCCGTTCTTTCTTTATGTTCATGTTCAATCACGGAGATTAGAGATAGAATGCTGCATAGTGATGAGAGTACAGATAATGTTCACCATTCTGGCTACTTTAGATTATGTATTTATGAATATAGTGCTTTCAAACATTAAGAATTTCCGTTTAAAAAGCTGAGAATATGGGTATGAAGCTGAGAAATAAAGAGATTACTTTTTATATTCACAACTGAGGCCGAATTGCCTGGCGTTTTCTGAATGGCACAATTGAACTCTTGAAGATTCATGTGTATACTTCTGGGAAAATTGTCTACTTTTGGTAAAACGCTTAACATACGCAATGATAGTCCCGAGAAATGATTAGAAACTTGTAAGAAACACTTGAAAGGCTGGTACATAGAGCCGTTCTATCTTTATGTTTATGTTCAATCACGGATATTAGAGATAGAATCCTGCATAGTGACGAGAGTACAGATAATGTTTACCATTCTGGCTACTTTAGATGACATATTTCCGAAGAATGTGCTTTCAAACATTAAGAATTGCTGTTTATAAAGCTCAGAATATGTAGGAAGCTGATAAATAAAGAGAATACTGTTTCTATTTACAGGTGATTGTGATTAGACTGGCGTTTTCTGAATGACTCATTTGAAACCTTGAAGATTCCTGTGAATTCTTCTAGGAAAACTGTCTACTTTTGGTTAAACGCTTAACATACACCATGATAGTCCCGAGAAATGATTAGAAACATGTAAGAAACACTTGAAATGCTGGTACATAGAGCCGTTCTATCTTTATGTTCATGTTCAATCACGGAGATTAGAGATAGAATGCTGCATGGTGACGAGAGTACAGATAATGTTTACCATTCTGGCTACTTTAGATGATGTATTTCCGAAGAAAGTGCTTTCAAACATTAAGAATTTCAGTTTAAAAAGCTGAGAAAATGGGTATGAAGCTGAGAAATGAAGAGAATACTTTTTATATTCACAACTGAGGCCGAATTGCCTGGCGTTTTCTGAATGGCACAATTTAACTCTTGAAGATTCATGTGTATACTTCTGGGAAAATTGTCTACTTTTGGTAAAACGCTTAACATACGCAATGATAGTCCCGAGAAATGATTAGAAACTTGTAAGAAACACTTGAAAGGCTGGTACATAGAGCCGTTCTATCTTTATGTTCATGTTCAATCACGGAGATTAGAGATAGAATGCTGCATGGTGACGAGAGTACAGATAATGTTTACCATTCTGGCTACTTTAGATGATGTATTTCCGAAGAAAGTGCTTTCAAACATTAAGAATTTCAGTTTAAAAAGCTGAGAATATGGGTATGAAGCTGAGAAATGAAGAGAATACTTTTTATATTCACAACTGAGGCCGAATTGCCTGGCGTTTTCTGAATGGCAAAATTTAACTCTTGAAGATTCATGTGTATACTTCTGGGAAAACTGTCTACTTTTGGTAAAACTCTTAAAATACACAATGATAGTCCCAGAAATGATTAGAGACATGTAAGAAACAGTTTAAATACGGGTAAATAGAGCCGTTCTATCCTGATGGCCTAGTTCAATCACCGAGATTAGAGGTAGAAAACTCTCAAATTAAGAGAGTAATGATAATGTTTACAATTCCGGCTACTCTAGATGGTGTTTTTCCAAAGAAAGTGCTTCCAACATGAGGAATTTCTGTTTTTAAAGCTCAGAGTATGTGTATGAGGCTGATCAATGAAGAGAATACTCTTTGTATTTACAATTGAGGCTGAATTGCCTGGCATTTTCTTAATGACAAAGTTTACATCCTGAAGATTCATGTATCTACTTCTGGAAAAATGTCTAATTTTGGTAAATCTCTTAAAATACACTAGGATAGTCCGGGAAGTGACTAGAAACATTTAAGAAACACTTGAAATGCTGTATAATAGAGCCGTGCTATCTTTATGGCCTAGTTCAATGACTGAGATTAGAGGTAAAAAACTCTCAAGTGAGGAGAGTAAGGATGAAGTTTACAATTGCGGCTACTCTAGATGTTGTTTTTCCAAGGAAAGTGCTTTCAAACATTAAGAATTCCTGTTTATAAAGCTCAGAATATGTATGAAGCTGATAAATAAAGAGAATACTCTTTCTATTTACAAGTGATTGTGATTAGACTGGCGTTTTCTGAATGACTCATTTGCAACCTTGAAGATTCCTCTGTATACTTCTAGGAAAACTGTCTACTTTTGGTAAAACGCTTAACATACACCATGATAGTCCCGAGAAATGACTAGAAACATGTAAGAAACAGTTGAAATGCTGGTACATAGAGCCGTTCTTTCTTTATGTTCATGTTCAATCACGGAGATTAGAGATAGAATGCTGCATAGTGATGAGAGTACAGATAATGTTCACCATTCTGGCTACTTTAGATTATGTATTTCTGAATATAGTGCTTTCAAACATTAAGAATTTCCGTTTAAAAAGCTGAGAATATGGGTATGAAGCTGAGAAATAAAGAGATTACTTTTTATATTCACAACTGAGGCCGAATTGCCTGGCGTTTTCTGAATGGCACAATTTAACTCTTGAAGATTCATGTGTATACTTCTGGGAAAATTGTCTACTTTTGGTAAAACGCTTAACATACGCAATGATAGTCCCGAGAAATGATTAGAAACTTGTAAGAAACACTTGAAAGGCTGGTACATAGAGCCGTTCTATCTTTATGTTCATGTTCAATCACGGAGATTAGAGATAGAATGCTGCATGGTGACGAGAGTACAGATAATGTTTACCATTCTGGCTACTTTAGATGATGTATTTCCGAAGAAAGTGCTTTCAAACATTAAGAATTTCAGTTTAAAAAGCTGAGAATATGGGTATGAAGCTGAGAAATGAAGAGAATACTTTTTATATTCACAACTGAGGCCGAATTGCCTGGCGTTTTCTGAATGGCAAAATTTAACTCTTTAAGATTCATGTGTATACTTCTGGGAAAACTGTCTACTTTTGGTAAAACTCTTAAAATACACAATGATAGTCCCAGAAATGATTAGAGACATGTAAGAAACAGTTTAAATACGGGTAAATAGAGCCGTTCTATCCTGATGGCCTAGTTCAATCACCGAGATTAGAGGTAGAAAACTCTCAAATTAAGAGAGTAATGATAATGTTTACAATTCCGGCTACTCTAGATGGTGTTTTTCCAAAGAAAGTGCTTCCAACATGAGGAATTTCTGTTTTTAAAGCTCAGAGTATGTGTATGAGGCTGATCAATGAAGAGAATACTCTTTGTATTTACAATTGAGGCTGAATTGCCTGGCATTTTCTTAATGACAAAGTTTACATCCTGAAGATTCATGTATCTACTTCTGGAAAAATGTCTAATTTTGGTAAATCTCTTAAAATACACTAGGATAGTCCGGGAAGTGACTAGAAACATGTAAGAAACACTTGAAATGCTGTATAATAGAGCCGTGCTATCTTTATGGCCTAGTTCAATGACTGAGATTAGAGGTAAAAAACTCTCAAGTGAGGAGAGTAAGGATGAAGTTTACAATTGCGGCTACTCTAGATGTTGTTTTTCCAAGGAAAGTGCTTTCAAACATTAAGAATTGCTGTTTATAAAGCTCAGAATATGTATGAAGCTGATAAATAAAGAGAATAGTGTTTCTAATTACAGGTGATTCTAATTACACTGGCGTTTTCTGAATGACTCAATTGAAACCTGGAAGATTGCTGTGTATACTTCTAGAAAAACTGTCTACTTTTGGTAAAACGCTTAACATACACCATGATAGTCGCGAGAAATGACTAGAAACATGTAAGAAACAGTTGAAATGCTGGTACATAGAGCCGTTCTATCTTTATGTTCATGTTCAATCATGGAGATTAGAGATAGAATGCTGCATAGTGATGAGAGTACAGATAATGTTTACAGTTCTGGCTACTTTAGATGATGTATTTCCGAAGAAAGTGCTTTCAAACATTAAGAATTTCCGTTTAAAAAGCTGAGAATATGGGTATGAAGCTGAGAAATAAAGAGATTACTTTTTATATTCACAACTGAGGCCGAATTGCCTGGCGTTTTCTGAATGGCACAATTTAACTCTTGAAGATTCATGTGTATACTTCAGGGAAAACTGTCTACTTTTGGTAAAACTCTTAAAATACACAATGATAGTCCCAGAAATGATTGGAGACATGTAAGAAACAGTTTAAATACGGGTAAATAGAGCCGTTCTATCCTGATGGCCTAGATCAATCACCGAGATTAGAGGTAGAAGACTCTCAAATGAAGAGAGTAATGATAATGTTTACAATTCCGGCTACTCTAGATGGTGTTTTTCCAAAGAAAGTGCTTCCAACATGAGGAATTGCGGTTTTTAAAGCTCAGAGTATCTGTATGAGGCTGATCAATGAAGAGAATACTGTTTGTATTTACAATTGAGGCTGAATTGCCTGGCATTTTCTTAATGACAAAGTTTACATCCTGAAGATTCATGTATCTACTTCTGGAAAAATGTCTAATTTTGGTAAATCTCTTAAAATACACTAGGATAGTCCGGGAAGTGACTAGAAACATTTAAGAAACACTTGAAATGCTGTATAATAGAGCCGTGCTATCTCTATGGCCTAGTTCAATGACTGAGATTAGAGGTAAAAAACTCTCAAGTGAGGAGAGTAAGGATGAAGTTTACAATTGCGGCTACTCTAGATGTTGTTTTTCCAAGGAAAGTGCTTTCAAACATTAAGAATTCCTGTTTATAAAGCTCAGAATATGTATGAAGCTGATAAATAAAGAGAATACTCTTTCTATTTACAGGTGATTGTGATTAGACTGGCGTTTTCTGAATGACTCATTTGCAACCTTGAAGATTCCTCTGTATACTTCTAGGAAAACTGTCTACTTTTGGTAAAACGCTTAACATACGCAATGATAGTCCCGAGAAATGATTAGAAACTTGTAAGAAACACTTGAAAGGCTGGTACATAGAGCCGTTCTATCTTTATGTTTATGTTCAATCACGGATATTAGAGATAGAATGCTGCATAGTGACGAGAGTACAGATAATGTTTACCATTCTGGCTACTTTAGATGACATATTTCCGAAGAATGTGCTTTAAAACATTAAGAATTGCTGTTTATAAAGCTCAGAATATGTAGGAAGCTGATAAATAAAGAGAATACTGTTTCTATTTACGCATGATTCTGATTAGACTGGCGTTTTCTGAATGACTCATTTGAAACCTTGAAGATTCCTCTGTATACTTCTAGGAAAACTGTCTACTTTTGGTAAAACGCTTAACATACACCATGATAGTCGCGAGAAATGACTAGAAACATGTAAGAAACAGTTGAAATGCTGGTACATAGAGCCGTTCTTTCTTTATGTTCATGTTCAATCACGGAGATTAGAGATAAAATGCTGCATAGTGATGAGAGTACAGATAATGTTCACCATTCTGGCTACTTTAGATTATGTATTTATGAATATAGTGCTTTCAAACATTAAGAATTTCCGTTTAAAAAGCTGAGAATATGGGTATGAAGCTGAGAAATAAAGAGATTACTTTTTATATTCACAACTGAGGCCGAATTGCCTGGCGTTTTCTGAATGGCACAATTGAACTCTTGAAGATTCTTGTGTATACTTCTGGGAAAATTGTCTACTTTTGGTAAAACGCTTAACATACGCAATGATAGTCCCGAGAAATGATTAGAAACTTGTAAGAAACACTTGAAAGGCTGGTACATAGAGCCGTTCTATCTTTATGTTTTTATTCAATCACGGATATTAGAGATAGAATGCTGCATAGTGACGAGAGTACAGATAATGTTTACCATTCTGGCTACTTTAGATGACATATTTCCGAAGAATGTGCTTTCAAACATTAAGAATTGCTGTTTATAAAGCTCAGAATATGTAGGAAGCTGATAAATAAAGAGAATACTGTTTCTATTTACAGGTGATTGTGATTAGACTGGCGTTTTCTGAATGACTCATTTGAAACCTTGAAGATTCCTGTGTATTCTTCTAGGAAAACTGTCTACTTTTGGTTAAACGCTTAACATACACCATGATAGTCCCGAGAAATGATTAGAAACATGTAAGAAACACTTGAAATGCTGGTACATAGAGCCGTTCTATCTTTATGTTTATGTTCAATCACGGATATTAGACATAGAATGCTGAATAGTGACGAGAGTACAGATAATATTTACCATTCTGGCTACTTTAGATGACATATTTCCGAAGAATGTGCTTTAAAACATTAAGAATTGCTGTTTATAAAGCTCAGAATATGTAGGAAGCTGATAAATAAGAGAATACTGTTTCTATTTACAGGTGATTGTGATTAGACTGGCGTTTTCATAATGACTCATTTGCAACCTTGAAGATTCCACTGTATACCTCTAGGAAAACTGTCTACTTTTGGTAAAACGCTTAACATACTCCATGATAGTCGCGAGAATTGACTAGAAACATGTAAGAAACAGTTGAAATGCTGGTACATAGAGCCGTTCTATCTTTATGTTCATGTTCAATCACGGAGATTAGAGATAGAATGCTGCATGGTGACGAGAGTACAGATAATGTTTACCATTCTGGCTACTTTAGATGATGTATTTCCGAAGAAAGTTCTTTCAAACATTAAGAATTTCCGTTTAAAAAGCTGAGAATATGGGTATGAAGCTGAGAAATAAAGAGATTACTTTTTATATTCACAACTGAGGCCCAATTGCCTGGCGTTTTCTGAATGGCACAATTTAACTCTTGAAGATTCATGTGTATACTTCTGGGAAAACTGTCTACTTTTGGTAAAACTCTTAAAATACACAATGATAGTCCCAGAAATGATTAGAGACATGTAAGAAACAGTTTAAATACGGGTAAATAGAGCCGTTCTATCCTGATGGCCTAGATCAATCACCGAGATTAGAGGTAGAAGACTCTCAAATGAAGAGAGTAATGATAATGTTTACAATTCCGGCTACTCTAGATGGTGTTTTTCCAAAGAAAGTGCTTCCAACATGAGGAATTTCTGTTTTTAAAGCTCAGAGTATGTGTATGAGGCTGATCAATGAAGAGAATACTGTTTGTATTTACAATTGAGGCTGAATTGCCTGGCATTTTCTTAATGACAAAGTTTACATCCTGAAGATTCATGTATCTACTTCTGGAAAAATGTCTAATTTTGGTAAATCTCTTAAAATACACTAGGATAGTCCGGGAAGTGACTAGAAACATTTAAGAAACACTTGAAATGCTGTATAATAGAGCCGTGCTATCTCTATGGCCTAGTTCAATGACTGAGATTAGAGGTAAAATACTCTCAAGTGAGGAGAGTAAGGATGAAGTTTACAATTGCGGCTACTCTAGATGTTGTTTTTCCAAGGAAAGTGCTTTCAAACATTAAGAATTGCTGTTTATAAAGCTCAGAATATGTATGAAGCTGATAAATAAAGAGAATACTGTTTCTATTTACAGGTGATTGTGATTAGACTGGCGTTTTCTGAATGACTCAATTGAAACCTTGAAGATTGCTGTGTATACTTCTAGAAAAACTGTCTACTTTTGGTAAAACGCTTAACATACGCAATGATAGTCCCGAGAAATGATTAGAAACTTGTAAGAAACACTTGAAAGGCTGGTACATAGAGCCGTTCTATCTTTATGTTTATGTTCAATCACGGATATTAGAGATAGAATGCTGCATAGTGACGAGAGTACAGATAATGTTTACCATTCTGGCTACTTTAGATGACATATTTCCGAAGAATGTGCTTTCAAACATTAAGAATTGCTGTTTATAAAGCTCAGAATATGTAGGAAGCTGATAAATAAAGAGAATACTGTTTCTATTTACAGGTGATTGTGATTAGACTGGCGTTTTCTGAATGACTCATTTGAAACCTTGAAGATTCCTGTGTATTCTTCTAGGAAAACTGTCTACTTTTGGTTAAACGCTTAACATACACCATGATAGTCCCGAGAAATGATTAGAAACATGTAAGAAACACTTGAAATGCTGGTACATAGAGCCGTTCTATCTTTATGTTTATGTTCATTCACGGATATTAGACATAGAATGCTGCATAGTGACGAGAGTACAGATAATATTTACCATTCTGGCTACTTTAGATGACATATTTCCGAAGAATGTGATTTAAAACATTAAGAATTGCTGTTTATAAAGCTCAGAATATGTAGGAAGCTGATAAATAAAGAGAATACTGTTTCTATTTACACATGATTCTGATTAGACTGGCGTTTTCTGAATGACTCAATTGAAACCTTGAAGATTGCTGTGTATACTTCTAGAAAAACTGTCTACTTTTGGTAAAACGCTTAACATACGCAATGATAGTCCCGAGAAATGATTAGAAACTTGTAAGAAACACTTGAAAGGCTGGTACATAGAGCCGTTCTATCTTTATGTTTTTATTCAATCACGGATATTAGAGATAGAATGCTGCATAGTGACGAGAGTACAGATAATGTTGACCATTCTGGCTACTTTAGATGACATATTTCCGAAGAATGTGCTTTCAAACATTAAGAATTGCTGTTTATAAAGCTCAGAATATGTAGGAAGCTGATAAATAAAGAGAATACTGTTTCTATTTACAGGTGATTGTGATTAGACTGGCGTTTTCTGAATGACTCATTTGAAACCTTGAAGATTCCTGTGAATTCTTCTAGGAAAACTGTCTACTTTTGGTTAAACGCTTAACATACACCATGATAGTCCCGAGAAATGATTAGAAACATGTAAGAAACACTTGAAATGCTGGTACATAGAGCCGTTCTATCTTTATGTTCATGTTCAATCACGGAGATTAGAGATAGAATGCTGCATGGTGACGAGAGTACAGATAATGTTTACCATTCTGGCTACTTTAGATGATGTATTTCCGAAGAAAGTGCTTTCAAACATTAAGAATTTCAGTTTAAAAAGCTGAGAAAATGGGTATGAAGCTGAGAAATGAAGAGAATACTTTTTATATTCACAACTGTTGCCGAATTGCCTGGCGTTTTCTGAATGGCACAATTTAACTCTTGAAGATTCATGTGTATACTTCTGGGAAAATTGTCTACTTTTGGTAAAACGCTTAACATACGCAATGATAGTCCCGAGAAATGATTAGAAACTTGTAAGAAACACTTGAAAGGCTGGTACATAGAGCCGTTCTATCTTTATGTTCATGTTCAATCACGGAGATTAGAGATAGAATGCTGCATGGTGACGAGAGTACAGATAATGTTTACCATTCTGGCTACTTTAGATGATGTATTTCCGAAGAAAGTGCTTTCAAACATTAAGAATTTCAGTTTAAAAAGCTGAGAATATGGGTATGAAGCTGAGAAATGAAGAGAATACTTTTTATATTCACAACGGAGGCCGAATTGCCTGGCGTTTTCTGAATGGCAAAATTTAACTCTTGAAGATTCATGTGTATACTTCTGGGAAAACTGTCTACTTTTGGTAAAACTCTTAAAATACACAATGATAGTCCCAGAAATGATTAGAGACATGTAAGAAACAGTTTAAACACGGGTAAATAGAGCCGTTCTATCCTGATGGCCTAGTTCAATCACTGAGATTAGAGGTAGAAAACTCTCAAATTAAGAGAGTAATGATAATGTTTACAATTCCGGCTACTCTAGATGGTGTTTTTCCAAAGAAAGTGCTTCCAACATGAGGAATTTCTGTTTTTAAAGCTCAGAGTATGTGTATGAGGCTGATCAATGAAGAGAATACTGTTTGTATTTACAATTGAGGCTGAATTGCCTGGCATTTTCTTAATGACAAAGTTTACATCCTGAAGATTCATGTATCTACTTCTGGAAAAATGTCTAATTTTGGTAAATCTCTTAAAATACACTAGGATAGTCCGGGAAGTGACTAGAAACATGTAAGAAACACTTGAAATGCTGTATAATAGAGCCGTGCTATCTTTATGGCCTAGTTCAATGACTGAGATTAGAGGTAAAAAACTCTCAAGTGAGGAGAGTAAGGATGAAGTTTACAATTGCGGCTACTCTAGATGTTGTTTTTCCAAGGAAAGTGCTTTCAAACATTAAGAATTGCTGTTTATAAAGCTCAGAATATGTATGAAGCTGATAAATAAAGAGAATAGTGTTTCTAATTACAGGTGATTCTAATTACACTGGCGTTTTCTGAATGACTCAATTGAAACCTGGAAGATTGCTGTGTATACTTCTAGAAAAACTGTCTACTTTTGGTAAAACGCTTAACATACACCATGATAGTCGCGAGAAATGACTAGAAACATGTAAGAAACAGTTGAAATGCTGGTACATAGAGCCGTTCTATCTTTATGTTCATGTTCAATCATGGAGATTAGAGATAGAATGCTGCATAGTGATGAGAGTACAGATAATGTTTACAGTTCTGGCTACTTTAGATGATGTATTTCCGAAGAAAGTGCTTTCAAACATTAAGAATTTCCGTTTTAAAAGCTGAGAATATGGGTATGAAGCTGAGAAATAAAGAGATTACTTTTTATATTCACAACTGAGGCCGAATTGCCTGGCCTTTTCTGAATGGCACAATTTAACTCTTGAAGATTCATGTGTATACTTCAGGGAAAACTGTCTACTTTTGGTAAAACTCTTAAAATACACAATGATAGTCCCAGAAATGATTGGAGACATGTAAGAAACAGTTTAAATACGGGTAAATAGAGCCGTTCTATCCTGATGGCCTAGATCAATCACCGAGATTAGAGGTAGAAGACTCTCAAATGAAGAGAGTAATGATAATGTTTACAATTCCGGCTACTCTAGATGGTGTTTTTCCAAAGAAAGTGCTTCCAACATGAGGAATTGCGGTTTTTAAAGCTCAGAGTATCTGTATGAGGCTGATCAATGAAGAGAATACTGTTTGTATTTACAATTGAGGCTGAATTGCCTGGCATTTTCTTAATGACAAAGTTTACATCCTGAAGATTCATGTATCTACTTCTGGAAAAATGTCTAATTTTGGTAAATCTCTTAAAATACACTAGGATAGTCCGGGAAGTGACTAGAAACATTTAAGAAACACTTGAAATGCTGTATAATAGAGCCGTGCTATCTCTATGGCCTAGTTCAATGACTGAGATTAGAGGTAAAAAACTCTCAAGTGAGGAGAGTAAGGATGAAGTTTACAATTGCGGCTACTCTAGATGTTGTTTTTCCAAGGAAAGTGCTTTCAAACATTAAGAATTCCTGTTTATAAAGCTCAGAATATGTATGAAGCTGATAAATAAAGAGAATACTCTTTCTATTTACAGGTGATTGTGATTAGACTGGCGTTTTCTGAATGACTCAATTGAAACCTTGAAGATTGCTGTGTATACTTCTAGAAAAACTGTCTACTTTTGGTAAAACGCTTAACATACGCAATGATAGTCCCGAGAAATGATTAGAAACTTGTAAGAAACACTTGAAAGGCTGGTACATAGAGCCGTTCTATCTTTATGTTTATGTTCAATCACGGATATTAGAGATAGAATGCTGCATAGTGACGAGAGTACAGATAATGTTTACTATTCTGGCTACTTTAGATGACATATTTCCGAAGAATGTGCTTTCAAACATTAAGAATTGCTGTTTATAAAGCTCAGAATATGTAGGAAGCTGATAAATAAAGAGAATACTGTTTCTATTTACAGGTGATTGTGATTAGACTGGCGTTTTCTGAATGACTCATTTGAAACCTTGAAGATTCCTGTGAATTCTTCTAGGAAAACTGTCTACTTTTGGTTAAACGCTTAACATACACCATGATAGTCCCGAGAAATGATTAGAAACATGTAAGAAACACTTGAAATGCTGGTACATAGAGCCGTTCTATCTTTATGTTCATGTTCAATCACGGAGATTAGAGATAGAATGCTGCATGGTGACGAGAGTACAGATAATGTTTACCATTCTGGCTACTTTAGATGATGTATTTCCGAAGAAAGTGCTTTCAAACATTAAGAATTTCAGTTTAAAAAGCTGAGAAAATGGGTATGAAGCTGAGAAATGAAGAGAATACTTTTTATATTCACAACTGAGGCCGAATTGCCTGGCGTTTTCTGAATGGCACAATTTAACTCTTGAAGATTCATGTGTATACTTCTGGGAAAATTGTCTACTTTTGGTAAAACGCTTAACATACGCAATGATAGTCCCGAGAAATGATTAGAAACTTGTAAGAAACACTTGAAAGGCTGGTACATAGAGCCGTTCTATCTTTATGTTCATGTTCAATCACGGAGATTAGAGATAGAATGCTGCATGGTGACGAGAGTACAGATAATGTTTACCATTCTGGCTACTTTAGATGATGTATTTCCGAAGAAAGTGCTTTCAAACATTAAGAATTTCAGTTTAAAAAGCTGAGAATATGGGTATGAAGCTGAGAAATGAAGAGAATACTTTTTATATTCACAACTGAGGCCGAATTGCCTGGCGTTTTCTGAATGGCAAAATTTAACTCTTGAAGATTCATGTGTATACTTCTGGGAAAACTGTCTACTTTTGGTAAAACTCTTAAAATACACAATGATAGTCCCAGAAATGATTAGAGACATGTAAGAAACAGTTTAAATACGGGTAAATAGAGCCGTTCTATCCTGATGGCCTAGTTCAATCACCGAGATTAGAGGTAGAAAACTCTCAAATTAAGAGAGTAATGATAATGTTTACAATTCCGGCTACTCTAGATGGTGTTTTTCCAAAGAAAGTGCTTCCAACATGAGGAATTTCTGTTTTTAAAGCTCAGAGTATGTGTATGAGGCTGATCAATGAAGAGAATACTCTTTGTATTTACAATTGAGGCTGAATTGCCTGGCATTTTCTTAATGACAAAGTTTACATCCTGAAGATTCATGTATCTACTTCTGGAAAAATGTCTAATTTTGGTAAATCTCTTAAAATACACTAGGATAGTCCGGGAAGTGACTAGAAACATTTAAGAAACACTTGAAATGCTGTATAATAGAGCCGTGCTATCTTTATGGCCTAGTTCAATGACTGAGATTAGAGGTAAAAAACTCTCAAGTGAGGAGAGTAAGGATGAAGTTTACAATTGCGGCTACTCTAGATGTTGTTTTTCCAAGGAAAGTGCTTTCAAACATTAAGAATTCCTGTTTATAAAGCTCAGAATATGTATGAAGCTGATAAATAAAGAGAATACTCTTTCTATTTACAAGTGATTGTGATTAGACTGGCGTTTTCTGAATGACTCATTTGCAACCTTGAAGATTCCTCTGTATACTTCTAGGAAAACTGTCTACTTTTGGTAAAACGCTTAACATACACCATGATAGTCCCGAGAAATGACTAGAAACATGTAAGAAACAGTTGAAATGCTGGTACATAGAGCCGTTCTTTCTTTATGTTCATGTTCAATCACGGAGATTAGAGATAGAATGCTGCATAGTGATGAGAGTACAGATAATGTTCACCATTCTGGCTACTTTAGATTATGTATTTCTGAATATAGTGCTTTCAAACATTAAGAATTTCCGTTTAAAAAGCTGAGAATATGGGTATGAAGCTGAGAAATAAAGAGATTACTTTTTATATTCACAACTGAGGCCGAATTGCCTGGCGTTTTCTGAATGGCACAATTTAACTCTTGAAGATTCATGTGTATACTTCTGGGAAAATTGTCTACTTTTGGTAAAACGCTTAACATACGCAATGATAGTCCCGAGAAATGATTAGAAACTTGTAAGAAACACTTGAAAGGCTGGTACATAGAGCCGTTCTATCTTTATGTTCATGTTCAATCACGGAGATTAGAGATAGAATGCTGCATGGTGACGAGAGTACAGATAATGTTTACCATTCTGGCTACTTTAGATGATGTATTTCCGAAGAAAGTGCTTTCAAACATTAAGAATTTCAGTTTAAAAAGCTGAGAATATGGGTATGAAGCTGAGAAATGAAGAGAATACTTTTTATATTCACAACTGAGGCCGAATTGCCTGGCGTTTTCTGAATGGCAAAATTTAACTCTTGAAGATTCATGTGTATACTTCTGGGAAAACTGTCTACTTTTGGTAAAACTCTTAAAATACACAATGATAGTCCCAGAAATGATTAGAGACATGTAAGAAACAGTTTAAATACGGGTAAATAGAGCCGTTCTATCCTGATGGCCTAGTTCAATCACCGAGATTAGAGGTAGAAAACTCTCAAATTAAGAGAGTAATGATAATGTTTACAATTCCGGCTACTCTAGATGGTGTTTTTCCAAAGAAAGTGCTTCCAACATGAGGAATTTCTGTTTTTAAAGCTCAGAGTATGTGTATGAGGCTGATCAATGAAGAGAATACTCTTTGTATTTACAATTGAGGCTGAATTGCCTGGCATTTTCTTATTGACAAAGTTTACATCCTGAAGATTCATGTATCTACTTCTGGAAAAATGTCTAATTTTGGTAAATCTCTTAAAATACACTAGGATAGTCCGGGAAGTGACTAGAAACATGTAAGAAACACTTGAAATGCTGTATAATAGAGCCGTGCTATCTTTATGGCCTAGTTCAATGACTGAGATTAGAGGTAAAAAACTCTCAAGTGAGGAGAGTAAGGATGAAGTTTACAATTGCGGCTACTCTAGATGTTGTTTTTCCAAGGAAAGTGCTTTCAAACATTAAGAATTGCTGTTTATAAAGCTCAGAATATGTATGAAGCTGATAAATAAAGAGAATAGTGTTTCTAATTACAGGTGATTCTAATTACACTGGCGTTTTCTGAATGACTCAATTGAAACCTGGAAGATTGCTGTGTATACTTCTAGAAAAACTGTCTACTTTTGGTAAAACGCTTAACATACACCATGATAGTCGCGAGAAATGACTAGAAACATGTAAGAAACAGTTGAAATGCTGGTACATAGAGCCGTTCTATCTTTATGTTCATGTTCAATCATGGAGATTAGAGATAGAATGCTGCATAGTGATGAGAGTACAGATAATGTTTACAGTTCTGGCTACTTTAGATGATGTATTTCCGAAGAAAGTGCTTTCAAACATTAAGAATTTCCGTTTAAAAAGCTGAGAATATGGGTATGAAGCTGAGAAATAAAGAGATTACTTTTTATATTCACAACTGAGGCCGAATTGCCTGGCGTTTTCTGAATGGCACAATTTAACTCTTGAAGATTCATGTGTATACTTCAGGGAAAACTGTCTACTTTTGGTAAAACTCTTAAAATACACAATGATAGTCCCAGAAATGATTGGAGACATGTAAGAAACAGTTTAAATACGGGTAAATAGAGCCGTTCTATCCTGATGGCCTAGATCAATCACCGAGATTAGAGGTAGAAGACTCTCAAATGAAGAGAGTAATGATAATGTTTACAATTCCGGCTACTCTAGATGGTGTTTTTCCAAAGAAAGTGCTTCCAACATGAGGAATTGCGGTTTTTAAAGCTCAGAGTATCTGTATGAGGCTGATCAATGAAGAGAATACTGTTTGTATTTACAATTGAGGCTGAATTGCCTGGCATTTTCTTAATGACAAAGTTTACATCCTGAAGATTCATGTATCTACTTCTGGAAAAATGTCTAATTTTGGTAAATCTCTTAAAATACACTAGGATAGTCCGGGAAGTGACTAGAAACATGTAAGAAACACTTGAAATGCTGTATAATAGAGCCGTGCTATCTTTATGGCCTAGTTCAATGACTGAGATTAGAGGTAAAAAACTCTCAAGTGAGGAGAGTAAGGATGAAGTTTACAATTGCGGCTACTCTAGATGTTGTTTTTCCAAGGAAAGTGCTTTCAAACATTAAGAATTGCTGTTTATAAAGCTCAGAATATGTATGAAGCTGATAAATAAAGAGAATAGTGTTTCTATTTACAGGTGATTCTAATTACACTGGCGTTTTCTGAATGACTCAATTGAAACCTGGAAGATTGCTGTGTATACTTCTAGAAAAACTGTCTACTTTTGGTAAAACGCTTAACATACACCATGATAGTCGCTAGAAATGACTAGAAACATGTAAGAAACAGTTGAAATGCTGGTACATAGAGCCGTTCTATCTTTATGTTCATGTTCAATCATGGAGATTAGAGATAGAATGCTGCATAGTGATGAGAGTACAGATAATGTTTACAGTTCTGGCTACTTTAGATGATGTATTTCCGAAGAAAGTGCTTTCAAACATTAAGAATTTCCGTTTAAAAAGCTGAGAATATGGGTATGAAGCTGAGAAATAAAGAGATTACTTTTTATATTCACAACTGAGGCCGAATTGCCTGGCGTTTTCTGAATGGCACAATTTAACTCTTTAAGATTCATGTGTATACTTCAGGGAAAACTGTCTACTTTTGGTAAAACTCTTAAAATACACAATGATAGTCCCAGAAATGATTGGAGACATGTAAGAAACAGTTTAAATACGGGTAAATAGAGCCGTTCTATCCTGATGGCCTAGATCAATCACCGAGATTAGAGGTAGAAGACTCTCAAATGAAGAGAGTAATGATAATGTTTACAATTCCGGCTACTCTAGATGGTGTTTTTCCAAAGAAAGTGCTTCCAACATGAGGAATTGCGGTTTTTAAAGCTCAGAGTATCTGTATGAGGCTGATCAATGAAGAGAATACTGTTTGTATTTACAATTGAGGCTGAATTGCCTGGCATTTTCTTAATGACAAAGTTTACATCCTGAAGATTCATGTATCTACTTCTGGAAAAATGTCTAATTTTGGTAAATCTCTTAAAATACACTAGGATAGTCCGGGAAGTGACTAGAAACATTTAAGAAACACTTGAAATGCTGTATAATAGAGCCGTGCTATCTCTATGGCCTAGTTCAATGACTGAGATTAGAGGTAAAAAACTCTCAAGTGAGGAGAGTAAGGATGAAGTTTACAATTGCGGCTACTCTAGATGTTGTTTTTCCAAGGAAAGTGCTTTCAAACATTAAGAATTGCTGTTTATAAAGCTCAGAATATGTATGAAGCTGATAAATAAAGAGAATACTGTTTCTATTTACAGGTGATAGTGATTAGACTGGCGTTTTCTGAATGACTCAATTGAAACCTTGAAGATTGCTGTGTATACTTCTAGAAAAACTGTCTACTTTTGGTAAAACGCTTAACATACGCAATGATAGTCCCGAGAAATGATTAGAAACTTGTAAGAAACACTTGAAAGGCTGGTACATAGAGCCGTTCTATCTTTATGTTAATGTTCAATCACGGATATTAGAGATAGAATGCTGCATAGTGACGAGAGTACAGATAATGTTTACCATTCTGGCTACTTTAGATGACATATTTCCGAAGAATGTGCTTTCAAACATTAAGAATTGCTGTTTATAAAGCTCAGAATATGTAGGAAGCTGATAAATAAAGAGAATACTGTTTCTATTTACGCATGATTCTGATTAGACTGGCGTTTTCTGAATGACTCATTTGAAACCTTGAAGATTCCTCTGTATACTTCTAGGAAAACTGTCTACTTTTGGTAAAACGCTTAACATACACCATGATAGTCGCGAGAAATGACTAGAAACATGTAAGAAACAGTTGAAATGCTGGTACATAGAGCCGTTCTTTCTTTATGTTCATGTTCAATCACGGAGATTAGAGATAGAATGCTGCATAGTGATGAGAGTACAGATAATGTTCACCATTCTGGCTACTTTAGATTATGTATTTCTGAATATAGTGCTTTCAAACATTAAGAATTTCCGTTTAAAAAGCTGAGAATATGGGTATGAAGCTGAGAAATAAAGAGATTACTTTTTATATTCACAACTGAGGCCGAATTGCCTGGCGTTTTCTGAATGGCACAATTTAACTCTAGAAGATTCATGTGTATACTTCTGGGAAAATTGTCTACTTTTGGTAAAACGCTTAACATACGCAATGATAGTCCCGAGAAATGATTAGAAACTTGTAAGAAACACTTCAAAGGCTGGTACATAGAGCCGTTCTATCTTTATGTTTTCATTCAATCACGGATATTAGAGATAGAATGCTGCATAGTGACGAGAGTACAGATAATGTTGACCATTCTGGCTACTTTAGATGACATATTTCCGAAGAATGTGCTTTCAAACATTAAGAATTGCTGTTTATAAAGCTCAGAATATGTAGGAAGCTGATAAATAAAGAGAATACTGTTTCTATTTACAGGTGATTGTGATTAGACTGGCGTTTTCTGAATGACTCATTTGAAACCTTGAAGATTCCTGTGTATTCTTCTAGGAAAACTGTCTACTTTTGGTTAAACGCTTAACATACACCATGATAGTCCCGAGAAATGATTAGAAACATGTAAGAAACACTTGAAATGCTGGTACATAGAGCCGTTCTATCTTTATGTTTATGTTCAATCACGGATATTAGACATAGAATGCTGCATAGTGACGAGAGTACAGATAATATTTACCATTCTGGCTACTTTAGATGACATATTTCCGAAGAATGTGCTTTAAAACATTAAGAATTGCTGTTTATAAAGCTCAGAATATGTAGGAAGCTGATAAATAAAGAGAATACTGTTTCTATTTACAGGTGATTGTGATTAGACTGGCGTTTTCTGAATGACTCATTTGCAACCTTGAAGATTCCACTGTATACTTCTAGGAAAACTGTCTACTTTTGGTAAAACGCTTAACATACACCATGATAGTCGCGAGAAATGACTAGAAACATGTAAGAAACAGTTGAAATGCTGGTACATAGAGCCGTTCTATCTTTATGTTCATGTTCAATCACGGAGATTAGAGATAGAATGCTGCATGGTGACGAGAGTACAGATAATGTTTACCATTCTGGCTACTTTAGATGATGTATTTCCGAAGAAAGTGCTTTCAAACATTAAGAATTTCAGTTTAAAAAGCTGAGAATATGGGTATGAAGCTGAGAAATAAAGAGATTACTTTTTATATTCACAACTGAGGCCGAATTGCCTGGCGTTTTCTGAATGGCACAATTTAACTCTTGAAGATTCATGTGTATACTTCTGGGAAAACTGTCTACTTTTGGTAAAACTCTTAAAATACACAATGATAGTCCCAGAAATGATTAGAGACATGTAAGAAACAGTTTAAATACGGGTAAATAGAGCCGTTCTATCCTGATGGCCTAGATCAATCACCGAGATTAGAGGTAGAAGACTCTCAAATGAAGAGAGTAATGATAATGTTTACAATTCCGGCTACTCTAGATGGTGTTTTTCCAAAGAAAGTGCTTCCAACATGAGGGATTTCTGTTTTTAAAGCTCAGAGTATCTGTATGAGGCTGATCAATGAAGAGAATACTGTTTGTATTTACAATTGAGGCTGAATTGCCTGGCATTTTCTTAATGACAAAGTTTACATCCTGAAGATTCATGTATCTACTTCTGGAAAAATGTCTAATTTTGGTAAATCTCTTAAAATACACTAGGATAGTCCGGGAAGTGACTAGAAACATTTAAGAAACACTTGAAATGCTGTATAATAGAGCCGTGCTATCTCTATGGCCTAGTTCAATGACTGAGATTAGAGGTAAAATACTCTCAAGTGAGGAGAGTAAGGATGAAGTTTACAATTGCGGCTACTCTAGATGTTGTTTTTCCAAGGAAAGTGCTTTCAAACATTAAGAATTGCTGTTTATAAAGCTCAGAATATGTATGAAGCTGATAAATAAAGAGAATACTGTTTCTATTTACAGGTGATTGTGATTAGACTGGCGTTTTCTGAATGACTCAATTGAAACCTTGAAGATTGCTGTGTATACTTCTAGAAAAACTGTCTACTTTTGGTAAAACGCTTAACATACGCAATGATAGTCCCGAGAAATGATTAGAAACTTGTAAGAAACACTTGAAAGGCTGGTACATAGAGCCGTTCTATCTTTATGTTTATGTTCAATCACGGATATTAGAGATAGAATGCTGCATAGTGACGAGAGTACAGATAATGTTTACCATTCTGGCTACTTTAGATGACATATTTCCGAAGAATGTGCTTTCAAACATTAAGAATTGCTGTTTATAAAGCTCAGAATATGTAGGAAGCTGATAAATAAAGAGAATACTGTTTCTATTTACGCATGATTCTGATTAGACTGGCGTTTTCTGAATGACTCAATTGAAACCTGGAAGATTGCTGTGTATACTTCTAGGAAAACTGTCTACTTTTGGTAAAACGCTTAACATACACCATGATAGTCGCGAGAAATGACTAGAAACATGTAAGAAACAGTTGAAATGCTGGTACATAGAGCCGTTCTTTCTTTATGTTCATGTTCAATCACGGAGATTAGAGATAGAATGCTGCATAGTGATGAGAGTACAGATAATGTTCACCATTCTGGCTACTTTAGATTATGTATTTCTGAATATAGTGCTTTCAAACATTAAGAATTTCCGTTTAAAAAGCTGAGAATATGGGTATGAAGCTGAGAAATAAAGAGATTACTTTTTATATTCACAACTGAGGCCGAATTGCCTGGCGTTTTCTGAATGGCACAATTGAACTCTTGAAGATTCATGTGTATACTTCTGGGAAAATTGTCTACTTTTGGTAAAACGCTTAACATACGCAATGATAGTCCCGAGAAATGATTAGAAACTTGTAAGAAACACTTGAAAGGCTGGTACATAGAGCCGTTCTATCTTTGTGTTTTTATTCAATCACGGATATTAGAGATAGAATGCTGCATAGTGACGAGAGTACAGATAATGTTTACCATTCTGGCTACTTTAGATGACATATTTCCGAAGAATGTGCTTTCAAACATTAAGAATTGCTGTTTATAAAGCTCAGAATATGTAGGAAGCTGATAAATAAAGAGAATACTGTTTCTATTTACAGGTGATTGTGATTAGACTGGCGTTTTCTGAATGACTCATTTGAAACCTTGAAGATTCCTGTGTATTCTTCTAGGAAAACTGTCTACTTTTGGTTAAACGCTTAACATACACCATGATAGTCCCGAGAAATGATTAGAAACATGTAAGAAACACTTGAAATGCTGGTACATAGAGCCGTTCTATCTTTATGTTTATGTTCAATCACGGATATTAGACATAGAATGCTGCATAGTGACGAGAGTACAGATAATATTTACCATTCTGGCTACTTTAGATGACATATTTCCGAAGAATGTGATTTAAAACATTAAGAATTGCTGTTTATAAAGCTCAGAATATGTAGGAAGCTGATAAATAAAGAGAATACTGTTTCTATTTACACATGATTCTGATTAGACTGGCGTTTTCTGAATGACTCAATTGAAACCTTGAAGATTGCTGTGTATACTTCTAGAAAAACTGTCTACTTTTGGTAAAACGCTTAACATACGCAATGATAGTCCCGAGAAATGATTAGAAACTTGTAAGAAACACTTGAAAGGCTGGTACATAGAGCCGTTCTATCTTTATGTTTTTATTCAATCACGGATATTAGAGATAGAATGCTGCATAGTGACGAGAGTACAGATAATGTTGACCATTCTGGCTACTTTAGATGACATATTTCCGAAGAATGTGCTTTCAAACATTAAGAATTGCTGTTTATAAAGCTCAGAATATGTAGGAAGCTGATAAATAAAGAGAATAGTGTTTCTATTTACAGGTGATTGTGATTAGACTGGCGTTTTCTGAATGACTCATTTGAAACCTTGAAGATTCCTGTGAATTCTTCTAGGAAAACTGTCTACTTTTGGTTAAACGCTTAACATACACCATGATAGTCCCGAGAAATGATTAGAAACATGTAAGAAACACTTGAAATGCTGGTACATAGAGCCGTTCTATCTTTATGTTCATGTTCAATCACGGAGATTAGAGATAGAATGCTGCATGGTGACGAGAGTACAGATAATGTTTACCATTCTGGCTACTTTAGATGATGTATTTCCGAAGAAAGTGCTTTCAAACATTAAGAATTTCAGTTTAAAAAGCTGAGAAAATGGGTATGAAGCTGAGAAATGAAGAGAATACTTTTTATATTCACAACTGTTGCCGAATTGCCTGGCGTTTTCTGAATGGCATAATTTAACTCTTGAAGATTCATGTGTATACTTCTGGGAAAATTGTCTACTTTTGGTAAAACGCTTAACATACGCAATGATAGTCCCGAGAAATGATTAGAAACTTGTAAGAAACACTTGAAAGGCTGGTACATAGAGCCGTTCTATCTTTATGTTCATGTTCAATCACGGAGATTAGAGATAGAATGCTGCATGGTGACGAGAGTACAGATAATGTTTACCATTCTGGCTACTTTAGATGATGTATTTCCGAAGAAAGTGCTTTCAAACATTAAGAATTTCAGTTTAAAAAGCTGAGAATATGGGTATGAAGCTGAGAAATGAAGAGAATACTTTTTATATTCACAACGGAGGCCGAATTGCCTGGCGTTTTCTGAATGGCAAAATTTAACTCTTGAAGATTCATGTGTATACTTCTGGGAAAACTGTCTACTTTTGGTAAAACTCTTAAAATACACAATGATAGTCCCAGAAATGATTAGAGACATGTAAGAAACAGTTTAAACACGGGTAAATAGAGCCGTTCTATCCTGATGGCCTAGTTCAATCACTGAGATTAGAGGTAGAAAACTCTCAAATTAAGAGAGTAATGATAATGTTTACAATTCCGGCTACTCTAGATGGTGTTTTTCCAAAGAAAGTGCTTCCAACATGAGGAATTTCTGTTTTTAAATCTCAGAGTATGTGTATGAGGCTGATCAATGAAGAGAATACTGTTTGTATTTACAATTGAGGCTGAATTGCCTGGCATTTTCTTAATGACAAAGTTTACATCCTGAAGATTCATGTATCTACTTCTGGAAAAATGTCTAATTTTGGTAAATCTCTTAAAATACACTAGGATAGTCCGGGAAGTGACTAGAAACATGTAAGAAACACTTGAAATGCTGTATAATAGAGCCGTGCTATCTTTATGGCCTAGTTCAATGACTGAGATTAGAGGTAAAAAACTCTCAAGTGAGGAGAGTAAGGATGAAGTTTACAATTGCGGCTACTCTAGATGTTGTTTTTCCAAGGAAAGTGCTTTCAAACATTAAGAATTGCTGTTTATAAAGCTCAGAATATGTATGAAGCTGATAAATAAAGAGAATAGTGTTTCTAATTACAGGTGATTCTAATTACACTGGCATTTTCTGAATGACTCAATTGAAACCTGGAAGATTGCTGTGTATACTTCTAGAAAAACTGTCTACTTTTGGTAAAACGCTTAACATACACCATGATAGTCGCGAGAAATGACTAGAAACATGTAAGAAACAGTTGAAATGCTGGTACATAGAGCCGTTCTATCTTTATGTTCATGTTCAATCATGGAGATTAGAGATAGAATGCTGCATAGTGATGAGAGTACAGATAATGTTTACAGTTCTGGCTACTTTAGATGATGTATTTCCGAAGAAAGTGCTTTCAAACATTAAGAATTTCCGTTTAAAAAGCTGAGAATATGGGTATGAAGCTGAGAAATAAAGAGATTACTTTTTATATTCACAACTGAGGCCGAATTGCCTGGCCTTTTCTGAATGGCACAATTTAACTCTTGAAGATTCATGTGTATACTTCAGGGAAAACTGTCTACTTTTGGTAAAACTCTTAAAATACACAATGATAGTCCCAGAAATGATTGGAGACATGTAAGAAACAGTTTAAATACGGGTAAATAGAGCCGTTCTATCCTGATGGCCTAGATCAATCACCGAGATTAGAGGTAGAAGACTCTCAAATGAAGAGAGTAATGATAATGTTTACAATTCCGGCTACTCTAGATGGTGTTTTTCCAAAGAAAGTGCTTCCAACATGAGGAATTGCGGTTTTTAAAGCTCAGAGTATCTGTATGAGGCTGATCAATGAAGAGAATACTGTTTGTATTTACAATTGAGGCTGAATTGCCTGGCATTTTCTTAATGACAAAGTTTACATCCTGAAGATTCATGTATCTACTTCTGGAAAAATGTCTAATTTTGGTAAATCTCTTAAAATACACTAGGATAGTCCGGGAAGTGACTAGAAACATTTAAGAAACACTTGAAATGCTGTATAATAGAGCCGTGCTATCTCTATGGCCTAGTTCAATGACTGAGATTAGAGGTAAAAAACTCTCAAGTGAGGAGAGTAAGGATGAAGTTTACAATTGCGGCTACTCTAGATGTTGTTTTTCCAAGGAAAGTGCTTTCAAACATTAAGAATTGCGGTTTATAAAGCTCAGAATATGTATGAAGCTGATAAATAAAGAGAATACTGTTTCTATTTACAGGTGATTGTGATTAGACTGGCGTTTTCTGAATGACTCAATTGAAACCTTGAAGATTGCTGTGTATACTTCTAGAAAAACTGTCTACTTTTGGTAAAACGCTTAACATACGCAATGATAGTCCCGAGAAATGATTAGAAACTTGTAAGAAACACTTGAAAGGCTGGTACATAGAGCCGTTCTATCTTTATGTTTATGTTCAATCACGGATATTAGAGATAGAATGCTGCATAGTGACGAGAGTACAGATAATGTTTACCATTCTGGCTACTTTAGATGACATATTTCCGAAGAATGTGCTTTCAAACATTAAGAATTGCTGTTTATAAAGCTCAGAATATGTAGGAAGCTGATAAATAAAGAGAATACTGTTTCTATTTACGCATGATTCTGATTAGACTGGCGTTTTCTGAATGACTCATTTGAAACCTTGAAGATTCCTCTGTATACTTCTAGGAAAACTGTCTACTTTTGGTAAAACGCTTAACATACACCATGATAGTCGCGAGAAATGACTAGAAACATGTAAGAAACAGTTGAAATGCTGGTACATAGAGCCATTCTTTCTTTATGTTCATGTTCAATCACGGAGATTAGAGATAGAATGCTGCATAGTGATGAGAGTACAGATAATGTTCACCATTCTGGCTACTTTAGATTATGTATTTCTGAATATAGTGCTTTCAAACATTAAGAATTTCCGTTTAAAAAGCTGAGAATATGGGTATGAAGCTGAGAAATAAAGAGATTACTTTTTATATTCACAACTGAGGCCGAATTGCCTGGCGTTTTCTGAATGGCACAATTTAACTCTTGAAGATTCATGTGTATACTTCTGGGAAAATTGTCTACTTTTGGTAAAACGCTTAACATACGCAATGATAGTCCCGAGAAATGATTAGAAACTTGTAAGAAACACTTGAAAGGCTGGTACATAGAGCCGTTCTATCTTTGTGTTTTTATTCAATCACGGATATTAGAGATAGAATGCTGCATAGTGACGAGAGTACAGATAATGTTTACCATTCTGGCTACTTTAGATGACATATTTCCGAAGAATGTGCTTTCAAACATTAAGAATTGCTGTTTATAAAGCTCAGAATATGTAGGAAGCTGATAAATAAAGAGAATACTGTTTCTATTTACAGGTTATTGTGATTAGACTGGCGTTTTCTGAATGACTCATTTGAAACCTTGAAGATTCCTGTGTATTCTTCTAGGAAAACTGTCTACTTTTGGTTAAACGCTTAACATACACCATGATGGTCCCGAGAAATGATTAGAAACATGTAAGAAACACTTGAAATGCTGGTACATAGAGCCGTTCTATCTTTATGTTTATGTACAATCACGGATATTAGACATAGAATGCTGCATAGTGACGAGAGTACAGATAATATTTACCATTCTGGCTACTTTAGATGACATATTTCCGAAGAATGTGCTTTAAAACATTAAGAATTGCTGTTTATAAAGCTCAGAATATGTAGGAAGCTGATAAATAAAGAGAATACTGTTTCTATTTACGCATGATTCTGATTAGACTGGCGTTTTCTGAATGACTCAATTGAAACCTGGAAGATTGCTGTGTATACTTCTAGGAAAACTGTCTACTTTTGGTAAAACGCTTAACATACACCATGATAGTCGCGAGAAATGACTAGAAACATGTAAGAAACAGTTGAAATGCTGGTACATAGAGCCGTTCTTTCTTTATGTTCATGTTCAATCACGGAGATTAGAGATAGAATGCTGCATAGTGATGAGAGTACAGATAATGTTCACCATTCTGGCTACTTTAGATTATGTATTTCTGAATATAGTGCTTTCAAACATTAAGAATTTCCGTTTAAAAAGCTGAGAATATGGGTATGAAGCTGAGAAATAAAGAGATTACTTTTTATATTCACAACTGAGGCCGAATTGCCTGGCGTTTTCTGAATGGCACAATTGAACTCTTGAAGATTCATGTGTATACTTCTGGGAAAATTGTCTACTTTTGGTAAAACGCTTAACATACGCAATGATAGTCCCGAGAAATGATTAGAAACTTGTAAGAAACACTTGAAAGGCTGGTACATAGAGCCGTTCTATCTTTGTGTTTTTATTCAATCACGGATATTAGAGATAGAATGCTGCATAGTGACGAGAGTACAGATAATGTTTACCATTCTGGCTACTTTAGATGACATATTTCCGAAGAATGTGCTTTCAAACATTAAGAATTGCTGTTTATAAAGCTCAGAATATGTAGGAAGCTGATAAATAAAGAGAATACTGTTTCTATTTACAGGTTATTGTGATTAGACTGGCGTTTTCTGAATGACTCATTTGAAACCTTGAAGATTCCTGTGTATTCTTCTAGGAAAACTGTCTACTTTTGGTTAAACGCTTAACATACACCATGATGGTCCCGAGAAATGATTAGAAACATGTAAGAAACACTTGAAATGCTGGTACATAGAGCCGTTCTATCTTTATGTTTATGTACAATCACGGATATTAGACATAGAATGCTGCATAGTGACGAGAGTACAGATAATATTTACCATTCTGGCTACTTTAGATGACATATTTCCGAAGAATGTGCTTTAAAACATTAAGAATTGCTGTTTATAAAGCTCAGAATATGTAGGAAGCTGATAAATAAAGAGAATACTGTTTCTATTTACACATGATTCTGATTAGACTGGCGTTTTCTGAATGACTCAATTGAAACCTTGAAGATTGCTGTGTAGACTTCTAGAAAACCTGTCTACTTTTGGTAAAACGCTTAACATACACCATGATAGTCCTGAGAAATGATTAGAAACTTGTAAGAAACACTTGAAAGGCTGGTACATAGAGCCGTTCTATCTTTATGTTCATGTTCAGTCACGGAGATTAGAGATAGAATGCTGCATGGTGAGGAGAGTACAGATAATGTTTACCATTCTGGCTACTTTAGATGATGTATTTCCGAAGAAAGTGCTTTCAAACATTAAGAATTTCAGTTTAAAAAGCTGAGAATATGGGTATGAAGCTGAGAAATGAAGAGAATACTTTTTATATTCACAACTGAGGCCGAATTGCCTGGCGTTTTCTGAATGGCAAAATTTAACTCTTGAAGATTCATGTGTATACTTCTGGGAAAACTGTCTACTTTTGGTAAAACTCTTAAAATACACAATGATAGTCCCAGAAATGATTAGAGACATGTAAGAAACAGTTTAAATACGGGTAAATAGAGCCGTTCTATCCTGATGGCCTAGTTCAATCACCGAGATTAGAGGTAGAAAACTCTCAAATTAAGAGAGTAATGATAATGTTTACAATTCCGGCTACTCTAGATGGTGTTTTTCCAAAGAAAGTGCTTCCAACATGAGGAATTTCTGTTTTTAAAGCTCAGAGTATGTGTATGAGGCTGATCAATGAAGAGAATACTCTTTGTATTTACAATTGAGGCTGAATTGCCTGGCATTTTCTTAATGACAAAGTTTACATCCTGAAGATTCATGTATCTACTTCTGGAAAAATGTCTAATTTTGGTAAATCTCTTAAAATACACTAGGATAGTCCGGGAAGTGACTAGAAACATGTAAGAAACACTTGAAATGCTGTATAATAGAGCCGTGCTATCTTTATGGCCTAGTTCAATGACTGAGATTAGAGGTAAAAAACTCTCAAGTGAGGAGAGTAAGGATGAAGTTTACAATTGCGGCTACTCTAGATGTTGTTTTTCCAAGGAAAGTGCTTTCAAACATTAAGAATTGCTGTTTATAAAGCTCAGAATATGTATGAAGCTGATAAATAAAGAGAATAGTGTTTCTATTTACAGGTGATTCTAATTACAGTGGCGATTTCTGAATGACTCAATTGAAACCTGGAAGATTGCTGTGTATACTTCTAGAAAAACTGTCTACTTTTGGTAAAACGCTTAACATACACCATGATAGTCGCTAGAAATGACTAGAAACATGTAAGAAACAGTTGAAATGCTGGTATATAGAGCCGTTCTATCTTTATGTTCATGTTCAATCATGGAGATTAGAGATAGAATGCTGCATAGTGATGAGAGTACAGATAATGTTTACAGTTCTGGCTACTTTAGATGATGTATTTCCGAAGAAAGTGCTTTCAAACATTAAGAATTTCCGTTTAAAAAGCTGAGAATATGGGTATGAAGCTGAGAAATAAAGAGATTACTTTTTATATTCACAACTGAGGCCGAATTGCCTGGCGTTTTCTGAATGGCACAATTTAACTCTTTAAGATTCATGTGTATACTTCAGGGAAAACTGTCTACTTTTGGTAAAACTCTTAAAATACACAATGATAGTCCCAGAAATGATTGGAGACATGTAAGAAACAGTTTAAATACGGGTAAATAGAGCCGTTCTATCCTGATGGCCTAGATCAATCACCGAGATTAGAGGTAGAAGACTCTCAAATGAAGAGAGTAATGATAATGTTTACAATTCCGGCTACTCTAGATGGTGTTTTTCCAAAGAAAGTGCTTCCAACATGAGGAATTGCGGTTTTTAAAGCTCAGAGTATCTGTATGAGGCTGATCAATGAAGAGAATACTGTTTGTATTTACAATTGAGGCTGAATTGCCTGGCATTTTCTTAATGACAAAGTTTACATCCTGAAGATTCATGTATCTACTTCTGGAAAAATGTCTAATTTTGGTAAATCTCTTAAAATACACTAGGATAGTCCGGGAAGTGACTAGAAACATTTAAGAAACACTTGAAATGCTGTATAATAGAGCCATGCTATCTCTATGGCCTAGTTCAATGACTGAGATTAGAGGTAAAAAACTCTCAAGTGAGGAGAGTAAGGATGAAGTTTACAATTGCGGCTACTCTAGATGTTGTTTTTCCAAGGAAAGTGCTTTCAAACATTAAGAATTGCTGTTTATAAAGCTCAGAATATGTATGAAGCTGATAAATAAAGAGAATACTCTTTCTATTTACAGGTGATTGTGATTAGACTGGCGTTTTCTGAATGACTCAATTGAAACCTTGAAGATTGCTGTGTATACTTCTAGAAAAACTGTCTACTTTTGGTAAAACGCTTAACATACACCATGATAGTCCCGAGAAATGACTAGAAACATGTAAGAAACACTTGAAAGGCTGGTACATAGAGCCGTTCTATCTTTATGTTTATGTTCAATCACGGATATTAGACATAGAATGCTGCATAGTGACGAGAGTACAGATAATGTTGACCATTCTGGCTACTTTAGATGACATATTTCCGAAGAATGTGCTTTCAAACATTAAGAATTGCTGTTTATAAAGCTCAGAATATGTAGGAAGCTGATAAATAAAGAGAATACTGTTTCTATTTACGCATGATTCTGATTAGACTGGCGTTTTCTGAATGACTCAATTGAAACCTGGAAGATTGCTGTGTATACTTCTAGGAAAACTGTCTACTTTTGGTAAAACGCTTAACATACACCATGATAGTCCCGAGAAATGACTAGAAACATGTAAGAAACAGTTGAAATGCTGGTACATAGAGCCGTTCTTTCTTTATGTTCATGTTCAATCACGGAGATTAGAGATAGAATGCTGCATAGTGATGAGAGTACAGATAATGTTCACCATTCTGGCTACTTTAGATTATGTATTTCTGAATATAGTGCTTTCAAACATTAAGAATTTCCGTTTAAAAAGCTGAGAATATGGGTATGAAGCTGAGAAATAAAGAGATTACTTTTTATATTCACAACTGAGGCCGAATTGCCTGGCGTTTTCTGAATGGCACAATTGAACTCTTGAAGATTCATGTGTATACTTCTGGGAAAATTGTCTACTTTTGGTAAAACGCTTAACATACGCAATGATAGTCCCGAGAAATGATTAGAAACTTGTAAGAAACACTTGAAAGGCTGGTACATAGAGCCGTTCTATCTTTGTGTTTTTATTCAATCACGGATATTAGAGATAGAATGCTGCATAGTGACGAGAGTACAGATAATGTTTACCATTCTGGCTACTTTAGATGACATATTTCCGAAGAATGTGCTTTCAAACATTAAGAATTGCTGTTTATAAAGCTCAGAATATGTAGGAAGCTGATAAATAAAGAGAATACTGTTTCTATTTACAGGTGATTGTGATTAGACTGGCGTTTTCTGAATGACTCATTTGAAACCTTGAAGATTCCTGTGAATTCTTCTAGGAAAACTGTCTACTTTTGGTTAAACGCTTAACATACACCATGATAGTCCCGAGAAATGATTAGAAACATGTAAGAAACACTTGAAATGCTGGTACATAGAGCCGTTCTATCTTTATGTTCATGTTCAATCACGGAGATTAGAGATAGAATGCTGCATGGTGACGAGAGTACAGATAATGTTTACCATTCTGGCTACTTTAGATGATGTATTTCCGAAGAAAGTGCTTTCAAACATTAAGAATTTCAGTTTAAAAAGCTGAGAAAATGGGTATGAAGCTGAGAAATGAAGAGAATACTTTTTATATTCACAACTGAGGCCGAATTGCCTGGCGTTTTCTGAATGGCACAATTTAACTCTTGAAGATTCATGTGTATACTTCTGGGAAAATTGTCTACTTTTGGTAAAACGCTTAACATACGCAATGATAGTCCCGAGAAATGATTAGAAACTTGTAAGAAACACTTGAAAGGCTGGTACATAGAGCCGTTCTATCTTTATGTTCATGTTCAATCACGGAGATTAGAGATAGAATGCTGCATGGTGACGAGAGTACAGATAATGTTTACCATTCTGGCTACTTTAGATGATGTATTTCCGAAGAAAGTGCTTTCAAACATTAAGAATTTCAGTTTAAAAAGCTGAGAATATGGGTATGAAGCTGAGAAATGAAGAGAATACTTTTTATATTCACAACTGAGGCCGAATTGCCTGGCGTTTTCTGAATGGCAAAATTTAACTCTTGAAGATTCATGTGTATACTTCTGGGAAAACTGTCTACTTTTGGTAAAACTCTTAAAATACACAATGATAGTCCCAGAAATGATTAGAGACATGTAAGAAACAGTTTAAATACGGGTAAATAGAGCCGTTCTATCCTGATGGCCTAGTTCAATCACCGAGATTAGAGGTAGAAAACTCTCAAATTAAGAGAGTAATGATAATGTTTACAATTCCGGCTACTCTAGATGGTGTTTTTCCAAAGAAAGTGCTTCCAACATGAGGAATTTCTGTTTTTAAAGCTCAGAGTATGTGTATGAGGCTGAACAATGAAGAGAATACTCTTTGTATTTACAATTGAGGCTGAATTGCCTGGCATTTTCTTAATGACAAAGTTTACATCCTGAAGATTCATGTATCTACTTCTGGAAAAATGTCTAATTTTGGTAAATCTCTTAAAATACACTAGGATAGTCCGGGAAGTGACTAGAAACATGTAAGAAACACTTGAAATGCTGTATAATAGAGCCGTGCTATCTTTATGGCCTAGTTCAATGACTGAGATTAGAGGTAAAAAACTCTCAAGTGAGGAGAGTAAGGATGAAGTTTACAATTGCGGCTACTCTAGATGTTGTTTTTCCAAGGAAAGTGCTTTCAAACATTAAGAATTGCTGTTTATAAAGCTCAGAATATGTATGAAGCTGATAAATAAAGAGAATAGTGTTTCTAATTACAGGTGATTCTAATTACACTGGCGTTTTCTGAATGACTCAATTGAAACCTGGAAGATTGCTGTGTATACTTCTAGAAAAACTGTCTACTTTTGGTAAAACGCTTAACATACACCATGATAGTCGCGAGAAATGACTAGAAACATGTAAGAAACAGTTGAAATGCTGGTACATAGAGCCGTTCTATCTTTATGTTCATGTTCAATCATGGAGATTAGAGATAGAATGCTGCATAGTGATGAGAGTACAGATAATGTTTACAGTTCTGGCTACTTTAGATGATGTATTTCCGAAGAAAGTGCTTTCAAACATTAAGAATTTCCGTTTAAAAAGCTGAGAATATGGGTATGAAGCTGAGAAATAAAGAGGTTACTTTTTATATTCACAACTGAGGCCGAATTGCCTGGCGTTTTCTGAATGGCACAATTTAACTCTTGAAGATTCATGTGTATACTTCAGGGAAAACTGTCTACTTTTGGTAAAACTCTTAAAATACACAATGATAGTCCCAGAAATGATTGGAGACATGTAAGAAACAGTTTAAATACGGGTAAATAGAGCCGTTCTATCCTGATGGCCTAGATCAATCACCGAGATTAGAGGTAGAAGACTCTCAAATGAAGAGAGTAATGATAATGTTTACAATTCCGGCTACTCTAGATGGTGTTTTTCCAAAGAAAGTGCTTCCAACATGAGGAATTGCGGTTTTTAAAGCTCAGAGTATCTGTATGAGGCTGATCAATGAAGAGAATACTGTTTGTATTTACAATTGAGGCTGAATTGCCTGGCATTTTCTTAATGACAAACTTTACATCCTGAAGATTCATGTATCTACTTCTGGAAAAATGTCTAATTTTGGTAAATCTCTTAAAATACACTAGGATAGTCCGGGAAGTGACTAGAAACATTTAAGAAACACTTGAAATGCTGTATAATAGAGCCGTGCTATCTCTATGGCCTAGTTCAATGACTGAGATTAGAGGTAAAAAACTCTCAAGTGAGGAGAGTAAGGATGAAGTTTACAATTGCGGCTACTCTAGATGTTGTTTTTCCAAGGAAAGTGCTTTCAAACATTAAGAATTCCTGTTTATAAAGCTCAGAATATGTATGAAGCTGATAAATAAAGAGAATACTGTTTCTATTTACAGGTGATTGTGATTAGACTGGCGTTTTCTGAATGACTCATTTGCAACCTTGAAGATTGCTGTGTATACTTCTAGGAAAACTGTCTACTTTTGGTAAAACGCTTAACATACGCAATGATAGTCCCGAGAAATGATTAGAAACTTGTAAGAAACACTTGAAAGGCTGGTACATAGAGCCGTTCTATCTTTATGTTTATGTTCAATCACGGATATTAGACATAGAATGCTGCATAGTGACGAGAGTACAGATAATGTTTACCATTCTGGCTACTTTAGATGACATATTTCCGAAGAATGTGCTTTCAAACATTAAGAATTGCTGTTTATAAAGCTCAGAATATGTAGGAAGCTGATAAATAAAGAGAATACTGTTTCTATTTACGCATGATTCTGATTAGACTGGCGTTTTCTGAATGACTCAATTGAAACCTGGAAGATTGCTGTGTATACTTCTAGGAAAACTGTCTACTTTTGGTAAAACGCTTAACATACACCATGATAGTCGCGAGAAATGACTAGAAACATGTAAGAAACAGTTGAAATGCTGGTACATAGAGCCGTTCTTTCTTTATGTTCATGTTCAATCACGGAGATTAGAGATAGAATGCTGCATAGTGATGAGAGTACAGATAATGTTCACCATTCTGGCTACTTTAGATTATGTATTTCTGAATATAGTGCTTTCAAACATTAAGAATTTCCGTTTAAAAAGCTGAGAATATGGGTATGAAGCTGAGAAATAAAGAGATTACTTTTTATATTCACAACTGAGGCCGAATTGCCTGGCGTTTTCTGAATGGCACAATTTAACTCTTGAAGATTCATGTGTATACTTCTCGGAAAACTGTCTACTTTTGGTAAAACTCTTAAAATACACAATGATAGTCCCAGAATCGATTAGAGACATGTAAGAAACAGTTTAAATACGGGTAAATAGAGCCGTTCTATCCTGATGGCCTAGTTCAATCACCGAGATTAGAGGTAGAAAACTCTCAAATTAAGAGAGTAATGATAATGTTTACAATTCCGGCTACTCTAGATGGTGTTTTTCCAAAGAAAGTGCTTCCAACATGAGGAATTTCTGTTTTTAAAGCTCAGAGTATGTGTATGAGGCTGATCAATGAAGAGAATACTCTTTGTATTTACAATTGAGGCTGAATTGCCTGGCATTTTCTTAATGACAAAGTTTACATCCTGAAGATTCATGTATCTACTTCTGGAAAAATGTCTAATTTTGGTAAATCTCTTAAAATACACTAGGATAGTCCGGGAAGTGACTAGAAACATGTAAGAAACACTTGAAATGCTGTATAATAGAGCCGTGCTATCTTTATGGCCTAGTTCAATGACTGAGATTAGAGGTAAAAAACTCTCAAGTGAGGAGAGTAAGGATGAAGTTTACAATTGCGGCTACTCTAGATGTTGTTTTTCCAAGGAAAGTGCTTTCAAACATTAAGAATTGCTGTTTATAAAGCTCAGAATATGTATGAAGCTGATAAATAAAGAGAATAGTGTTTCTATTTACAGGTGATTCTAATTACACTGGCGTTTTCTGAATGACTCAATTGAAACCTGGAAGATTGCTGTGTATACTTCTAGAAAAACTGTCTACTTTTGGTAAAACGCTTAACATACACCATGATAGTCGCTAGAAATGACTAGAAACATGTAAGAAACAGTTGAAATGCTGGTACATAGAGCCGTTCTATCTTTATGTTCATGTTCAATCATGGAGATTAGAGATAGAATGCTGCATAGTGATGAGAGTACAGATAATGTTTACAGTTCTGGCTACTTTAGATGATGTATTTCCGAAGAAAGTGCTTTCAAACATTAAGAATTTCCGTTTAAAAAGCTGAGAATATGGGTATGAAGCTGAGAAATAAAGAGATTACTTTTTATATTCACAACTGAGGCCGAATTGCCTGGCGTTTTCTGAATGGCACAATTTAACTCTTTAAGATTCATGTGTATACTTCAGGGAAAACTGTCTACTTTTGGTAAAACTCTTAAAATACACAATGATAGTCCCAGAAATGATTGGAGACATGTAAGAAACAGTTTAAATACGGGTAAATAGAGCCGTTCTATCCTGATGGCCTAGATCAATCACCGAGATTAGAGGTAGAAGACTCTCAAATGAAGAGAGTAATGATAATGTTTACAATTCCGGCTACTCTAGATGGTGTTTTTCCAAAGAAAGTGCTTCCAACATGAGGAATTGCGGTTTTTAAAGCTCAGAGTATCTGTATGAGGCTGATCAATGAAGAGAATACTGTTTGTATTTACAATTGAGGCTGAATTGCCTGGCATTTTCTTAATGACAAAGTTTACATCCTGAAGATTCATGTATCTACTTCTGGAAAAATGTCTAATTTTGGTAAATCTCTTAAAATACACTAGGATAGTCCGGGAAGTGACTAGAAACATTTAAGAAACACTTGAAATGCTGTATAATAGAGCCGTGCTATCTCTATGGCCTAGTTCAATGACTGAGATTAGAGGTAAAAAACTCTCAAGTGAGGAGAGTAAGGATGAAGTTTACAATTGCGGCTACTCTAGATGTTGTTTTTCCAAGGAAAGTGCTTTCAAACATTAAGAATTGCTGTTTATAAAGCTCAGAATATGTATGAAGCTGATGAATAAAGAGAATACTCTTTCTATTTACAGGTGATTGTGATTAGACTGGCGTTTTCTGAATGACTCAATTGAAACCTTGAAGATTGCTGTGTATACTTCTAGAAAAACTGTCTACTTTTGGTAAAACGCTTAACATACGCAATGATAGTCCCGAGAAATGATTAGAAACTTGTAAGAAACACTTGAAAGGCTGGTACATAGAGCCGTTCTATCTTTATGTTTATGTTCAATCACGGATATTAGAGATAGAATGCTGCATAGTGACGAGAGTACAGATAATGTTTACCATTCTGGCTACTTTAGATGACATATTTCCGAAGAATGTGCTTTCAAACATTAAGAATTGCTGTTTATAAAGCTCAGAATATGTAGGAAGCTGATAAATAAAGAGAATACTGTTTCTATTTACGCATGATTCTGATTAGACTGGCGTTTTCTGAATGACTCATTTGAAACCTTGAAGATTCCTCTGTATACTTCTAGGAAAACTGTCTACTTTTGGTAAAACGCTTAACATACACCATGATAGTCGCGAGAAATGACTAGAAACATGTAAGAAACAGTTGAAATGCTGGTACATAGAGCCGTTCTTTCTTTATGTTCATGTTCAATCACGGAGATTAGAGATAGAATGCTGCATAGTGATGAGAGTACAGATAATGTTCACCATTCTGGCTACTTTAGATTATGTATTTCTGAATATAGTGCTTTCAAACATTAAGAATTTCCGTTTAAAAAGCTGAGAATATGGGTATGAAGCTGAGAAATAAAGAGATTACTTTTTATATTCACAACTGAGGCCGAATTGCCTGGCGTTTTCTGAATGGCACAATTGAACTCTTGAAGATTCATGTGTATACTTCTGGGAAAATTGTCTACTTTTGGTAAAACGCTTAACATACGCAATGATAGTCCCGAGAAATGATTAGAAACTTGTAAGAAACACTTGAAAGGCTGGTACATAGAGCCGTTCTATCTTTATGTTTATGTTCAATCACGGATATTAGAGATAGAATGCTGCATAGTGACGAGAGTACAGATAATGTTTACCATTCTGGCTACTTTAGATGACATATTTCCGAAGAATGTGCTTTCAAACATTAAGAATTGCTGTTTATAAAGCTCAGAATATGTAGGAAGCTGATAAATAAAGAGAATACTGTTTCTATTTACAGGTGATTGTGATTAGACTGGCGTTTTCTGAATGACTCATTTGAAACCTTGAAGATTCCTGTGAATTCTTCTAGGAAAACTGTCTACTTTTGGTTAAACGCTTAACATACACCATGATAGTCCCGAGAAATGATTAGAAACATGTAAGAAACACTTGAAATGCTGGTACATAGAGCCGTTCTATCTTTATGTTCATGTTCAATCACGGAGATTAGAGACAGAATGCTGCATGGTGACGAGAGTACAGATAATGTTTACCATTCTGGCTACTTTAGATGATGTATTTCCGAAGAAAGTGCTTTCAAACATTAAGAATTTCAGTTTAAAAAGCTGAGAAAATGGGTATGAAGCTGAGAAATGAAGAGAATACTTTTTATATTCACAACTGAGGCCGAATTGCCTGGCGTTTTCTGAATGGCACAATTTAACTCTTGAAGATTCATGTGTATACTTCTGGGAAAATTGTCTACTTTTGGTAAAACGCTTAACATACGCAATGATAGTCCCGAGAAATGATTAGAAACTTGTAAGAAACACTTGAAAGGCTGGTACATAGAGCCGTTCTATCTTTATGTTCATGTTCAATCACGGAGATTAGAGATAGAATGCTGCATGGTGACGAGAGTACAGATAATGTTTACCATTCTGGCTACTTTAGATGATGTATTTCCGAAGAAAGTGCTTTCAAACATTAAGAATTTCAGTTTAAAAAGCTGAGAATATGGGTATGAAGCTGAGAAATGAAGAGAATACTTTTTATATTCACAACTGAGGCCGAATTGCCTGGCGTTTTCTGAATGGCAAAATTGAACTCTTGAAGATTCATGTGTATACTTCTGGGAAAACTGTCTACTTTTGGTAAAACTCTTAAAATACACAATGATAGTCCCAGAAATGATTAGAGACATGTAAGAAACAGTTTAAATACGGGTAAATAGAGCCGTTCTATCCTGATGGCCTAGTTCAATCACCGAGATTAGAGGTAGAAAACTCTCAAATTAAGAGAGTAATGATAATGTTTACAATTCCGGCTACTCTAGATGGTGTTTTTCCAAAGAAAGTGCTTCCAACATGAGGAATTTCTGTTTTTAAAGCTCAGAGTATGTGTATGAGGCTGATCAATGAAGAGAATACTCTTTGTATTTACAATTGAGGCTGAATTGCCTGGCATTTTCTTAATGACAAAGTTTACATCCTGAAGATTCATGTATCTACTTCTGGAAAAATGTCTAATTTTGGTAAATCTCTTAAAATACACTAGGATAGTCCGGGAAGTGACTAGAAACATGTAAGAAACACTTGAAATGCTGTATAATAGAGCCGTGCTATCTTTATGGCCTAGTTCAATGACTGAGATTAGAGGTAAAAAACTCTCAAGTGAGGAGAGTAAGGATGAAGTTTACAATTGCGGCTACTCTAGATGTTGTTTTTCCAAGGAAAGTGCTTTCAAACATTAAGAATTGCTGTTTATAAAGCTCAGAATATGTATGAAGCTGATAAATAAAGAGAATAGTGTTTCTAATTACAGGTGATTCTAATTACACTGGCGTTTTCTGAATGACTCAATTGAAACCTGGAAGATTGCTGTGTATACTTCTAGAAAAACTGTCTACTTTTGGTAAAACGCTTAACATACACCATGATAGTCGCGAGAAATGACTAGAAACATGTAAGAAACAGTTGAAATGCTGGTACATAGAGCCGTTCTTTCTTTATGTTCATGTTCAATCACGGAGATTAGAGATAGAATGCTGCATAGTGATGAGAGTACAGATAATGTTCACCATTCTGGCTACTTTAGATTATGTATTTCTGAATATAGTGCTTTCAAACATTAAGAATTTCCGTTTAAAAAGCTGAGAATATGGGTATGAAGCTGAGAAATAAAGAGATTACTTTTTATATTCACAACTGAGGCCGAATTGCCTGGCGTTTTCTGAATGGCACAATTTAACTCTTGAAGATTCATGTGTATACTTCTGGGAAAATTGTCTACTTTTGGTAAAACGCTTAACATACGCAATGATAGTCCCGAGAAATGATTAGAAACTTGTAAGAAACACTTGAAAGGCTGGTACATAGAGCCGTTCTATCTTTGTGTTTTTATTCAATCACGGATATTAGAGATAGAATGCTGCATAGTGACGAGAGTACAGATAATGTTTACCATTCTGGCTACTTTAGATGACATATTTCCGAAGAATGTGCTTTCAAACATTAAGAATTGCTGTTTATAAAGCTCAGAATATGTAGGAAGCTGATAAATAAAGAGAATACTGTTTCTATTTACAGGTTATTGTGATTAGACTGGCGTTTTCTGAATGACTCATTTGAAACCTTGAAGATTCCTGTGTATTCTTCTAGGAAAACTGTCTACTTTTGGTTAAACGCTTAACATACACCATGATGGTCCCGAGAAATGATTAGAAACATGTAAGAAACACTTGAAATGCTGGTACATAGAGCCGTTCTATCTTTATGTTTATGTTCAATCACGGATATTAGACATAGAATGCTGCATAGTGACGAGAGTACAGATAATATTTACCAATCTGGCTACTTTAGATGACATATTTCCGAAGAATGTGCTTTAAAACATTAAGAATTGCTGTTTATAAAGCTCAGAATATGTAGGAAGCTGATAAATAAAGAGAATACTGTTTCTATTTACACATGATTCTGATTAGACTGGCGTTTTCTGAATGACTCAATTGAAACCTTGAAGATTGCTGTGTATACTTCTAGAAAACCTGTCTACTTTTGGTAAAACGCTTAACATACACCATGATAGTCCCGAGAAATGATTAGAAACTTGTAAGAAACAGTTGAAATGCTGGTACATAGAGCCGTTCTATCTTTATGTTCATGTTCAATCACGGAGATTAGAGATAGAATGCTGCATGGTGAGGAGAGTACAGATAATGTTTACCATTCTGGCTACTTTAGATGATGTATTTCCGAAGAAAGTGCTTTCAAACATTAAGAATTTCAGTTTAAAAAGCTGAGAATATGGGTATGAAGCTGAGAAATGAAGAGAATACTTTTTATATTCACAACTGAGGCCGAATTGCCTGGCGTTTTCTGAATGGCAAAATTTAACTCTTGAAGATTCATGTGTATACTTCTGGGAAAACTGTCTACTTTTGGTAAAACTCTTAAAATACACAATGATAGTCCAAGAAATGATTAGAGACATGTAAGAAACAGTTTAAATACGGGTAAATAGAGCCGTTCTATCCTGATGGCCTAGTTCAATCACCGAGATTAGAGGTAGAAAACTCTCAAATTAAGAGAGTAATGATAATGTTTACAATTCCGGCTACTCTAGATGGTGTTTTTCCAAAGAAAGTGCTTCCAACATGAGGAATTGCGGTTTTTAAAGCTCAGAGTATCTGTATGAGGCTGATCAATGAAGAGAATACTGTTTGTATTTACAATTGAGGCTGAATTGCCTGGCATTTTCTTAATGACAAAGTTTACATCCTGAAGATTCATGTATCTACTTCTGGAAAAATGTCTAATTTTGGTAAATCTCTTAAAATACACTAGGATAGTCCGGGAAGTGACTAGAAACATGTAAGAAACACTTGAAATGCTGTATAATAGAGCCGTGCTATCTTTATGGCCTAGTTCAATGACTGAGATTAGAGGTAAAAAACTCTCAAGTGAGGAGAGTAAGGATGAAGTTTACAATTGCGGCTACTCTAGATGTTGTTTTTCCAAGGAAAGTGCTTTCAAACATTAAGAATTGCTGTTTATAAAGCTCAGAATATGTATGAAGCTGATAAATAAAGAGAATAGTGTTTCTATTTACAGGTGATTCTAATTACACTGGCGTTTTCTGAATGACTCAATTGAAACCTGGAAGATTGCTGTGTATACTTCTAGAAAAACTGTCTACTTTTGGTAAAACGCTTAACATACACCATGATAGTCGCGAGAAATGACTAGAAACATGTAAGAAACAGTTGAAATGCTGGTACATAGAGCCGTTCTATCTTTATGTTCATGTTCAATCATGGAGATTAGAGATAGAATGCTGCATAGTGATGAGAGTACAGATAATGTTTACAGTTCTGGCTACTTTAGATGATGTATTTCCGAAGAAAGTGCTTTCAAACATTAAGAATTTCCGTTTAAAAAGCTGAGAATATGGGTATGAAGCTGAGAAATAAAGAGATTACTTTTTATATTCACAACTGAGGCCGAATTGCCTGGCGTTTTCTGAATGGCACAATTTAACTCTTTAAGATTCATGTGTATACTTCAGGGAAAACTGTCTACTTTTGGTAAAACTCTTAAAATACACAATGATAGTCCCAGAAATGATTGGAGACATGTAAGAAACAGTTTAAATACGGGTAAATAGAGCCGTTCTATCCTGATGGCCTAGATCAATCACCGAGATTAGAGGTAGAAGACTCTCAAATGAAGAGAGTAATGATAATGTTTACAATTCCGGCTACTCTAGATGGTGTTTTTCCAAAGAAAGTGCTTCCAACATGAGGAATTGCGGTTTTTAAAGCTCAGAGTATCTGTATGAGGCTGATCAATGAAGAGAATACTGTTTGTATTTACAATTGAGGCTGAATTGCCTGGCATTTTCTTAATGACAAAGTTTACATCCTGAAGATTCATGTATCTACTTCTGGAAAAATGTCTAATTTTGGTAAATCTCTTAAAATACACTAGGATAGTCCGGGAAGTGACTAGAAACATTTAAGAAACACTTGAAATGCTGTATAATAGAGCCGTGCTATCTCTATGGCCTAGTTCAATGACTGAGATTAGAGGTAAAAAACTCTCAAGTGAGGAGAGTAAGGATGAAGTTTACAATTGCGGCTACTCTAGATGTTGTTTTTCCAAGGAAAGTGCTTTCAAACATTAAGAATTGCTGTTTATAAAGCTCAGAATATGTATGAAGCTGATAAATAAAGAGAATACTCTTTCTATTTACAGGTGATTCTGATTAGACTGGCGTTTTCTGAATGACTCAATTGAAACCTTGAAGATTGCTGTGTATACTTCTAGAAAAACTGTCTACTTTTGGTAAAACGCTTAACATACGCAATGATAGTCCCGAGAAATGATTAGAAACTTGTAAGAAACACTTGAAAGGCTGGTACATAGAGCCGTTCTATCTTTATGTTTATGTTCAATCACGGATATTAGAGATAGAATGCTGCATAGTGACGAGAGTACAGATAATGTTTACCATTCTGGCTACTTTAGATGACATATTTCCGAAGAATGTGCTTTCAAACATTAAGAATTGCTGTTTATAAAGCTCAGAATATGTAGGAAGCTGATAAATAAAGAGAATACTGTTTCTATTTACGCATGATTCTGATTAGACTGGCGTTTTCTGAATGACTCATTTGAAACCTTGAAGATTCCTCTGTATACTTCTAGGAAAACTGTCTACTTTTGGTAAAACGCTTAACATACACCATGATAGTCGCGAGAAATGACTAGAAACATGTAAGAAACAGTTGAAATGCTGGTACATAGAGCCGTTCTTTCTTTATGTTCATGTTCAATCACGGAGATTAGAGATAGAATGCTGCATAGTGATGAGAGTACAGATAATGTTCACCATTCTGGCTACTTTAGATTATGTATTTCTGAATATAGTGCTTTCAAACATTAAGAATTTCCGTTTAAAAAGCTGAGAATATGGGTATGAAGCTGAGAAATAAAGAGATTACTTTTTATATTCACAACTGAGGCCGAATTGCCTGGCGTTTTCTGAATGGCACAATTGAACTCTTGAAGATTCATGTGTATACTTCTGGGAAAATTGTCTACTTTTGGTAAAACGCTTAACATACGCAATGATAGTCCCGAGAAATGATTAGAAACTTGTAAGAAACACTTGAAAGGCTGGTACATAGAGCCGTTCTATCTTTATGTTTTCATTCAATCACGGATATTAGAGATAGAATGCTGCATAGTGACGAGAGTACAGATAATGTTGACCATTCTGGCTACTTTAGATGACATATTTCCGAAGAATGTGCTTTCAAACATTAAGAATTGCTGTTTATAAAGCTCAGAATATGTAGGAAGCTGATAAATAAAGAGAATACTGTTTCTATTTACAGGTGATTGTGATTAGACTGGCGTTTTCTGAATGACTCATTTGAAACCTTGAAGATTCCTGTGTATTCTTCTAGGAAAACTGTCTACTTTTGGTTAAACGCTTAACATACACCATGATAGTCCCGAGAAATGATTAGAAACATGTAAGAAACACTTGAAATGCTGGTACATAGAGCCGTTCTATCTTTATGTTTATGTTCAATCACGGATATTAGACATAGAATGCTGCATAGTGACGAGAGTACAGATAATATTTACCATTCTGGCTACTTTAGATGACATATTTCCGAAGAATGTGCTTTAAAACATTAAGAATTGCTGTTTATAAAGCTCAGAATATGTAGGAAGCTGATAAATAAAGAGAATACTGTTTCTATTTACAGGTGATTGTGATTAGACTGGCGTTTTCTGAATGACTCATTTGCAACCTTGAAGATTCCACTGTATACTTCTAGGAAAACTGTCTACTTTTGGTAAAACGCTTAACATACACCATGATAGTCGCGAGAAATGACTAGAAACATGTAAGAAACAGTTGAAATGCTGGTACATAGAGCCGTTCTATCTTTATGTTCATGTTCAATCACGGAGATTAGAGATAGAATGCTGCATGGTGACGAGAGTACAGATAATGTTTACAGTTCTGGCTACTTTAGATGATGTATTTCCGAAGAAAGTGCTTTCAAACATTAAGAATTTCAGTTTAAAAAGCTGAGAATATGGGTATGAAGCTGAGAAATAAAGAGATTACTTTTTATATTCACAACTGAGGCCGAATTGCCTGGCGTTTTCTGAATGGCACAATTTAACTCTTGAAGATTCATGTGTATACTTCTGGGAAAACTGTCTACTTTTGGTAAAACTCTTAAAATACACAATGATAGTCCCAGAAATGATTAGAGACATGTAAGAAACAGTTTAAATACGGGTAAATAGAGCCGTTCTATCCTGATGGCCTAGATCAATCACCGAGATTAGAGGTAGAAGACTCTCAAATGAAGAGAGTAATGATAATGTTTACAATTCCGGCTACTCTAGATGGTGTTTTTCCAAAGAAAGTGCTTCCAACATGAGGAATTTCTGTTTTTAAAGCTCAGAGTATCTGTATGAGGCTGATCAATGAAGAGAATACTGTTTGTATTTACAATTGAGGCTGAATTGCCTGGCATTTTCTTAATGACAAAGTTTACATCCTGAAGATTCATGTATCTACTTCTGGAAAAATGTCTAATTTTGGTAAATCTCTTAAAATACACTAGGATAGTCCGGGAAGTGACTAGAAACATTTAAGAAACACTTGAAATGCTGTATAATAGAGCCGTGCTATCTCTATGGCCTAGTTCAATGACTGAGATTAGAGGTAAAAAACTCTCAAGTGAGGAGAGTAAGGATGAAGTTTACAATTGCGGCTACTCTAGATGTTGTTTTTCCAAGGAAAGTGCTTTCAAACATTAAGAATTGCTGTTTATAAAGCTCAGAATATGTATGAAGCTGATAAATAAAGAGAATACTGCTTCTATTTACAGGTGATTCTAATTACACTGGCGTTTTCTGAATGACTCAATTGAAACCTTGAAGATTGCTGTGTATACTTCTAGAAAAACTGTCTACTTTTGGTAAAACGCTTAACATACGCAATGATAGTCCCGAGAAATGATTAGAAACTTGTAAGAAACACTTGAAAGGCTGGTACATAGAGCCGTTCTATCTTTATGTTTATGTTCAATCACGGATATTAGAGATAGAATGCTGCATAGTGACGAGAGTACAGATAATGTTTACCATTCTGGCTACTTTAGATGACATATTTCCCAAGAATGTGCTTTCAAACATTAAGAATTGCTGTTTATAAAGCTCAGAATATGTAGGAAGCTGATAAATAAAGAGAATACTGTTTCTATTTACGCATGATTCTGATTAGACTGGCGTTTTCTGAATGACTCAATTGAAACCTGGAAGATTGCTGTGTATACTTCTAGGAAAACTGTCTACTTTTGGTAAAACGCTTAACATACACCATGATAGTCGCGAGAAATGACTAGAAACATGTAAGAAACAGTTGAAATGCTGGTACATAGAGCCGTTCTTTCTTTATGTTCATGTTCAATCACGGAGATTAGAGATAGAATGCTGCATAGTGATGAGAGTACAGATAATGTTCACCATTCTGGCTACTTTAGATTATGTATTTCTGAATATAGTGCTTTCAAACATTAAGAATTTCCGTTTAAAAAGCTGAGAATATGGGTATGAAGCTGAGAAATAAAGAGATTACTTTTTATATTCACAACTGAGGCCGAATTGCCTGGCGTTTTCTGAATGGCACAATTTAACTCTTGAAGATTCATGTGTATACTTCTGGGAAAATTGTCTACTTTTGGTAAAACGCTTAACATACGCAATGATAGTCCCGAGAAATGATTAGAAACTTGTAAGAAACACTTGAAAGGCTGGTACATAGAGCCGTTCTATCTTTGTGTTTTTATTCAATCACGGATATTAGAGATAGAATGCTGCATAGTGACGAGAGTACAGATAATGTTTACCATTCTGGCTACTTTAGATGACATATTTCCGAAGAATGTGCTTTAAAACATTAAGAATTGCTGTTTATAAAGCTCAGAATATGTAGGAAGCTGATAAATAAAGAGAATACTGTTTCTATTTACAGGTGATTGTGATTAGACTGGCGTTTTCTGAATGACTCATTTGAAACCTTGAAGATTCCTGTGTATTCTTCTAGGAAAACTGTCTACTTTTGGTTAAACGCTTAACATACACCATGATGGTCCCGAGAAATGATTAGAAACATGTAAGAAACACTTGAAATGCTGGTACATAGAGCCGTTCTATCTTTATGTTTATGTTCAATCACGGATATTAGACATAGAATGCTGCATAGTGACGAGAGTACAGATAATATTTACCATTCTGGCTACTTTAGATGACATATTTCCGAAGAATGTGCTTTAAAACATTAAGAATTGCTGTTTATAAAGCTCAGAATATGTAGGAAGCTGATAAATAAAGATAATACTGTTTCTATTTACACATGATTCTGATTAGACTGCGTTTTCTGAATGACTCAATTGAAACCTTGAAGATTGCTGTGTATACTTCTAGAAAACCTGTCTACTTTTGGTAAAACGCTTAACATACGCAATGATAGTCCCGAGAAATGATTAGAAACTTGTAAGAAACACTTGAAAGGCTGGTACATAGAGCCGTTCTATCTTTATGTTCATGTTCAATCACGGAGATTAGAGATAGAATGCTGCATGGTGAGGAGAGTACAGATAATGTTTACCATTCTGGCTACTTTAGATGATGTATTTCCGAAGAAAGTGCTTTCAAACATTAAGAATTTCAGTTTAAAAAGCTGAGAATACGGGTATGAAGCTGAGAAATGAAGAGAATACTTTTTATATTCACAACTGAGGCCGAATTGCCTGGCGTTTTCTGAATGGCAAAATTTAACTCTTGAAGATTCATGTGTATACTTCTGGGAAAACTGTCTACTTTTGGTAAAACTCTTAAAACACACAATAATAGTCCCAGAAATGATTAGAGACATGTAAGAAACAGTTTAAATACGGGTAAATAGAGCCGTTCTATCCTGATGGCCTAGTTCAATCACCGAGATTAGAGGTAGAAAACTCTCAAATTAAGAGAGTAATGATAATGTTTACAATTCCGGCTACTCTAGATGGTGTTTTTCCAAAGAAAGTGCTTCCAACATGAGGAATTTCTGTTTTTAAAGCTCAGAGTATGTGTATGAGGCTGATCAATGAAGAGAATACTCTTTGTATTTACAATTGAGGCTGAATTGCCTGGCATTTTCTTAATGACAAAGTTTACATCCTGAAGATTCATGTATCTACTTCTGGAAAAATGTCTAATTTTGGTAAATCTCTTAAAATACACTAGGATAGTCCGGGAAGTGACTAGAAACATGTAAGAAACACTTGAAATGCTGTATAATAGAGCCGTGCTATCTTTATGGCCTAGTTCAATGACTGAGATTAGAGGTAAAAAACTCTCAAGTGAGGAGAGTAAGGATGAAGTTTACAATTGCGGCTACTCTAGATGTTGTTTTTCCAAGGAAAGTGCTTTCAAACATTAAGAATTGCTGTTTATAAAGCTCAGAATATGTATGAAGCTGATAAATAAAGAGAATAGTGTTTCTATTTACAGGTGATTCTAATTACACTGGCGTTTTCTGAATGACTCAATTGAAACCTGGAAGATTGCTGTGTATACTTCTAGAAAAACTGTCTACTTTTGGTAAAACGCTTAACATACACCATGATAGTCGCTAGAAATGACTAGAAACATGTAAGAAATAGTTGAAATGCTGGTACATATAGCCGTTCTATCTTTATGTTCATGTTCAATCATGGAGATTAGAGATAGAATGCTGCATAGTGATGAGAGTACAGATAATGTTTACAGTTCTGGCTACTTTAGATGATGTATTTCCGAAGAAAGTGCTTTCAAACATTAAGAATTTCCGTTTAAAAAGCTGAGAATATGGGTATGAAGCTGAGAAATAAAGAGATTACTTTTTATATTCAAAACTGAGGCCGAATTGCCTGGCGTTTTCTGAATGGCACAATTTAACTCTTGAAGATTCATGTGTATACTTCAGGGAAAACTGTCTACTTTTGGTAAAACTCTTAAAATACACAATGATAGTCCCAGAAATGATTGGAGACATGTAAGAAACAGTTTAAATACGGGTAAATAGAGCCGTTCTATCCTGATGGCCTAGATCAATCACCGAGATTAGAGGTAGAAGACTCTCAAATGAAGAGAGTAATGATAATGTTTACAATTCCGGCTACTCTAGATGGTGTTTTTCCAAAGAAAGTGCTTCCAACATGAGGAATTGCGGTTTTTAAAGCTCAGAGTATCTGTATGAGGCTGATCAATGAAGTGAATACTGTTTGTATTTACAATTGAGGCTGAATTGCCTGGCATTTTCTTAATGACAAAGTTTACATCCTGAAGATTCATGTATCTACTTCTGGAAAAATGTCTAATTTTGGTAAATCTCTTAAAATACACTAGGATAGTCCGGGAAGTGACTAGAAACATTTAAGAAACACTTGAAATGCTGTATAATAGAGCCGTGCTATCTCTATGGCCTAGTTCAATGACTGAGATTAGAGGTAAAAAACTCTCAAGTGAGGAGAGTAAGGATGAAGTTTACAATTGCGGCTACTCTAGATGTTGTTTTTCCAAGGAAAGTGCTTTCAAACATTAAGAATTCCTGTTTATAAAGCTCAGAATATGTATGAAGCTGATAAATAAAGAGAATACTCTTTCTATTTACAGGTGATTGTGATTAGACTGGCGTTTTCTGAATGACTCAATTGAAACCTTGAAGATTGCTGTGTATACTTCTAGAAAAACTGTCTACTTTTGGTAAAACGCTTAACATACGCAATGATAGTCCCGAGAAATGATTAGAAACTTGTAAGAAACACTTGAAAGGCTGGTACATAGAGCCGTTCTATCTTTATGTTTATGTTCAATCACAGATATTAGAGATAGAATGCTGCATAGTGACGAGAGTACAGATAATGTTTACCATTCTGGCTACTTTAGATGACATATTTCCGAAGAATGTGCTTTCAAACATTAAGAATTGCTGTTTATAAAGCTCAGAATATGTAGGAAGCTGATAAATAAAGAGAATACTGTTTCTATTTACGCATGATTCTGATTAGACTGGCATTTTCTGAATGACTCAATTGAAACCTGGAAGATTGCTGTGTATACTTCTAGGAAAACTGTCTACTTTTGGTAAAACGCTTAACATACACCATGATAGTCGCGAGAAATGACTAGAAACATGTAAGAAACAGTTGAAATGCTGGTACATAGAGCCGTTCTTTCTTTATGTTCATGTTCAATCACGGAGATTAGAGATAGAATGCTGCATAGTGATGAGAGTACAGATAATGTTCACCATTCTGGCTACTTTAGATTATGTATTTCTGAATATAGTGCTTTCAAACATTAAGAATTTCCGTTTAAAAAGCTGAGAATATGGGTTTGAAGCTGAGAAATAAAGAGATTACTTTTTATATTCACAACTGAGGCCGAATTGCCTGGCGTTTTCTGAATGGCACAATTTAACTCTTGAAGATTCATGTGTATACTTCTGGGAAAATTGTCTACTTTTGGTAAAACGCTTAACATACGCAATGATAGTCCCGAGAAATGATTAGAAACTTGTAAGAAACACTTGAAAGGCTGGTACATAGAGCCGTTCTATCTTTGTGTTTTTATTCAATCACGGATATTAGAGATAGAATGCTGCATAGTGACGAGAGTACAGATAATGTTTACCATTCTGGCTACTTTAGATGACATATTTCCGAAGAATGTGCTTTCAAACATTAAGAATTGCTGTTTATAAAGCTCAGAATATGTAGGAAGCTGATAAATAAAGAGAATACTGTTTCTATTTACAGGTGATTGTGATTAGACTGGCGTTTTCTGAATGACTCATTTGAAACCTTGAAGATTCCTGTGTATTCTTCTAGGAAAACTGTCTACTTTTGGTTAAACGCTTAACATACACCATGATGGTCCCGAGAAATGATTAGAAACATGTAAGAAACACTTGAAATGCTGGTACATAGAGCCGTTCTATCTTTATGTTTATGTTCAATCACGGATATTAGACATAGAATGCTGCATAGTGACGAGAGTACAGATAATATTTACCATTCTGGCTACTTTAGATGACATATTTCCGAAGAATGTGCTTTAAAACATTAAGAATTGCTGTTTATAAAGCTCAGAATATGTAGGAAGCTGATAAATAAAGAGAATACTGTTTCTATTTACAGGTGATTGTGATTAGACTGGCGTTTTCTGAATGACTCATTTGCAACCTTGAAGATTCCACTGTATACTTCTAGGAAAACTGTCTACTTTTGGTAAAACGCTTAACATACACCATGATAGTCGCGAGAAATGACTAGAAACATGTAAGAAACAGTTGAAATGCTGGTACATAGAGCCGTTCTATCTTTATGTTCATGTTCAATCACGGAGATTAGAGATAGAATGCTGCATGGTGACGAGAGTACAGATAATGTTTACAGTTCTGGCTACTTTAGATGATGTATTTCCGAAGAAAGTGCTTTCAAACATTAAGAATTTCAGTTTAAAAAGCTGAGAATATGGGTATGAAGCTGAGAAATAAAGAGATTACTTTTTATATTCACAACTGAGGCCGAATTGCCTGGCGTTTTCTGAATGGCACAATTTAACTCTTGAAGATTCATGTGTATACTTCTGGGAAAACTGTCTACTTTTGGTAAAACTCTTAAAATACACAATGATAGTCCCAGAAATGATTAGAGACATGTAAGAAACAGTTTAAATACGGGTAAATAGAGCCGTTCTATCCTGATGGCCTAGATCAATCACCGAGATTAGAGGTAGAAGACTCTCAAATGAAGAGAGTAATGATAATGTTTACAATTCCGGCTACTCTAGATGGTGTTTTTCCAAAGAAAGTGCTTCCAACATGAGGAATTTCTGTTTTTAAAGCTCAGAGTATCTGTATGAGGCTGATCAATGAAGAGAATACTGTTTGTATTTACAATTGAGGCTGAATTGCCTGGCATTTTCGTAATGACAAAGTTTACATCCTGAAGATTCATGTATCTACTTCTGGAAAAATGTCTAATTTTGGTAAATGTCTTAAAATACACTAGGATAGTCCGGGAAGTGACTAGAAACATTTAAGAAACACTTGAAATGCTGTATAATAGAGCCGTGCTATCTCTATGGCCTAGTTCAATGACTGAGATTAGAGGTAAAAAACTCTCAAGTGAGGAGAGTAAGGATGAAGTTTACAATTGCGGCTACTCTAGATGTTGTTTTTCCAAGGAAAGTGCTTTCAAACATTAAGAATTGCTGTTTATAAAGCTCAGAATATGTATGAAGCTGATAAATAAAGAGAATACTGTTTCTATTTACAGGTGATTCTAATTACACTGGCGTTTTCTGAATGACTCAATTGAAACCTTGAAGATTGCTGTGTATACTTCTAGAAAAACTGTCTACTTTTGGTAAAACGCTTAACATACGCAATGATAGTCCCGAGAAATGATTAGAAACTTGTAAGAAACACTTGAAAGGCTGGTACATAGAGCCGTTCTATCTTTATGTTTATGTTCAATCACGGATATTAGAGATAGAATGCTGCATAGTGACGAGAGTACAGATAATGTTTACCATTCTGGCTACTTTAGATGACATATTTCCCAAGAATGTGCTTTCAAACATTAAGAATTGCTGTTTATAAAGCTCAGAATATGTAGGAAGCTGATAAATAAAGAGAATACTGTTTCTATTTACGCATGATTCTGATTAGACTGGCGTTTTCTGAATGACTCAATTGAAACCTGGAAGATTGCTGTGTATACTTCTAGGAAAACTGTCTACTTTTGGTAAAACGCTTAACATACACCATGATAGTCGCGAGAAATGACTAGAAACATGTAAGAAACAGTTGAAATGCTGGTACATAGAGCCGTTCTTTCTTTATGTTCATGTTCAATCACGGAGATTAGAGATAGAATGCTGCATAGTGATGAGAGTACAGATAATGTTCACCATTCTGGCTACTTTAGATTATGTATTTCTGAATATAGTGCTTTCAAACATTAAGAATTTCCGTTTAAAAAGCTGAGAATATGGGTATGAAGCTGAGAAATAAAGAGATTACTTTTTATATTCACAACTGAGGCCGAATTGCCTGGCGTTTTCTGAATGGCACAATTTAACTCTTGAAGATTCATGTGTATACTTCTGGGAAAATTGTCTACTTTTGGTAAAACGCTTAACATACGCAATGATAGTCCCGAGAAATGATTAGAAACTTGTAAGAAACACTTGAAAGGCTGGTACATAGAGCCGTTCTATCTTTGTGTTTTTATTCAATCACGGATATTAGAGATAGAATGCTGCATAGTGACGAGAGTACAGATAATGTTTACCATTCTGGCTACTTTAGATGACATATTTCCGAAGAATGTGCTTTCAAACATTAAGAATTGCTGTTTATAAAGCTCAGAATATGTATGAAGCTGATAAATAAGAGAATACTGTTTCTATTTACAGGTGATTGTGATTAGACTGGCGTTTTCTGAATGACTCATTTGAAACCTTGAAGATTCCTTTGTATTCTTCTAGGAAAACTGTCTACTTTTGGTTAAACGCTTAACATACACCATGATAGTCCCGAGAAATGATTAGAAACATGTAAGAAACACTTGAAATGCTGGTACATAGAGCCGTTCTATCTTTATGTTTATGTTCAATCACGGATATTAGACATAGAATGCTGCATAGTGACGAGAGTACAGATAATATTTACCATTCTGGCTACTTTAGATGACATATTTCCGAAGAATGTGCTTTAAAACATTAAGAATTGCTGTTTATAAAGCTCAGAATATGTAGGAAGCTGATAAATAAAGAGAATACTGTTTCTATTTACACATGATTCTGATTAGACTGGCGTTTTCTGAATGACTCAATTGAAACCTTGAAGATTGCTGTGTATACTTCTAGAAAAACTGTCTACTTTTGGTAAAACGCTTACCATACGCAATGATAGTCCCGAGAAATGATTAGAAACTTGTAAGAAACACTTGAAAGGCTGGTACATAGAGCCGTTCTATCTTTATGTTCATGTTCAATCACGGAGATTAGAGATAGAATGCTGCATGGTGACGAGAGTACAGATAATGTTTACCATTCTGGCTACTTTAGATGATGTATTTCCGAAGAAAGTGCTTTCAAACATTAAGAATTTCAGTTTAAAAAGCTGAGAATATGGGTATGAAGCTGAGAAATGAAGAGAATACTTTTTATATTCACAACTGAGGCCGAATTGCCTGGCGTTTTCTGAATGGCAAAATTTAACTCTTGAAGATTCATGTGTATACTTCTGGGAAAACTGTCTACTTTTGGTAAAACTCTTAAAATACACAATGATAGTCCCAGAAATGATTAGAGACATGTAAGAAACAGTTTAAATACGGGTAAATAGAGCCGTTCTATCCTGATGGCCTAGTTCAATCACCGAGATTAGAGGTAGAAAACTCTCAAATTAAGAGAGTAATGATAATGTTTACAATTCCGGCTACTCTAGATGGTGTTTTTCCAAAGAAAGTGCTTCCAACATGAGGAATTTCTGTTTTTAAAGCTCAGAGTATGTGTATGAGGCTGATCAATGAAGAGAATACTCTTTGTATTTACAATTGAGGCTGAATTGCCTGGCATTTTCTTAATGACAAAGTTTACATCCTGAAGATTCATGTATCTACTTCTGGAAAAATGTCTAATTTTGGTAAATCTCTTAAAAAACACTAGGATAGTCCGGGAAGTGACTAGAAACATGTAAGAAACACTTGAAATGCTGTATAATAGAGCCGTGCTATCTTTATGGCCTAGTTCAATGACTGAGATTAGAGGTAAAAAACTCTCAAGTGAGGAGAGTAAGGATGAAGTTTACAATTGCGGCTACTCTAGATGTTGTTTTTCCAAGGAAAGTGCTTTCAAACATTAAGAATTGCTGTTTATAAAGCTCAGAATATGTAGGAAGCTGATAAATAAAGAGAATACTGTTTCTATTTACGCATGATTCTGATTAGACTGGCGTTTTCTGAATGACTCATTTGAAACCTTGAAGATTCCTCTGTATACTTCTAGGAAAACTGTCTACTTTTGGTAAAACGCTTAACATACACCATGATAGTCGCGAGAAATGACTAGAAACATGTAAGAAACAGTTGAAATGCTGGTACATAGAGCCGTTCTATCTTTATGTTCATGTTCAATCACGGAGATTAGAGATAGAATGCTGCATAGTGATGAGAGTACAGATAATGTTCACCATTCTGGCTACTTTAGATTATGTATTTCTGAATATAGTGCTTTCAAACATTAAGAATTTCCGTTTAAAAAGCTGAGAATATGGGTATGAAGCTGAGAAATAAAGAGATTACTTTTTATATTCACAACTGAGGCCGAATTGCCTGGCGTTTTCTGAATGGCACAATTTAACTCTTGAAGATTCATGTGTATACTTCTGGGAAAATTGTCTACTTTTGGTAAAACGCTTAACATACGCAATGATAGTCCCGAGAAATGATTAGAAACTTGTAAGAAACACTTGAAAGGCTGGTACATAGAGCCGTTCTATCTTTATGTTTTCATTCAATCACGGATATTAGAGATAGAATGCTGCATAGTGACGAGAGTACAGATAATGTTGACCATTCTGGCTACTTTAGATGACATATTTCCGAAGAATGTGCTTTCAAACATTAAGAATTGCTGTTTATAAAGCTCAGAATATGTAGGAAGCTGATAAATAAAGAGAATACTGTTTCTATTTACAGGTGATTGTGATTAGACTGGCGTTTTCTGAATGACTCATTTGAAACCTTGAAGATTCCTGTGTATTCTTCTAGGAAAACTGTCTACTTTTGGTTAAACGCTTAACATACACCATGATAGTCCCGAGAAATGATTAGAAACATGTAAGAAACACTTGAAATGCTGGTACATAGAGCCGTTCTATCTTTATGTTTATGTTCAATCACGGATATTAGACATAGAATGCTGCATAGTGACGAGAGTACAGATAATATTTACCATTCTGGCTACTTTAGATGACATATTTCCGAAGAATGTGCTTTAAAACATTAAGAATTGCTGTTTATAAAGCTCAGAATATGTAGGAAGCTGATAAATAAAGAGAATACTGTTTCTATTTACAGGTGATTGTGATTAGACTGGCGTTTTCTGAATGACTCATTTGCAACCTTGAAGATTCCACTGTATACTTCTAGGAAAACTGTCTACTTTTGGTAAAACGCTTAACATACACCATGATAGTCGCGAGAAATGACTAGAAACATGTAAGAAACAGTTGAAATGCTGGTACATAGAGCCGTTCTATCTTTATGTTCATGTTCAATCACGGAGATTAGAGATAGAATGCTGCATGGTGACGAGAGTACAGATAATGTTTACAGTTCTGGCTACTTTAGATGATGTATTTCCGAAGAAAGTGCTTTCAAACATTAAGAATTTCAGTTTAAAAAGCTGAGAATATGGGTATGAAGCTGAGAAATAAAGAGATTACTTTTTATATTCACAACTGAGGCCGAATTGCCTGGCGTTTTCTGAATGGCACAATTTAACTCTTGAAGATTCATGTGTATACTTCTGGGAAAACTGTCTACTTTTGGTAAAACTCTTAAAATACACAATGATAGTCCCAGAAATGATTAGAGACATGTAAGAAACAGTTTAAATACGGGTAAATAGAGCCGTTCTATCCTGATGGCCTAGATCAATCACCGAGATTAGAGGTAGAAGACTCTCAAATGAAGAGAGTAATGATAATGTTTACAATTCCGGCTACTCTAGATGGTGTTTTTCCAAAGAAAGTGCTTCCAACATGAGGAATTGCGGTTTTTAAAGCTCAGAGTATCTGTATGAGGCTGATCAATGAAGAGAATACTGTTTGTATTTACAATTGAGGCTGAATTGCCTGGCATTTTCTTAATGACAAAGTTTACATCCTGAAGATTCATGTATCTACTTCTGGAAAAATGTCTAATTTTGGTAAATCTCTTAAAATACACTAGGATAGTCCGGGAAGTGACTAGAAACATTTAAGAAACACTTGAAATGCTGTATAATAGAGCCGTGCTATCTCTATGGCCTAGTTCAATGACTGAGATTAGAGGTAAAAAACTCTCAAGTGAGGAGAGTAAGGATGAAGTTTACAATTGCGGCTACTCTAGATGTTGTTTTTCCAAGGAAAGTGCTTTCAAACATTAAGAATTGCTGTTTATAAAGCTCAGAATATGTATGAAGCTGATAAATAAAGAGAATACTCTTTCTATTTACAGGTGATTGTGATTAGACTGGCGTTTTCTGAATGACTCAATTGAAACCTTGAAGATTGCTGTGTATACTTCTAGAAAAACTGTCTACTTTTGGTAAAACGCTTAACATACGCAATGATAGTCCCGAGAAATGATTAGAAACTTGTAAGAAACACTTGAAAGGCTGGTACATAGAGCCGTTCTATCTTTATGTTTATGTTCAATCACGGATATTAGAGATAGAATGCTGCATAGTGACGAGAGTACAGATAATGTTTACCATTCTGGCTACTTTAGATGACATATTTCCGAAGAATGTGCTTTCAAACATTAAGAATTGCTGTTTATAAAGCTCAGAATATGTAGGAAGCTGATAAATAAAGAGAATACTGTTTCTATTTACGCATGATTCTGATTAGACTGGCGTTTTCTGAATGACTCAATTGAAACCTGGAAGATTGCTGTGTATACTTCTAGGAAAACTGTCTACTTTTGGTAAAACGCTTAACATACACCATGATAGTCGCGAGAAATGACTAGAAACATGTAAGAAACAGTTGAAATGCTGGTACATAGAGCCGTTCTTTCTTTATGTTCATGTTCAATCACGGAGATTAGAGATAGAATGCTGCATAGTGATGAGAGTACAGATAATGTTCACCATTCTGGCTACTTTAGATTATGTATTTCTGAATATAGTGCTTTCAAACATTAAGAATTTCCGTTTAAAAAGCTGAGAATATGGGTATGAAGCTGAGAAATAAAGAGATTACTTTTTATATTCACAACTGAGGCCGAATTGCCTGGCGTTTTCTGAATGGCACAATTTAACTCTTGAAGATTCATGTGTATACTTCTGGGAAAATTGTCTACTTTTGGTAAAACGCTTAACATACGCAATGATAGTCCCGAGAAATGATTAGAAACTTGTAAGAAACACTTGAAAGGCTGGTACTTAGAGCCGTTCTATCTTTGTGTTTTTATTCAATCACGGATATTAGAGATAGAATGCTGCATAGTGACGAGAGTACAGATAATGTTTACCATTCTGGCTACTTTAGATGACATATTTCCGAAGAATGTGCTTTCAAACATTAAGAATTGCTGTTTATAAAGCTCAGAATATGTAGGAAGCTGATAAATAAAGAGAATACTGTTTCTATTTACAGGTGATTGTGATTAGACTGGCGTTTTCTGAATGACTCATTTGAAACCTTGAAGATTCCTGTGTATTCTTCTAGGAAAACTGTCTACTTTTGGTTAAACGCTTAACATACACCATGATGGTCCCGAGAAATGATTAGAAACATGTAAGAAACACTTGAAATGCTGGTACATAGAGCCGTTCTATCTTTATGTTTATGTTCAATCACGGATATTAGACATAGAATGCTGCATAGTGACGAGAGTACAGATAATATTTACCATTCTGGCTACTTTAGATGACATATTTCCGAAGAATGTGCTTTAAAACATTAAGAATTGCTGTTTATAAAGCTCAGAATATGTAGGAAGCTGATAAATAAAGATAATACTGTTTCTATTTACACATGATTCTGATTAGACTGCGTTTTCTGAATGACTCAATTGAAACCTTGAAGATTGCTGTGTATACTTCTAGAAAACCTGTCTACTTTTGGTAAAACGCTTAACATACGCAATGATAGTCCCGAGAAATGATTAGAAACTTGTAAGAAACACTTGAAAGGCTGGTACATAGAGCCGTTCTATCTTTATGTTCATGTTCAATCACGGAGATTAGAGATAGAATGCTGCATGGTGAGGAGAGTACAGATAATGTTTACCATTCTGGCTACTTTAGATGATGTATTTCCGAAGAAAGTGCTTTCAAACATTAAGAATTTCAGTTTAAAAAGCTGAGAATATGGGTATGAAGCTGAGAAATGAAGAGAATACTTTTTATATTCACAACTGAGGCCGAATTGCCTTGCGTTTTCTGAATGGCAAAATTTAACTCTTGAAGATTCATGTGTATACTTCTGGGAAAACTGTCTACTTTTGGTAAAACTCTTAAAACACACAATGATAGTCCCAGAAATGATTAGAGACATGTAAGAAACAGTTTAAATACGGGTAAATAGAGCCGTTCTATCCTGATGGCCTAGTTCAATCACCGAGATTAGAGGTAGAAAACTCTCAAATTAAGAGAGTAATGATAATGTTTACAATTCCCGCTACTCTAGATGGTGTTTTTCCAAAGAAAGTGCTTCCAACATGAGGAATTTCTGTTTTTAAAGCTCAGAGTATGTGTATGAGGCTGATCAATGAAGAGAATACTCTTTGTATTTACAATTGAGGCTGAATTGCCTGGCATTTTCTTAATGACAAAGTTTACATCCTGAAGATTCATGTATCTACTTCTGGAAAAATGTCTAATTTTGGTAAATCTCTTAAAATACACTAGGATAGTCCGGGAAGTGACTAGAAACATGTAAGAAACACTTGAAATGCTGTATAGTAGAGCCGTGCTATCTTTATGGCCTAGTTCAATGACTGAGATTAGAGGTAAAAAACTCTCAAGTGAGGAGAGTAAGGATGAAGTTTACAATTGCGGCTACTCTAGATGTTGTTTTTCCAAGGAAAGTGCTTTCAAACATTAAGAATTGCTGTTTATAAAGCTCAGAATATGTATGAAGCTGATAAATAAAGAGAATAGTGTTTCTATTTACAGGTGATTCTAATTACACTGGCGTTTTCTGAATGACTCAATTGAAACCTGGAAGATTGCTGTGTATACTTCTAGAAAAACTGTCTACTTTTGGTAAAACGCTTAACATACACCATGATAGTCGCTAGAAATGACTAGAAACATGTAAGAAATAGTTGAAATGCTGGTACATAGAGCCGTTCTATCTTTATGTTCATGTTCAATCATGGAGATTAGAGATAGAATGCTGCATAGTGATGAGAGTACAGATAATGTTTACAGTTCTGGCTACTTTAGATGATGTATTTCCGAAGAAAGTGCTTTCAAACATTAAGAATTTCCGTTTAAAAAGCTGAGAATATGGGTATGAAGCTGAGAAATAAAGAGATTACTTTTTATATTCACAACTGAGGCCGAATTGCCTGGCGTTTTCTGAATGGCACAATTTAACTCTTGAAGATTCATGTGTATACTTCAGGGAAAACTGTCTACTTTTGGTAAAACTCTTAAAATACACAATGATAGTCCCAGAAATGATTGGAGACATGTAAGAAACAGTTTAAATACGGGTAAATAGAGCCGTTCTATCCTGATGGCCTAGATCAATCACCGAGATTAGAGGTAGAAGACTCTCAAATGAAGAGAGTAATGATAATGTTTACAATTCCGGCTACTCTAGATGGTGTTTTTCCAAAGAAAGTGCTTCCAACATGAGGAATTTCTGTTTTTAAAGCTCAGAGTATCTGTATGAGGCTGATCAATGAAGAGAATACTGTTTGTATTTACAATTGAGGCTGAATTGCCTGGCATTTTCTTAATGACAAAGTTTACATCCTGAAGATTCATGTATCTACTTCTGGAAAAATGTCTAATTTTGGTAAATCTCTTAAAATACACTAGGATAGTCCGGGAAGTGACTAGAAACATTTAAGAAACACTTGAAATGCTGTATAATAGAGCCATGCTATCTCTATGGCCTAGTTCAATGACTGAGATTAGAGGTAAAAAACTCTCAAGTGAGGAGAGTAAGGATGAAGTTTACAATTGCGGCTACTCTAGATGTTGTTTTTCCAAAGAAAGTGCTTTCAAACATTAAGAATTGCTGTTTATAAAGCTCAGAATATGTATGAAGCTGATAAATAAAGAGAATACTCTTTCTATTTACAGGTGATTCTAATTACACTGGCGTTTTCTGAATGACTCAATTGAAACCTTGAAGATTGCTGTGTATACTTCTAGAAAAACTGTCTACTTTTGGTAAAACGCTTAACATACGCAATGATAGTCCCGAGAAATGATTAGAAACTTGTAAGAAACACTTGAAAGGCTGGTACATAGAGCCGTTCTTTCTTTATGTTCATGTTCAATCACGGAGATTAGAGATAGAATGCTGCATAGTGATGAGAGTACAGATAATGTTCACCATTCTGGCTACTTTAGATTATGTATTTCTGAATATAGTGCTTTCAAACATTAAGAATTTCCGTTTAAAAAGCTGAGAATATGGGTATGAAGCTGAGAAATAAAGAGATTACTTTTTATATTCACAACTGAGGCCGAATTGCCTGGCGTTTTCTGAATGGCACAATTTAACTCTTGAAGATTCATGTGTATACTTCTGGGAAAATTGTCTACTTTTGGTAAAACGCTTAACATACGCAATGATAGTCCCGAGAAATGATTAGAAACTTGTAAGAAACACTTGAAAGGCTGGTACATAGAGCCATTCTATCTTTATGTTTTCATTCAATCACGGATATTAGAGATAGAATGCTGCATAGTGACGAGAGTACAGATAATGTTGACCATTCTGGCTACTTTAGATGACATATTTCCGAAGAATGTGCTTTCAAACATTAAGAATTGCTGTTTATAAAGCTCAGAATATGTAGGAAGCTGATAAATAAAGAGAATACTGTTTCTATTTACAGGTGATTGTGATTAGACTGGCGTTTTCTGAATGACTCATTTGAAACCTTGAAGATTCCTGTGTATTCTTCTAGGAAAACTGTCTACTTTTGGTTAAACGCTTAACATACACCATGATAGTCCCGAGAAATGATTAGAAACATGTAAGAAACACTTGAAATGCTGGTACATAGAGCCGTTCTATCTTTATGTTTATGTTCAATCACGGATATTAGACATAGAATGCTGCATAGTGACGAGAGTACAGATAATATTTACCATTCTGGCTACTTTAGATGACATATTTCCGAAGAATGTGCTTTAAAACATTAAGAATTGCTGTTTATAAAGCTCAGAATATGTAGGAAGCTGATAAATAAAGAGAATACTGTTTCTATTTACAGGTGATTGTGATTAGACTGGCGTTTTCTGAATGACTCATTTGCAACCTTGAAGATTCCACTGTATACTTCTAGGAAAACTGTCTACTTTTGGTAAAACGCTTAACATACACCATGATAGTCGCGAGAAATGACTAGAAACATGTAAGAAACAGTTGAAATGCTGGTACATAGAGCCGTTCTATCTTTATGTTCATGTTCAATCACGGAGATTAGAGATAGAATGCTGCATGGTGACGAGAGTACAGATAATGTTTACAGTTCTGGCTACTTTAGATGATGTATTTCCGAAGAAAGTGCTTTCAAACATTAAGAATTTCAGTTTAAAAAGCTGAGAATATGGGTATGAAGCTGAGAAATAAAGAGATTACTTTTTATATTCACAACTGAGGCCGAATTGCCTGGCGTTTTCTGAATGGCACAATTTAACTCTTGAAGATTCATGTGTATACTTCTGGGAAAACTGTCTACTTTTGGTAAAACTCTTAAAATACACAATGATAGTCCCAGAAATGATTAGAGACATGTAAGAAACAGTTTAAATACGGGTAAATAGAGCCGTTCTATCCTGATGGCCTAGTTCAATCACCGAGATTAGAGGTAGAAAACTCTCAAATTAAGAGAGTAATGATAATGTTTACAATTCCGGCTACTCTAGATGGTGTTTTTCCAAAGAAAGTGCTTCCAACATGAGGAATTTCTGTTTTTAAAGCTCAGAGTATGTGTATGAGGCTGATCAATGAAGAGAATACTCTTTGTATTTACAATTGAGGCTGAATTGCCTGGCATTTTCTTAATGACAAAGTTTACATCCTGAAGATTCATGTATCTACTTCTGGAAAAATGTCTAATTTTGGTAAATCTCTTAAAATACACTAGGATAGTCCGGGAAGTGACTAGAAACATGTAAGAAACACTTGAAATGCTGTATAATAGAGCCGTGCTATCTTTATGGCCTAGTTCAATGACTGAGATTAGAGGTAAAAAACTCTCAAGTGAGGAGAGTAAGGATGAAGTTGACAATTGCGGCTACTCTAGATGTTGTTTTTCCAAGGAAAGTGCTTTCAAACATTAAGAATTGCTGTTTATAAAGCTCAGAATATGTATGAAGCTGATAAATAAAGAGAATAGTGTTTCTATTTACAGGTGATTCTAATTACACTGGCGTTTTCTGAATGACTCAATTGAAACCTGGAAGATTGCTGTGTATACTTCTAGAAAAACTGTCTACTTTTGGTAAAACGCTTAACATACACCATGATAGTCGCTAGAAATGACTAGAAACATGTAAGAAACAGTTGAAATGCTGGTACATAGAGCCGTTCTATCTTTATGTTCATTTTCAATCATGGAGATTAGAGATAGAATGCTGCATAGTGATGAGAGTACAGATAATGTTTACAGTTCTGGCTACTTTAGATGATGTATTTCCGAAGAAAGTGCTTTCAAACATTAAGAATTTCCGTTTAAAAAGCTGAGAATATGGGTATGAAGCTGAGAAATAAAGAGATTACTTTTTATATTCACAACTGAGGCCGAATTGCCTGGCGTTTTCTGAATGGCACAATTTAACTCTTTAAGATTCATGTGTATACTTCAGGGAAAACTGTCTACTTTTGGTAAAACTCTTAAAATACACAATGATAGTCCCAGAAATGATTGGAGACATGTAAGAAACAGTTTAAATACGGGTAAATAGAGCCGTTCTATCCTGATGGCCTAGATCAATCACCGAGATTAGAGGTAGAAGACTCTCAAATGAAGAGAGTAATGATAATGTTTACAATTCCGGCTACTCTAGATGGTGTTTTTCCAAAGAAAGTGCTTCCAACATGAGGAATTGCGGTTTTTAAAGCTCAGAGTATCTGTATGAGGCTGATCAATGAAGAGAATACTGTTTGTATTTACAATTGAGGCTGAATTGCCTGGCATTTTCTTAATGACAAAGTTTACATCCTGAAGATTCATGTATCTACTTCTGGAAAAATGTCTAATTTTGGTAAATCTCTTAAAATACACTAGGATAGTCCGGGAAGTGACTAGAAACATTTAAGAAACACTTGAAATGCTGTATAATAGAGCCGTGCTATCTCTATGGCCTAGTTCAATGACTGAGATTAGAGGTAAAAAACTCTCAAGTGAGGAGAGTAAGGATGAAGTTTACAATTGCGGCTACTCTAGATGTTGTTTTTCCAAGGAAAGTGCTTTCAAACATTAAGAATTGCTGTTTATAAAGCTCAGAATATGTATGAAGCTGATAAATAAAGAGAATACTCTTTCTATTTACAGGTGATTGTGATTAGACTGGCGTTTTCTGAATGACTCAATTGAAACCTTGAAGATTGCTGTGTATACTTCTAGAAAAACTGTCTACTTTTGGTAAAACGCTTAACATACGCAATGATAGTCCCGAGAAATGATTAGAAACTTGTAAGAAACACTTGAAAGGCTGGTACATAGAGCCGTTCTTTCTTTATGTTCATGTTCAATCACGGAGATTAGAGATAGAATGCTGCATAGTGATGAGAGTACAGATAATGTTCACCATTCTGGCTACTTTAGATTATGTATTTCTGAATATAGTGCTTTCAAACATTAAGAATTTCCGTTTAAAAAGCTGAGAATATGGGTATGAAGCTGAGAAATAAAGAGATTACTTTTTATATTCACAACTGAGGCCGAATTGCCTGGCGTTTTCTGAATGGCACAATTGAACTCTTGAAGATTCATGTGTATACTTCTGGGAAAATTGTCGACTTTTGGTAAAACGCTTAACATACGCAATGATAGTCCCGAGAAATGATTAGAAACTTGTAAGAAACACTTGAAAGGCTGGTACATAGAGCCGTTCTATCTTTATGTTCATGTTCAATCACGGAGATTAGAGATAGAATGCTGCATGGTGACGAGAGTACAGATAATGTTTACCATTCTGGCTACTTTAGATGATGTATTTCCGAAGAAAGTGCTTTCAAACATTAAGAATTTCAGTTTAAAAAGCTGAGAATATGGGTATGAAGCTGAGAAATGAAGAGAATACTTTTTATATTCACAACTGAGGCCGAATTGCCTGGCGTTTTCTTAAAGGCACAATTTAACTCTTGAAGATTCATGTGTATACTTCTGGGAAAATTGTCTACTTTTGGTAAAACGCTTAACATACGCAATGATAGTCCCGAGAAATGATTAGAAACTTGTAAGAAACACTTGAAAGGCTGGTACATAGAGCCGTTCTATCTTTATGTTTTTATTCAATCACGGATATTAGAGATAGAATGCTGCATAGTGACGAGAGTACAGATAATGTTTACCATTCTGGCTACTTTAGATGACATATTTCCGAAGAATGTGCTTTCAAACATTAAGAATTGCTGTTTATAAAGCTCAGAATATGTAGGAAGCTGATAAATAAAGAGAATACTGTTTCTATTTACAGGTGATTGTGATTAGACTGGCGTTTTCTGAATGACTCATTTGAAACCTTGAAGATTCCTGTGTATTCTTCTAGGAAAACTGTCTACTTTTGGTTAAACGCTTAACATACACCATGATGGTCCCGAGAAATGATTAGAAACATGTAAGAAACACTTGAAATGCTGGTACATAGAGCCGTTCTATCTTTATATTTATGTTCAATCACGGATATTAGACATAGAATGCTGCATAGTGACGAGAGTACAGATAATATTTACCATTCTGGCTACTTTAGATGACATATTTCCGAAGAATGTGCTTTAAAACATTAAGAATTGCTGTTTATAAAGCTCAGAATATGTAGGAAGCTGATAAATAAAGAGAATACTGTTTCTATTTACACATGATTCTGATTAGACTGGCGTTTTCTGAATGACTCAATTGAAACCTGGAAGATTGCTGTGTATACTTCTAGGAAAACTGTCTACTTTTGGTAAAACGCTTAACATACACCATGATAGTCGCGAGAAATGACTAGAAACATGTAAGAAACAGTTGAAATGCTGGTACATAGAGCCGTTCTTTCTTTATGTTCATGTTCAATCACGGAGATTAGAGATAGAATGCTGCATAGTGATGAGAGTACAGATAATGTTCACCATTCTGGCTACTTTAGATTATGTATTTCTGAATATAGTGCTTTCAAACATTAAGAATTTCCGTTTAAAAAGCTGAGAATATGGGTATGAAGCTGAGAAATAAAGAGATTACTTTTTATATTCACAACTGAGGCCGAATTGCCTGGCGTTTTCTGAATGGCACAATTTAACTCTTGAAGATTCATGTGTATACTTCTGGGAAAATTGTCTACTTTTGGTAAAACGCTTAACATACGCAATGATAGTCCCGAGAAATGATTAGAAACTTGTAAGAAACACTTGAAAGGCTGGTACATAGAGCCGTTCTATCTTTGTGTTTTTATTCAATCACGGATATTAGAGATAGAATGCTGCATAGTGACGAGAGTACAGATAATGTTTACCATTCTGGCTACTTTAGATGACATATTTCCGAAGAATGTGCTTTCAAACATTAAGAATTGCTGTTTATAAAGCTCAGAATATGTAGGAAGCTGATAAATAAAGAGAATACTGTTTCTATTTACAGGTGATTGTGATTAGACTGGCGTTTTCTGAATGACTCATTTGAAACCTTGAAGATTCCTGTGTATTCTTCTAGGAAAACTGTCTACTTTTGGTTAAACGCTTAACATACACCATGATGGTCCCGAGAAATGATTAGAAACATGTAAGAAACACTTGAAATGCTGGTACATAGAGCCGTTCTATCTTTATGTTTATGTTCAATCACGGATATTAGACATAGAATGCTGCATAGTGACGAGAGTACAGATAATATTTACCATTCTGGCTACTTTAGATGACATATTTCCGAAGAATGTGCTTTAAAACATTAAGAATTGCTGTTTATAAAGCTCAGAATATGTAGGAAGCTGATAAATAAAGAGAATACTGTTTCTATTTACACATGATTCTGATTAGACTGCGTTTTCTGAATGACTCATTTGAAACCTTGAAGATTGCTGTGTATACTTCTAGAAAACCTGTCTACTTTTGGTAAAACGCTTAACATACGCAATGATAGTCCCGAGAAATGATTAGAAACTTGTAAGAAACACTTGAAAGGCTGGTACATAGAGCCGTTCTATCTTTATGTTCATGTTCAATCACGGAGATTAGAGATAGAATGCTGCATGGTGAGGAGAGTACAGATAATGTTTACCATTCTGGCTACTTTAGATGATGTGTTTCCGAAGAAAGTGCTTTCAAACATTAAGAATTTCAGTTTAAAAAGCTGAGAATATGGGTATGAAGCTGAGAAATGAAGAGAATACTTTTTATATTCACAACTGAGGCCGAATTGCCTGGCGTTTTCTGAATGGCAAAATTTAACTCTTGAAGATTCATGTGTATACTTCTGGGAAAACTGTCTACTTTTGGTAAAACTCTTAAAATACACAATGATAGTCCCAGAAATGATTAGAGACATGTAAGAAACAGTTTAAATACGGGTAAATAGAGCCGTTCTATCCTGATGGCCTAGTTCAATCACCGAGATTAGAGGTAGAAAACTCTCAAATTAAGAGAGTAATGATAATGTTTACAATTCCGGCTACTCTAGATGGTGTTTTCCAAAGAAAGTGCTTCCAACATGAGGAATTTCTGTTTTTAAAGCTCAGAGTATGTGTATGAGGCTGATCAATGAAGAGAATACTCTTTGTATTTACAATTGAGGCTGAATTGCCTGGCATTTTCTTAATGACAAAGTTTACATCCTGAAGATTCATGTATCTACTTCTGGAAAAATGTCTAATTTTGGTAAATCTCTTAAAATACACTAGGATAGTCCGGGAAGTGACTAGAAACATGTAAGAAACACTTGAAATGCTGTATAATAGAGCCGTGCTATCTTCATGGCCTAGTTCAATGACTGAGATTAGAGGTAAAAAACTCTCAAGTGAGGAGAGTAAGGATGAAGTTTACAATTGCGGCTACTCTAGATGTTGTTTTTCCAAGGAAAGTGCTTTCAAACATTAAGAATTGCTGTTTATAAAGCTCAGAATATGTATGAAGCTGATAAATAAAGAGAATAGTGTTTCTATTTACAGGTGATTCTAATTACACTGGCGTTTTCTGAATGACTCAATTGAAACCTGGAAGATTGCTGTGTATACTTCTAGAAAAACTGTCTACTTTTGGTAAAACGCTTAACATACACCATGATAGTCGCTAGAAATGACTAGAAACATGTAAGAAACAGTTGAAATGCTGGTACATAGAGCCGTTCTATCTTTATGTTCATGTTCAATCATGGAGATTAGAGATAGAATGCTGCATAGTGATGAGAGTACAGATAATGTTTACAGTTCTGGCTACTTTAGATGATGTATTTCCGAAGAAAGTGCTTTCAAACATTAAGAATTTCCGTTTAAAAAGCTGAGAATATGGGTATGAAGCTGAGAAATAAAGAGATTACTTTTTATATTCACAACTGAGGCCGAATTGCCTGGCGTTTTCTGAATGGCACAATTTAACTCTTTAAGATTCATGTGTATACTTCAGGGAAAACTGTCTACTTTTGGTAAAACTCTTAAAATACACAATGATAGTCCCAGAAATGATTGGAGACATGTAAGAAACAGTTTAAATACGGGTAAATAGAGCCGTTCTATCCTGATGGCCTAGATCAATCACCGAGATTAGAGGTAGAAGACTCTCAAATGAAGAGAGTAATGATAATGTCTACAATTCCGGCTACTCTAGATGGTGTTTTTCCAAAGAAAGTGCTTCCAACATGAGGAATTGCGGTTTTTAAAGCTCAGAGTATCTGTATGAGGCTGATCAATGAAGAGAATACTGTTTGTATTTACAATTGAGGCTGAATTGCCTGGCATTTTCTTAATGACAAAGTTTACATCCTGAAGATTCATGTATCTACTTCTGGAAAAATGTCTAATTTTGGTAAATCTCTTAAAATACACTAGGATAGTCCGGGAAGTGACTAGAAACATTTAAGAAACACTTGAAATGCTGTATAATAGAGCCGTGCTATCTCTATGGCCTAGTTCAATGACTGAGATTAGAGGTAAAAAACTCTCAAGTGAGGAGAGTAAGGATGAAGTTTACAATTGCGGCTACTCTAGATGTTGTTTTTCCAAGGAAAGTGCTTTCAAACATTAAGAATTGCTGTTTATAAAGCTCAGAATATGTATGAAGCTGATAAATAAAGAGAATACTCTTTCTATTTACAGGTGATTGTGATTAGACTGGCGTTTTCTGAATGACTCAATTGAAACCTTGAAGATTGCTGTGTATACTTCTAGAAAAACTGTCTACTTTTGGTAAAACGCTTAACATACGCAATGATAGTCCCGAGAAATGATTAGAAACTTGTAAGAAACACTTGAAAGGCTGGTACATAGAGCCGTTCTATCTTTATGTTTATGTTCAATCACGGATATTAGAGATAGAATGCTGCATAGTGACGAGAGTACAGATAATGTTTACCATTCTGGCTACTTTAGATGACATATTTCCGAAGAATGTGCTTTCAAACATTAAGAATTGCTGTTTATAAAGCTCAGAATATGTAGGAAGCTGATAAATAAAGAGAATACTGTTTCTATTTACGCATGATTCTGATTAGACTGGCGTTTTCTGAATGACTCATTTGAAACCTTGAAGATTCCTCTGTATACTTCTAGGAAAACTGTCTACTTTTGGTAAAACGCTTAACATACCCCATGATAGTCGCGAGAAATGACTAGAAACATGTAAGAAACAGTTGAAATGCTGGTACATAGAGCCGTTCTTTCTTTATGTTCATGTTCAATCACGGAGATTAGAGATAGAATGCTGCATAGTGATGAGAGTACAGATAATGTTCACCATTCTGGCTACTTTAGATTATGTATTTCTGAATATAGTGCTTTCAAACATTAAGAATTTCCGTTTAAAAAGCTGAGAATATGGGTATGAAGCTGAGAAATAAAGAGATTACTTTGTATATTCACAACTGAGGCCGAATTGCCTGGCGTTTTCTGAATGGCACAATTTAACTCTTGAAGATTCATGTGTATACTTCTGGGAAAATTGTCTACTTTTGGTAAAACGCTTAACATACGCAATGATAGTCCCGAGAAATGATTAGAAACTTGTAAGAAACACTTGAAAGGCTGGTACATAGAGCCGTTCTATCTTTATGTTTTCATTCAATCACGGATATTAGAGATAGAATGCTGCATAGTGACGAGAGTACAGATAATGTTGACCATTCTGGCTACTTTAGATGACATATTTCCGAAGAATGTGCTTTCAAACATTAAGAATTGCTGTTTATAAAGCTCAGAATATGTAGGAAGCTGATAAATAAAGAGAATACTGTTTCTATTTACAGGTGATTGTGATTAGACTGGCGTTTTCTGAATGACTCATTTGAAACCTTGAAGATTCCTGTGTATTCTTCTAGGAAAACTGTCTACTTTTGGTTAAACGCTTAACATACACCATGATAGTCCCGAGAAATGATTAGAAACATGTAAGAAACACTTGAAATGCTGGTACATAGAGCCGTTCTATCTTTATGTTTATGTTCAATCACGGATATTAGACATAGAATGCTGCATAGTGACGAGAGTACAGATAATATTTACCATTCTGGCTACTTTAGATGACATATTTCCGAAGAATGTGCTTTAAAACATTAAGAATTGCTGTTTATAAAGCTCAGAATATGTAGGAAGCTGATAAATAAAGAGAATACTGTTTCTATTTACAGGTTATTGTGATTAGACTGGCGTTTTCTGAATGACTCATTTGCAACCTTGAAGATTCCACTGTATACTTCTAGGAAAACTGTCTACTTTTGGTAAAACGCTTAACATACACCATGATAGTCGCGAGAAATGACTAGAAACATGTAAGAAACAGTTGAAATGCTGGTACATAGAGCCGTTCTATCTTTATGTTCATGTTCAATCACGGAGATTAGAGATAGAATGCTGCATGGTGACGAGAGTACAGATAATGTTTACAGTTCTGGCTACTTTAGATGATGTATTTCCGAAGAAAGTGCTTTCAAACATTAAGAATTTCAGTTTAAAAAGCTGAGAATATGGGTATGAAGCTGAGAAATAAAGAGATTACTTTTTATATTCACAACTGAGGCCGAATTGCCTGGCGTTTTCTGAATGGCACAATTTAACTCTTGAAGATTCATGTGTATACTTCTGGGAAAACTGTCTACTTTTGGTAAAACTCTTAAAATACACAATGATAGTCCCAGAAATGATTAGAGACATGTAAGAAACAGTTTAAATACGGGTAAATAGAGCCGTTCTATCCTGATGGCCTAGATCAATCACCGAGATTAGAGGTAGAAGACTCTCAAATGAAGAGAGTAATGATAATGTTTACAATTCCGGCTACTCTAGATGGTGTTTTTCCAAAGAAAGTGCTTCCAACATGAGGAATTTCTGTTTTTAAAGCTCAGAGTATCTGTATGAGGCTGATCAATGAAGAGAATACTGTTTGTATTTACAATTGAGGCTGAATTGCCTGGCATTTTCTTAATGACAAAGTTTACATCCTGAAGATTCATGTATCTACTTCTGGAAAAATGTCTAATTTTGGTAAATCTCTTAAAATACACTAGGATAGTCCGGGAAGTGACTAGAAACATTTAAGAAACACTTGAAATGCTGTATAATAGAGCCGTGCTATCTCTATGGCCTAGTTCAATGACTGAGATTAGAGGTAAAAAACTCTCAAGTGAGGAGAGTAAGGATGAAGTTTACAATTGCGGCTACTCTAGATGTTGTTTTTCCAAGGAAAGTGCTTTCAAACATTAAGAATTGCTGTTTATAAAGCTCAGAATATGTATGAAGCTGATAAATAAAGAGAATACTGTTTCTATTTACAGGTGATTCTAATTACACTGGCGTTTTCTAAATGACTCAATTGAAACCTTGAAGATTGCTGTGTATACTTCTAGAAAAACTGTCTACTTTTGGTAAAACGCTTAACATACGCAATGATAGTCCCGAGAAATGATTAGAAACTTGTAAGAAACACTTGAAAGGCTGGTACATAGAGCCGTTCTATCTTTATGTTTATGTTCAATCACGGATATTAGAGATAGAATGCTGCATAGTGACGAGAGTACAGATAATGTTTACCATTCTGGCTACTTTAGATGACATATTTCCCAAGAATGTGCTTTCAAACATTAAGAATTGCTGTTTATAAAGCTCAGAATATGTAGGAAGCTGATAAATAAAGAGAATACTGTTTCTATTTACGCATGATTCTGATTAGACTGGCGTTTTCTGAATGACTCAATTGAAACCTGGAAGATTGCTGTGTATACTTCTAGGAAAACTGTCTACTTTTGGTAAAACGCTTAACATACACCATGATAGTCGCGAGAAATGACTAGAAACATGTAAGAAACAGTTGAAATGCTGGTACATAGAGCCGTTCTTTCTTTATGTTCATGTTCAATCACGGAGATTAGAGATAGAATGCTGCATAGTGATGAGAGTACAGATAATGTTCACCATTCTGGCTACTTTAGATTATGTATTTCTGAATATAGTGCTTTCAAACATTAAGAATTTCCGTTTAAAAAGCTGAGAATATGGGTATGAAGCTGAGAAATAAAGAGATTACTTTTTATATTCACAACTGAGGCCGAATTGCCTGGCGTTTTCTGAATGGCACAATTTAACTCTTGAAGATTCATGTGTATACTTCTGGGAAAATTGTCTACTTTTGGTAAAACGCTTAACATACGCAATGATAGTCCCGAGAAATGATTAGAAACTTGTAAGAAACACTTGAAAGGCTGGTACATAGAGCCGTTCTATCTTTGTGTTTTTATTCAATCACGGATATTAGAGATAGAATGCTGCATAGTGACGAGAGTACAGATAATGTTTACCATTCTGGCTACTTTAGATGACATATTTCCGAAGAATGTGCTTTCAAACATTAAGAATTGCTGTTTATAAAGCTCAGAATATGTAGGAAGCTGATAAATAAAGAGAATACTGTTTCTATTTACAGGTGATTGTGATTAGACTGGCGTTTTCTGAATGACTCATTTGAAACCTTGAAGATTCCTGTGTATTCTTCTAGGAAAACTGTCTACTTTTGGTTAAACGCTTAACATACACCATGATAGTCCCGAGAAATGATTAGAAACATGTAAGAAACACTTGAAATGCTGGTACATAGAGCCGTTCTATCTTTATGTTTATGTTCAATCACGGATATTAGACATAGAATGCTGCATAGTGACGAGAGTACAGATAATATTTACCATTCTGGCTACTTTAGATGACATATTTCCGAAGAATGTGCTTTAAAACATTAAGAATTGCTGTTTATAAAGCTCAGAATATGTAGGAAGCTGATAAATAAAGAGAATACTGTTTCTATTTACACATGATTCTGATTAGACTGGCGTTTTCTGAATGACTCAATTGAAACCTTGAAGATTGCTGTGTATACTTCTAGAAAAACTGTCTACTTTTGGTAAAACGCTTAACATACGCAATGATAGTCCCGAGAAATGATTAGAAACTTGTAAGAAACACTTGAAAGGCTGGTACATAGAGCCGTTCTATCTTTATGTTTATGTTCAATCACGGATATTAGAGATAGAATGCTGCATAGTGACGAGAGTACAGATAATGTTTACCATTCTGGCTACTTTAGATGACATATTTCCGAAGAATGTGCTTTCAAACATTAAGAATTGCTGTTTATAAAGCTCAGAATATGTAGGAAGCTGATAAATAAAGAGAATACCGTTTCTATTTACAGGTGATTGTGATTAGACTGGCGTTTTCTGAATGACTCATTTGAAACCTTGAAGATTCCTGTGAATTCTTCCATGAAAACTGTCTACTTTTGGTTAAACGCTTAACATACACCATGATAGTCCCGAGAAATGATTAGAAACATGTAAGAAACACTTGAAATGCTGGTACATAGAGCCGTTCTATCTTTATGTTCATGTTCAATCACGGAGATTAGAGATAGAATGCTGCATGGTGACGAGAGTACAGATAATGTTTACCATTCTGGCTACTTTAGATGATGTATTTCCGAAGAAAGTGCTTTCAAACAGTAAGAATTTCAGTTTAAAAAGCTGAGAATATGGGTATGAAGCTGAGAAATGAAGAGAATACTTTTTATATTCACAACTGAGGCCGAATTGCCTGGCGTTTTCTTAAAGGCACAATTTAACTCTTGAAGATTCATGTGTATACTTCTGGGAAAATTGTCTACTTTTGGTAAAACGCTTAACATACGCAATGATAGTCCCGAGAAATGATTAGAAACTTGTAAGAAACACTTGAAAGGCTGGTACATAGAGCCGTTCTATCTTTATGTTTTTATTCAATCACGGATATTAGAGATAGAATGCTGCATAGTGACGAGAGTACAGATAATGTTTACCATTCTGGCTACTTTAGATGACATATTTCCGAAGAATGTGCTTTCAAACATTAAGAATTGCTGTTTATAAAGCTCAGAATATGTAGGAAGCTGATAAATAAAGAGAATACTGTTTCTATTTACAGGTGATTGTGATTAGACTGGCGTTTTCTGAATGACTCATTTGAAACCTTGAAGATTCCTGTGTATTCTTCTAGGAAAACTGTCTACTTTTGGTTAAACGCTTAACATACACCATGACGGTCCCGAGAAATGATTAGAAACATGTAAGAAACACTTGAAATGCTGGTACATAGAGCCGTTCTATCTTTATGTTTATGTTCAATCACGGATATTAGACATAGAATGCTGCATAGTGACGAGAGTACAGATAATATTTACCATTCTGGCTACTTTAGATGACATATTTCCGAAGAATGTGCTTTAAAACATTAAGAATTGCTGTTTATAAAGCTCAGAATATGTAGGAAGCTGATAAATAAAGAGAATACTGTTTCTATTTACACATGATTCTGATTAGACTGGCGTTTTCTGAATGACTCAATTGAAACGTTGAAGATTGCTGTGTATACTTCTAGAAAACCTGTCTACTTTTGGTAAAACGCTTAACATACGCAATGATAGTCCCGAGAAATGATTAGAAACTTGTAAGAAACACTTGAAAGGCTGGTACATAGAGCCGTTCTATCTTTATGTTCATGTTCAATCACGGAGATTAGAGATAGAATGCTGCATGGTGACGAGAGTACAGATAATGTTTACAGTTCTGGCTACTTTAGATGATGTATTTCCGAAGAAAGTGCTTTCAAACATTAAGAATTTCAGTTTAAAAAGCTGAGAATATGGGTATGAAGCTGAGAAATGAAGAGAATACTTTTTATATTCACAACTGAGGCCGAATTGCCTGGCGTTTTCTGAATGGCACAATTTAACTCTTGAAGATTCATGTGTATACTTCTGGGAAAACTGTCTACTTTTGGTAAAACTCTTAAAATACACAATGATAGTCCCAGAAATGATTAGAGACATGTAAGAAACAGTTTAAATACGGGTAAATAGAGCCGTTCTATCCTGATGGCCTAGTTCAATCACCGAGATTAGAGGTAGAAAACTCTCAAATTAAGAGAGTAATGATAATGTTTACAATTCCGGCTACTCTAGATGGTGTTTTTCCAAAGAAAGTGCTTCCAACATGAGGAATTTCTGTTTTTAAAGCTCAGAGTATGTGTATGAGGCTGATCAATGAAGAGAATACTGTTTGTATTTACAATTGAGGCTGAATTGCCTGGCATTTTCTTAATGACAAAGTTTACATCCTGAAGATTCATGTATCTACTTCTGGAAAAATGTCTAATTTTGGTAAATCTCTTAAAATACATTAGGATAGTCCGGGAAGTGACTAGAAACATGTAAGAAACACTTGAAATGCTGTATAATAGAGCCGTGCTATCTTTATGGCCTAGTTCAATGACTGAGATTAGAGGTAAAAAACTCTCAAGTGAGGAGAGTAAGGATGAAGTTTACAATTGCGGCTACTCTAGATGTTGTTTTTCCAAGGAAAGTGCTTTCAAACATTAAGAATTGCTGTTTATAAAGCTCAGAATATGTATGAAGCTGATAAATAAAGAGAATAGTGTTTCTATTTACAGGTGATTCTAATTACACTGGCGTTTTCTGAATGACTCAATTGAAACCTGGAAGATTGCTGTGTATACTTCTAGAAAAACTGTCTACTTTTGGGAAAACGCTTAACATACACCATGATAGTCGCGAGAAATGACTAGAAACATGTAAGAAACAGTTGAAATGCTGGTACATAGAGCCGTTCTATCTTTATGTTCATGTTCAATCATGGAGATTAGAGATAGAATGCTGCATAGTGATGAGAGTACAGATAATGTTTACAGTTCTGGCTACTTTAGATGATGTATTTCCGAAGAAAGTGCTTTCAAACATTAAGAATTTCCGTTTAAAAAGCTGAGAATATGGGTATGAAGCTGAGAAATAAAGAGATTACTTTTTATATTCACAACTGAGGCCGAATTGCCTGGCGTTTTCTGAATGGCACAATTTAACTCTTGAAGATTCATGTGTATACTTCTGGGAAAACTGTCTACTTTTGGTAAAACTCTTAAAATACACAATGATAGTCCCAGAAATGATTAGAGACATGTAAGAAACAGTTTAAATACGGGTAAATAGAGCCGTTCTATCCTGATGCCCTAGATCAATCACCGAGATTAGAGGTAGAAGACTCTCAAATGAAGAGAGTAATGATAATGTTTACAATTCCGGCTACTCTAGATGGTGTTTTTCCAAAGAAAGTGCTTCCAACATGAGGAATTGCGGTTTTTAAAGCTCAGAGTATCTGTATGAGGCTGATCAATGAAGAGAATACTGTTTGTATTTACAATTGAGGCTGAATTGCCTGGCATTTTCTTAATGACAAAGTTTACATCCTGAAGATTCATGTATCTACTTCTGGAAAAATGTCTAATTTTGGTAAATCTCTTAAAATACACTAGGATAGTCCGGGAAGTGACTAGAAACATTTAAGAAACACTTGAAATGCTGTATAATAGAGCCGTGCTATCTCTATGGCCTAGTTCAATGACTGAGATTAGAGGTAAAAAACTCTCAAGTGAGGAGAGTAAGGATGAAGTTTACAATTGCGGCTACTCTAGATGTTGTTTTTCCAAGGAAAGTGCTTTCAAACATTAAGAATTGCTGTTTATAAAGCTCAGAATATGTATGAAGCTGATAAATAAAGAGAATACTCTTTCTATTTACAGGTGATTGTGATTAGACTGGCGTTTTCTGAATGACTCAATTGAAACCTTGAAGATTGCTGTGTATACTTCTAGAAAAACTGTCCACTTTTGGTAAAACGCTTAACATACGCAATGATAGTCCCGAGAAATGATTAGAAACTTGTAAGAAACACTTGAAAGGCTGGTACATAGAGCCGTTCTATCTTTATGTTTATGTTCAATCACGGATATTAGAGATAGAATGCTGCATAGTGACGAGAGTACAGATAATGTTTACCATTCTGGCTACTTTAGATGACATATTTCCGAAGAATGTGCTTTCAAACATTAAGAATTGCTGTTTATAAAGCTCAGAATATGTAGGAAGCTGATAAATAAAGAGAATACTGTTTCTATTTACGCATGATTCTGATTAGACTGGCGTTTTCTGAATGACTCATTTGAAACCTTGAAGATTCCTCTGTATACTTCTAGGAAAACTGTCTACTTTTGGTAAAACGCTTAACATACCCCATGATAGTCGCGAGAAATGACTAGAAACATGTAAGAAACAGTTGAAATGCTGGTACATAGAGCCGTTCTTTCTTTATGTTCATGTTCAATCACGGAGATTAGAGATAGAATGCTGCATAGTGATGAGAGTACAGATAATGTTCACCATTCTGGCTACTTTAGATTATGTATTTCTGAATATAGTGCTTTCAAACATTAAGAATTTCCGTTTAAAAAGCTGAGAATATGGGTATGAAGCTGAGAAATAAAGAGATTACTTTTTATATTCACAACTGAGGCCGAATTGCCTGGCGTTTTCTGAATGGCACAATTTAACTCTTGAAGATTCATGTGTATACTTCTGGGAAAATTGTCTACTTTTGGTAAAACGCTTAACATACGCAATGATAGTCCCGAGAAATGATTAGAAACTTGTAAGAAACACTTGAAAGGCTGGTACATAGAGCCGTTCTATCTTTATGTTTTCATTCAATCACGGATATTAGAGATAGAATGCTGCATAGTGACGAGAGTACAGATAATGTTGACCATTCTGGCTACTTTAGATGACATATTTCCGAAGAATGTGCTTTCAAACATTAAGAATTGCTGTTTATAAAGCTCAGAATATGTAGGAAGCTGATAAATAAAGAGAATACTGTTTCTATTTACAGGTGATTGTGATTAGACTGGCGTTTTCTGAATGACTCATTTGAAACCTTGAAGATTCCTGTGTATTCTTCTAGGAAAACTGTCTACTTTTGGTTAAACGCTTAACATACACCATGATAGTCCCGAGAAATGATTAGAAACATGTAAGAAACACTTGAAATGCTGGTACATAGAGCCGTTCTATCTTTATGTTTATGTTCAATCACGGATATTAGACATAGAATGCTGCATAGTGACGAGAGTACAGATAATATTTACCATTCTGGCTACTTTAGATGACATATTTCCGAAGAATGTGCTTTAAAACATTAAGAATTGCTGTTTATAAAGCTCAGAATATGTAGGAAGCTGATAAATAAAGAGAATACTGTTTCTATTTACAGGTGATTGTGATTAGACTGGCGTTTTCTGAATGACTCATTTGCAACCTTGAAGATTCCACTGTATACTTCTAGGAAAACTGTCTACTTTTGGTAAAACGCTTAACATACACCATGATAGTCGCGAGAAATGACTAGAAACATGTAAGAAACAGTTGAAATGCTGGTACATAGAGCCGTTCTATCTTTATGTTCATGTTCAATCACGGAGATTAGAGATAGAATGCTGCATGGTGACGAGAGTACAGATAATGTTTACAGTTCTGGCTACTTTAGATGATGTATTTCCGAAGAAAGTGCTTTCAAACATTAAGAATTTCAGTTTAAAAAGCTGAGAATATGGGTATGAAGCTGAGAAATAAAGAGATTACTTTTTATATTCACAACTGAGGCCGAATTGCCTGGCGTTTTCTGAATGGCACAATTTAACTCTTGAAGATTCATGTGTATACTTCTGGGAAAACTGTCTACTTTTGGTAAAACTCTTAAAATACACAATGATAGTCCCAGAAATGATTAGAGACATGTAAGAAACAGTTTAAATACGGGTAAATAGAGCCGTTCTATCCTGATGGCCTAGATCAATCACCGAGATTAGAGGTAGAAGACTCTCAAATGAAGAGAGTAATGATAATGTTTACAATTCCGGCTACTCTAGATGGTGTTTTTCCAAAGAAAGTGCTTCCAACATGAGGAATTTCTGTTTTTAAAGCTCAGAGTATCTGTATGAGGCTGATCAATGAAGAGAATACTGTTTGTATTTACAATTGAGGCTGAATTGCCTGGCATTTTCTTAATGACAAAGTTTACATCCTGAAGATTCATGTATCTACTTCTGGAAAAATGTCTAATTTTGGTAAATCTCTTAAAATACACTAGGATAGTCCGGGAAGTGACTAGAAACATTTAAGAAACACTTGAAATGCTGTATAATAGAGCCGTGCTATCTCTATGGCCTAGTTCAATGACTGAGATTAGAGGTAAAAAACTCTCAAGTGAGGAGAGTAAGGATGAAGTTTACAATTGCGGCTACTCTAGATGTTGTTTTTCCAAGGAAAGTGCTTTCAAACATTAAGAATTGCTGTTTATAAAGCTCAGAATATGTATGAAGCTGATAAATAAAGAGAATACTGTTTCTATTTACAGGTGATTCTAATTACACTGGCGTTTTCTGAATGACTCAATTGAAACCTTGAAGATTGCTGTGTATACTTCTAGAAAAACTGTCTACTTTTGGTAAAACGCTTAACATACGCAATGATAGTCCCGAGAAATGATTAGAAACTTGTAAGAAACACTTGAAAGGCTGGTACATAGAGCCGTTCTATCTTTATGTTTATGTTCAATCACGGATATTAGAGATAGAATGCTGCATAGTGACGAGAGTACAGATAATGTTTACCATTCTGGCTACTTTAGATGACATATTTCCCAAGAATGTGCTTTCAAACATTAAGAATTGCTGTTTATAAATCTCAGAATATGTAGGAAGCTGATAAATAAAGAGAATACTGTTTCTATTTACGCATGATTCTGATTAGACTGGCGTTTTCTGAATGACTCAATTGAAACCTGGAAGATTGCTGTGTATACTTCTAGGAAAACTGTCTACTTTTGGTAAAACGCTTAACATACACCATGATAGTCGCGAGAAATGACTAGAAACATGTAAGAAACAGTTGAAATGCTGGTACATAGAGCCGTTCTTTCTTTATGTTCATGTTCAATCACGGAGATTAGAGATAGAATGCTGCATAGTGATGAGAGTACAGATAATGTTCACCATTCTGGCTACTTTAGATTATGTATTTCTGAATATAGTGCTTTCAAACATTAAGAATTTCCGTTTAAAAAGCTGAGAATATGGGTATGAAGCTGAGAAATAAAGAGATTACTTTTTATATTCACAACTGAGGCCGAATTGCCTGGCGTTTTCTGAATGGCACAATTTAACTCTTGAAGATTCATGTGTATACTTCTGGGAAAATTGTCTACTTTTGGTAAAACGCTTAACATACGCAATGATAGTCCCGAGAAATGATTAGAAACTTGTAAGAAACACTTGAAAGGCTGGTACATAGAGCCGTTCTATCTTTGTGTTTTTATTCAATCACGGATATTAGAGATAGAATGCTGCATAGTGACGAGAGTACAGATAATGTTTACCATTCTGGCTACTTTAGATGACATATTTCCGAAGAATGTGCTTTCAAACATTAAGAATTGCTGTTTATAAAGCTCAGAATATGTAGGAAGCTGATAAATAAAGAGAATACTGTTTCTATTTACAGGTGATTGTGATTAGACTGGCGTTTTTTGAATGACTCATTTGAAACCTTGAAGATTCCTGTGTATTCTTCTAGGAAAACTGTCTACTTTTGGTTAAACGCTTAACATACACCATGATAGTCCCGAGAAATGATTAGAAACATGTAAGAAACACTTGAAATGCTGGTACATAGAGCCGTTCTATCTTTATGTTTATGTTCAATCACGGATATTAGACATAGAATGCTGCATAGTGACGAGAGTACAGATAATATTTACCATTCTGGCTACTTTAGATGACATATTTCCGAAGAATGTGCTTTAAAACATTAAGAATTGCTGTTTATAAAGCTCAGAATATGTAGGAAGCTGATAAATAAAGAGAATACTGTTTCTATTTACACATGATTCTGATTAGACTGGCGTTTTCTGAATGACTCAATTGAAACGTTGAAGATTGCTGTGTATACTTCTAGAAAACCTGTCTACTTTTGGTAAAACGCTTAACATACGCAATGATAGTCCCGAGAAATGATTAGAAACTTGTAAGAAACACTTGAAAGGCTGGTACATAGAGCCGTTCTATCTTTATGTTTATGTTCAATCACGGATATTAGAGATAGAATGCTGCATAGTGACGAGAGTACAGATAATGTTTACCATTCTGGCTACTTTAGATGACATATTTCCGAAGAATGTGCTTTCAAACATTAAGAATTGCTGTTTATAAAGCTCAGAATATGTAGGAAGCTGATAAATAAAGAGAATACTGTTTCTATTTACAGGTGATTGTGATTAGACTGGCGTTTTCTGAATGACTCATTTGAAACCTTGAAGATTCCTGTGAATTCTTCCATGAAAACTGTCTACTTTTGGTTAAACGCTTAACATACACCATGATAGTCCCGAGAAATGATTAGAAACATGTAAGAAACACTTGAAATGCTGGTACATAGAGCCGTTCTATCTTTATGTTCATGTTCAATCATGGAGATTAGAGATAGAATGCTGCATGGTGACGAGAGTACAGATAATGTTTACCATTCTGGCTACTTTAGATGATGTATTTCCGAAGAAAGTGCTTTCAAACATTAAGAATTTCAGTTTAAAAAGCTGAGAATATGGGTATGAAGCTGAGAAATGAAGAGAATACTTTTTATATTCACAACTGAGGCCGAATTGCCTGGCGTTTTCTTAAAGGCACAATTTAACTCTTGAAGATTCATGTGTATACTTCTGGGAAAATTGTCTACTTTTGGTAAAACGCTTAACATACGCAATGATAGTCCCGAGAAATGATTAGAAACTTGTAAGAAACACTTGAAAGGCTGGTACATAGAGCCGTTCTATCTTTATGTTTTTATTCAATCACGGATATTAGAGATAGAATGCTGCATAGTGACGAGAGTACAGATAATGTTTACCATTCTGGCTACTTTAGATGACATATTTCCGAAGAATGTGCTTTCAAACATTAAGAATTGCTGTTTATAAAGCTCAGAATATGTAGGAAGCTGATAAATAAAGAGAATACTGTTTCTATTTACAGGTGATTGTGATTAGACTGGCGTTTTCTGAATGACTCATTTGAAACCTTGAAGATTCCTGTGTATTCTTCTAGGAAAACTGTCTACTTTTGGTTAAACGCTTAACATACACCATGATGGTCCCGAGAAATGATTAGAAACATGTAAGAAACACTTGAAATGCTGGTACATAGAGCCGTTCTATCTTTATGTTTATGTTCAATCACGGATATTAGACATAGAATGCTGCATAGTGACGAGAGTACAGATAATGTTTACCATTCTGGCTACTTTAGATGACATATTTCCGAAGAATGTGCTTTAAAACATTAAGAATTGCTGTTTATAAAGCTCAGAATATGTAGGAAGCCGATAAATAAGAGAATACTGTTTCTATTTACAGGTGATTGTGATTAGACTGGCGTTTTCTGAATGACTCATTTGCAACCTTGAAGATTCCACTGTATACTTCTAGGAAAACTGTCTACTTTTGGTAAAACGCTTAACATACACCATGATAGTCGCGAGAAATGACTAGAAACATGTAAGAAACAGTTGAAATGCTGGTACATAGAGCCGTTCTATCTTTATGTTCATGTTCAATCACGGAGATTAGAGATAGAATGCTGCATGGTGACGAGAGTACAGATAATGTTTACAGTTCTGGCTACTTTAGATGATGTATTTCCGAAGAAAGTGCTTTCAAACATTAAGAATTTCCGTTTAAAAAGCTGAGAATATGGGTATGAAGCTGAGAAATAAAGAGATTACTTTTTATATTCACAACTGAGGCCGAATTGCCTGGCGTTTTCTGAATGGCACAATTTAACTCTTGAAGATTCATGTGTATACTTCAGGGAAAACTGTCTACTTTTGGTAAAACTCTTAAAATACACATTGATAGTCCCAGAAATGATTAGAGACATGTAAGAAACAGTTTAAATACGGGTAAATAGAGCCGTTCTATCCTGATGGCCTAGATCAATCACCGAGATTAGATGTAGAAGACTCTCAAATGAAGAGAGTAATGATAATGTTTACAATTCCGGCTACTCTAGATGGTGTTTTTCCAAAGAAAGTGCTTCCAACATGAGGAATTTCTGTTTTTAAAGCTCAGAGTATCTGTATGAGGCTGATCAATGAAGAGAATACTGTTTGTATTTACAATTGAGGCTGAATTGCCTGGCACTTTCTTAATGACAAAGTTTACATCCTGAAGATTCATGTATCTACTTCTGGAAAAATGTCTAATTTTGGTAAATCTCTTAAAATACACTAGGATAGTCCGGGAAGTGACTAGAAACATTTAAGAAACACTTGAAATGCTGTATAATAGAGCCGTGCTATCTTTATGGCCTAGTTCAATGACTGAGATTAGAGGTAAAAAACTCTCAAGTGAGGAGAGTAAGGATGAAGTTTACAATTGCGGATACTCTAGATGTTGTTTTTCCAAGGAAAGTGCTTTCAAACATTAAGAATTGCTGTTTATAAAGCTCAGAATATGTATGAAGCTGATAAATAAAGAGAATACTGTTTCTATTTACAGGTGATTGTGATTAGACTGGCGTTTTCTGAATGACTCATTTGAAACCTTGAAGATTCCTGTGTATTCTTCTAGGAAAACTGTCTACTTTTGGTTAAACGCTTAACGTACACCATGATAGTCCCGAGAAATGATTAGAAACTTGTAAGAAACACTAGAAATGCTGGTACATAGAGCCAATCTATCTTTATGTTTATGTTCAATCACGGATATTAGAGATAGAATGCTGCATAGTGACGAGAGTACAGATAATGTTTACCATTCTGGCTACTTTAGATGACATATTTCCGAAGAATGTGCTTTCAAACATTAAGAATTGCTGTTTATAAAGCTCAGAATATGTAGGAAGCTGATAAATAAAGAGAATACTGTTTCTATTTACAGGTGATTGTGATTAGACTGGCGTTTTCTGAATGACTCATTTGAAACCTTGAAGATTCCTGTGAATTCTTCTAGGAAAACTGTCTACTTTTGGTTAAACGCTTATCATACACCATGATAGTCCCGAGAAATGATTAGAAACATGTAAGAAACACTTGAAATGCTGGTACATAGAGCCGTTCTATCTTTATGTTCATGTTCAATCACGGAGATTAGAGATAGAATGCTGCATGGTGACGAGAGTACAGATAATGTTTACCATTCTGGCTACTTTAGATGATGTATTTTCAAAGAAAGTGCTTTCAAACATTAAGAATTTCAGTTTAAAAAGCTGAGAATATGGGTATGAAGGTGAGAAATGAAGAGAATACTTTTTATATTCACAACTGAGGCCGAATTGCCTGGCGTTTTCTGAATGGCAAAATTTAACTCTTGAAGATTCATGTGTATACTTCTGGGAAAACTGTCTACTTTTGGTAAAACTCTTAAAATACACAATGATAGTCCCAGAAATGATTAGAGACATGTAAGAAACAGTTTAAATACGGGTAAATAGAGCCGTTCTATCCTGATGGCCTAGTTCAATCACCGAGATTAGAGGTAGAAAACTCTCAAATGAAGAGAGTAATGATAATGTTTACAATTCCGGCTCTCTAGACGGTGTTTTTCCAAAGAAAGTGCTTCCAACATGAGGAATTTCTGTTTTTAAAGCTCAGAGTATCTGTATGAGGCTGATCAATGAAGAGAATACTGTTTGTATTTACAATTGAGGCTGAATTGCCTGGCATTTTCTTAATGACAAAGTTTACATCCTGAAGATTCATGTATCTACTTCTAAAAAAATGTCTAATTTTGGTAAAACTCTTAAAATACACTAGGATAGTCCGAGAAGTGACTAGAAACATGTAAGAAACACTTGAAATGCTGTATAATAGAGCCGTGCTATCTTTATGGCCTAGTTCAATGACTGAGATTAGAGGTAAAAAACTCTCAAGTGAGGAGAGTAAGGATGAAGTTTACAATTGCGGCTACTCTAGATGTTGTTTTTCCAAGGAAAGTGCTTTCAAACATTAAGAATTGCTGTTTATAAAGCTCAGAATATGTATGAAGCTGATAAATAAAGAGAATACTGTTTCTATTTACAGGTGATTCTGATTAGACTGGCGTTTTCTGAATGACTCAATTGAAACCTTGAAGATTGCTGTGTATACTTCTAGAAAAACTGTCCACTTTTGGTAAAAGGCTTAACATGCGCAATGATAGTCCCGAGAAATGATTAAAAACTTGTAAGAAACACTTGAAAGGCTGGTACATAGAGCGGTTCTATCTTTATGTTTATGTTCAATCACGGATATTAGAGATAGAAGGCTGCATAGTGACGAGAGTACAGATAATGTTTACCATTCTGGCTACTTTAGATGACATATTTCCGAAGAATGTGCTTTCAAACATTAAGAATTGCTGTTTATAAAGCTCAGAATATGTAGGAAGCTGATAAATAAGAGAATACTGTTTCTATTTACAGGTGATTGTGATTAGACTGGCGTTTTCTGAATGACTCATTTGCAACCTTGAAGATTCCACTGTATACTTCTAGGAAAACTGTCTACTTTTGGTAAAACGCTTAACATACACCATGATAGTCGCGAGAAATGACTAGAAACATGTAAGAAACAGTTGAAATGCTGGTACATAGAGCCGTTCTATCTTTATGTTCATGTTCAATCACGGAGATTAGAGATAGAATGCTGCATGGTGACGAGAGTACAGATAATGTTTACCATTCTGGCTACTTTAGATGATGTATTTCCGAAGAAAGTGCTTTCAAACATTAAGAATTTCAGTTTAAAAAGCTGAGAATATGGGTATGAAGCTGAGAAATAAAGAGATTACTTTTTATATTCACAACTGAGGCCGAATTGCCTGGCGTTTTCTGAATGGCACAATTTAACTCTTGAAGATTCATGTGTATACTTCTGGGAAAACTGTCTACTTTTGGTAAAACTCTTAAAATACACAATGATAGTCCCAGAAATGATTAGAGACATGTAAGAAACAGTTTAAATACGGGTAAATAGAGCAGATCTATCCTGAATGCCTAGTTCAATCACCGAGATTAGAGGTAGAAAACTCTCAAATGAAGAGAGTAATGATAATGTTTACAATTCCGGCTACTCTAGATGGTGTTTTTCCAAAGAAAGTGCTTCCAACATGAGGAATTTCTGTTTTTAAAGCTCAGAGTATGTGTATGAGGCTGATCAATGAAGAGAATACTGTTTGTATTTACAATTGATGCTGAATTGCCTGGCATTTTCTTAATGACAAAGTTTACATCCTGAAGATTCATGTATCTACTTCTGGAAAAATGTCTAATTTTGGTAAATCTCTTAAAATACACTAGGATAGTCCGGGAAGTGACTAGAAACATGTAAGAAACACTTGAAATGCTGTATAATAGAGCCGTGCTATCTTTATGGCCTAGTTCAATGACTGAGATTAGAGGTAAAAAACTCTCAATTGAGGAGAGTAAGGATGAAGTTGACAATTGCGGCTACTCTAGATGTTGTTTTTCCAAGGAAAGTGCTTTCAAACATTAAGAATTGCTGTTTATAAAGCTCAGAATATGTATGAAGCTGATAAATAAAGAGAATACTGTTTCTATTTGCAGGTGATTCTAATTACACTGGCGTTTTCTGAATGACTCAATTGAAACCTGGAAGATTGCTGTGTATACTTCTAGAAAAACTGTCTACTTTTGGTAAAACGCTTAACATACACCATGATAGTCGCGAGAAATGACTAGAATCATGTAAGAAACAGTTGAAATGCTGGTACATAGAGCCGTTCTATCTTTATGTTCATGTTCAATCATGGAGATTAGAGATAGAATGCTGCATAGTGATGAGAGTACAGATAATGTTTACAGTTCTGGCTACTTTAGATGATGTATTTCCGAAGAAAGTGCTTTCAAACATTAAGAATTGCTGTTTATAAAGCTCAGAATATGTAGGAAGCTGATAAATAAAGAGAATACTGTTGCTATTTACAGGTGATTGTGATTAGACTGGCGTTTTCTGAATGACTCATTTGAAACCTTGAAGATTCCTGTGTATTCTTCTAGGAAAACTGTCTACTTTTGGTTAAACGCTTAACATACACCATGATAGTCCCGAGAAATGATTAGAAACATGTAAGAAACACTTGAAATGCTGGTACATAGAGCCGTTCTATCTTTATGTTTATGTTCAATCACGGATATTAGACATAGAATGCTGCATAGTGACGAGAGTACAGATAATATTTACCATTCTGGCTACTTTAGATGACATATTTCCGAAGAATGTGCTTTAAAACATTAAGAATTGCTGTTTATAAAGCTCAGAATATGTAGGAAGCTGATAAATAAAGAGAATACTGTTTCTATTTACACATGATTCTGATTAGACTGGCGTTTTCTGAATGACTCAATTGAAACCTTGAAGATTGCTGTGTATACTTCTAGAAAAACTGTCTACTTTTGGTAAAACGCTTAACATACGCAATGATAGTCCCGAGAAATGATTAGAAACATGTAAGAAACAGTTGAAATGCTGGTACATAGAGCCGTTCTATCTTTATGTTCATGTTCAATCACGGAGATTAGAGATAGAATGCTGCATGGTGACGAGAGTACAGATAATGTTTACCATTCTGGCTACTTTAGATGATGTATTTCCGAAGAAAGTGCTTTCAAACATTAAGAATTTCTGTTTAAAAAGCTGAGAATATGGGTATGAAGCTGAGAAATGAAGAGAATACTTTTTATATTCACCACTGAGGCCGAATTGCCTGGCGTTTTCTGAATGGCACAATTTAACTCTTGAAGATTCATGTGTATACTTCTGGGAAAACTGTCTACTTTTGGTAAAACTCTTAAAATACACAATGATAGTCCCAGAAATGATTAGAGACATGTAAGAAACAGTTTAAATACGGGTAAATAGAGCCGATCTATCCTGATGGCCTAGTTCAATCACCGAGATTAGAGGTAGAAAACTCTCAAATGAAGAGAGTAATGATAATGTTTACAATTCCGGCTACTCTAGATGGTGTTTTTCCAAAGAAAGTGCTTCCAACATGAGGAATTTCTGTTTTTAAAGCTCAGAGTATGTGTATGAGGCTGATCAATGAAGAGAATACTGTTTGTATTTACAATTGAGGCTGAATTGCCTGGCATTTTCTTAATGACAAAGTTTACATCCTGAAGATTCATGTATCTACTTCTAAAAAAATGTCTAATTTTGGTAAAACTCTTAAAATACACTAGGATAGTCCGGGAAGTGACTAGAAACATGTAAGAAACACTTGAAATGCTGTATAATAGAGCCGTGCTATCTTTATGGCCTAGTTCAATGACTGAGATTAGAGGTAAAAAACTCTCAAGTGAGGAGAGTAAGGATGAAGTTTACAATTGCGGCTACTCCAAATGTTGTTTTTCCAAGGAAAGTGCTTTCAAACATTAATAATTGCTGTTTATAAAGCTCAGAATATGTATGAAGCTGATAAATAAAGAGAATACTGTTTCTATTTACAGGTGATTCTGATTAGACTGGCGTTTTCTGAATGACTCAATTGAAACCTTGAAGAATGCTGTGTATCCTTCTAGAAAAACTGTCTACTTTTGGTAAAACGGTTAACATACCCAATGATAGTCGCGAGAAATGATTAGAAACTTGTAAGAAACACTTGAAAGGCTGGTACATAGAGCCGTTCTATCTTTATGTTTATGTTCAATCACGGATATTAGAGATAGAATGCTGCATAGTGACGAGAGTACAGATAATGTTTACCATTCTGGCTACTTTAGATGACATATTTCCGAAGAATGTGCTTTCAAACATTAAGAATTGCTGTTTATAAAGCTCAGAATATGTAGGAAGCTGATAAATAAGAGAATACTGTTTCTATTTACAGGTGATTGTGATTAGACTGGCGTTTTCTGAATGACTCATTTGCAACCTTGAAGATTCCTCTGTATACTTCTAGGAAAACTGTCTACTTTTGGTAAAACGCTTAACATACACCATGATAGTCGCGAGAAATGACTAGAAACATGTAAGAAACAGTTGAAATGCTGGTACATAGAGCCGTTCTTTCTTTATGTTCATGTTCAATCACGGAGATTAGAGATAGAATGCTGCATAGTGATGAGAGTACAGATAATGTTTACCATTCTGTCTACTTTAGATGATGTATTTCTGAAGAAAGTGCTTTCAAACATTAAGAATTTCAGTTTAAAAAGCTGAGAAAATGGGTATGAAGCTGAGAAATGAAGAGAATACTTTTTATATTCACAACTGAGGCCGAATTGCCTGGCGTTTTCTGAATGGCACAATTTAACTATTGAAGATTCATGTGTATACTTCTGGGAAAACTGTCTACTTTTGGTAAAACGCTTAACATACGCAATGATAGTCCCGAGAAATGATTAGAAACTTGTAAGAAACACTTGAAAGGCTGGTACATAGAGCCGTTCTATCTTTATGTTTTTATTCAATCACGGATATTAGAGATAGAATGCTGCATAGTGACGAGAGTACAGATAATGTTTACCATTCTGGCTACTTTAGATGACATATTTCCGAAGAATGTGCTTTCAAACATTAAGAATTGCTGTTTATAAGGCTCAGAATATGTAGGAAGCTGATAAATAAAGAGAATACTGTTTCTATTTACACATGATTCTGATTAGACTGGCGTTTTCTGAATGACTCAATTGAAACCTTGAAGATTGCTGTGTATACTTCTAGAAAAACTGTCTACTTTTGGTAAAACGCTTAACATACGCAATGATAGTCCCGAGAAATGATTAGAAACTTGTAAGAAACACTTGAAAGGCTGGTACATAGAGCCGTTCTATCTTTATGTTTATGTTCAATCACGGATATTAGAGATAGAATGCTGCATAGTGACGAGAGTACAGATAATGTTTACCATTCTGGCTACTTTAGATGACATATTTCCGAAGAATGTGCTTTCAAACATTAAGAATTGCTGTTTATAAAGCTCAGAATATGTAGGAAGCTGATAAATAAAGAGAATACTGTTTCTATTTACGCATGATTCTGATTAGACTGGCGTTTTCTGAATGACTCATTTGAAACCTTGAAGATTCCTCTGTATACTTCTAGGAAAACTGTCTACTTTTGGTAAAACGCTTAACATACACCATGATAGTCGCGAGAAATGACTAGAAACATGTAAGAAACAGTTGAAATGCTGGTACAATGAGCCGTTCTATCTTTATGTTCATGTTCAATCATGGAGATTAGAGATAGAATGCTGCATAGTGATGAGAGTACAGATAATGTTTACAGTTCTGGCTACTTTAGATGATGTATTTCCGAAGAAAGTGCTTTCAAACATTAAGAATTTCCGTTTAAAAAGCTGAGAATATGGGTATGAAGCTGAGAAATAAAGAGATTACTTTTTATATTCACAACTGAGGCCGAATTGCCTGGCGTTTTCTGAATGGCACAATTTAACTCTTGAAGATTCATGTGTATACTTCAGGGAAAACTGTCTACTTTTGGTAAAACTCTTAAAATACACATTGATAGTCCCAGAAATGATTAGAGACATGTAAGAAACAGTTTAAGTACGGGTAAATAGAGCCGTTCTATCCTGATGGCCTAGATCAATCACTGAGATTAGATGTAGAAGACTCTCAAATGAAGAGAGTAATGATAATGTTTACAATTCCGGCTACTCTAGATGGTGTTTTTCCAAAGAAAGTGCTTCCAACATGAGGAATTTCTGTTTTTAAAGCTCAGAGTATCTGTATGAGGCTGATCAATGAAGAGAATACTGTTTGTATTTACAATTGAGGCTGAATTGCCTGGCATTTTCTTAATGACAAAGTTTACATCCTGAAGATTCATGTATCTACTTCTGGAAAAATGTCTAATTTTGGTAAATCTCTTAAAATACACTAGGATAGTCCGGGAAGTGACTAGAAACATTTAAGAAACACTTGAAATGCTGTATAATAGAGCCGTGCTATCTTTATGGCCTAGTTCAATGACTGAGATTAGAGGTAAAAAATTCTCAAGTGAGGAGAGTAAGGATGAAGTTTACAATTGCGGCTACTCTAGATGTTGTTTTTCCAAGGAAAGTGCTTTCAAACATTAAGAATTGCTGTTTATAAAGCTCAGAATATGTATGAAGCTGATAAATAAAGAGAATACTGTTTCTTTTTACAGGTGATTCTGATTAGACTGGCGTTTTCTGAATGACTCAATTGAAATCTTGAAGATTGCTGTGTATACTTCTAGAAAAACTGTCTACTTTTGGTAAAACGCTTAACATACGCAATGATAGTCCCGAGAAATGATTAGAAACTTGTAAGAAACACTTGAAAGGCTGGTACATAGAGCCGTTCTATCTTTATGTTTATGTTCAATCACGGATATTAGAGATAGAATGCTGCATAGTGACGAGAGTACAGATAATGTTTACCATTCTGGCTACTTTAGATGACATATTACCGAAGAATGTGCTTTCAAACATTAAGAATTGCTGTTTATAAAGCTCAGAATATGTAGGAAGCTGATAAATAAAGAGAATACTGTTTCTATTTACAGGTGATTGTGATTAGACTGGCGTTTTCTGAATGACTCATTTGAAACCTTGAAGATTCCTGTGAATTCTTCTAGGAAAACTGTCTACTTTTGGTTAAACGCTTAACATACACCATGATAGTCCCGAGAAATGATTAGAAACATGTAAGAAACAGTTGAAATGCTGGTACATAGAGCCGTTCTATCTTTATGTTCATGTTCAATCACGGAGATTAGAGATAGAATGCTGCATGGTGACGAGAGTACAGATAATGTTTACCATTCTGGCTACTTTAGATGATGTATTTCCGAAGAAAGTGCTTTCAAACATTAAGAATTTCAGTTTAAAAAGCTGAGAATATGGGTATGAAGCTGAGAAATGAAGAGAATACTTTTTATATTCACAACTGAGGCCGAATTGCCTGGCGTTTTCTGAATGGCAAAATTTAACTCTTGAAGATTCATGTGTATACTTCTGGGAAAACTGTCTACTTTTGGTAAAACTCTTAAAATACACAATGATAGTCCCAGAAATGATTAGAGACATGTAAGAAACAGTTTAAATACGGGTAAATAGAGCCGTTCTATCCTGATGGCCTAGTTCAATCACCGAGATTAGAGGTAGAAAACTCTCAAATGAAGAGAGTAATGATAATGTTTACAATTCCGGCTCTCTAGATGGTGTTTTTGCAAAGAAAGTGCTTCCAACATGAGGAATTTCTGTTTTTAAAGCTCAGAGTATCTGTATGAGGCTGATCAATGAAGAGAATACTGTTTGTATTTACAATTGAGGCTGAATTGCCTGGCATTTTCTTAATGACAAAGTTTACATCCTGAAGATTCATGTATCTACTTCTGGAAAAATGTCTAATTTTGGTAAAACTCTTAAAATACACTAGGATAGTCCGGGAAGTGACCAGAAACATGTAAGAAACACTTCAAATGCTGTATAATAGAGCCGTGCTATCTTTATGGCCTAGTTCAATGACTGAGATTAGAGGTAAAAAACTCTCAAGTGAGGAGAGTAAGGATGAAGTTTACAATTGCGGTTACTCTAGATGTTGTTTTTCCAAGGAAAGTGCTTTCAAACATTAAGAATTGCTGTTTATAAAGCTCAGAATATGTATGAAGCTGATAAATAAAGAGAATACTGTTTCTTTTTACAGGTGATTCTGAATAGACTGGCGTTTTCTGAATGACTCAATTGAAACCTTGAAGATTGCTGTGTATAATTCAAGAAAAACTGTCTACTTTTGGTAAAACGCTTAACATACGCAATGATAGTCCCGAGAAATGATTAGAAACTTGTAAGAAACACTTGAAAGGCTGGTACATAGAGCCGTTCTATCTTTATGTTTATATTCAATAACGGATATTAGAGATGGAATGCTGCATAGTGACGAGAGTACAGATAATGTTTACCATTCTGGATACTTTAGATGACATATTTCCGAAGAATGTGCTTTCAAACATTAAGAATTGCTGTTTATAATGCTCAGAATATGTAGGAAGCTGATAAATAAAGAGAATACTGTTTCCATTTACAGGTGATTGTGATTAGACTGGCGTTTTCTGAATGACTCATTTGAAACCTTGAAGATTCCTGTGTATTCTTCTAGGAAAACTGTCTACTTTTGGTTAAACGCTTAACATACACCATGATAGTCCCGAGAAATGATTAGAAACTTGTAAGAAACACTTGAAATGCTGGTACATAGAGCCGTTCTATCTTTATGTTTATGTTCAATCACGGATATTAGACATAGAATGCTGCATAGTGACGAGAGTACAGATAATATTTACCATTCTGGCTACTTTAGATGACATATTTCCGAAGAATGTGCTTTAAAACATTAAGAATTGCTGTTTATAAAGCTCAGAATATGTAGGAAGCTGATAAATAAAGAGAATACTGTTTCTATTTACACATGATTCTGATTAGACTGGCGTTTTCTGAATGACTCAATTGAAACCTTGAAGATTGCTGTGTATACTTCTAGAAAAACTGTCTACTTTTGGTAAAACGCTTAACATACGCAATGATAGTCCCGAGAAATGATTAGAAACTTGTAAGAAACACTTGAAAGGCTGGTACATAGAGCCGTTCTATCTTTATGTTTATGTTCAATCACGGATATTAGAGATAGAATGCTGCATAGTGACGAGAGTACAGATAATGTTTACCATTCTGGCTACTTTAGATGACATATTTCCGAAGAATGTGCTTTCAAACATTAAGAATTGCTGTTTATAAAGCTCAGAATATGTAGGAAGCTGATAAATAAAGAGAATACTGTTTCTATTTACAGGTGATTGTGATTAGACTGGCGTTTTCTGAATGACTCATTTGAAACCTTGAAGATTCCTGTGAATTCTTCCAGGAAAACTGTCTACTTTTGGTTAAACGCTTAACATACACCATGATAGTCCCGAGAAATGATTAGAAACATGTAAGAAACACTTGAAATGCTTGTACATAGAGCCGTTCTATCTTTATGTTCATGTTCAATCACGGAGATTAGAGATAGAATGCTGCATGGTGACGAGAGTACAGATAATGTTTACCATTCTGGCTACTTTAGATGATGTATTTCCGAAGAAAGTGCTTTCAAACATTAAGAATTTCAGTTTAAAAAGCTGAGAATATGGGTATGAAGCTGAGAAATGAAGAGAATACTTTTTATATTCACAACTGAGGCCGAATTGCCTGGCGTTTTCTGAATGGCACAATTTAACTCTTGAAGATTCATGTGTATACTTCTGGGAAAACTGTCTACTTTTGGTAAAACTCTTAAAATACACAATGATAGTCCCAGAAATGATTAGAGACATGTAAGAAACAGTTTAAATACGGGTAAATAGAGCCGATCTATCCTGATGGCCTAGTTCAATCACCGAGATTAGAGGTAGAAAACTCTCAAATGAAGAGAGTAATGATAATGTTTACAATTCCGGCTACTCTAGATGGTGTTTTTCCAAAGAAAGTGCTTCCAACATGAGGAATTTCTGTTTTTAAAGCTCAGAGTATGTGTATGAGGCTGATCAATGAAGAGAATACTGTTTGTATTTACAATTGAGGCTGAATTGCCTGGCATTTTCTTAATGACAAAGTTTACATCCTGAAGATTCATGTATCTACTTCTAAAACAATGTCTAATTTTGGTAAAACTCTTAAAATACACTAGGATAGTCCGGGAAGTGACTAGAAACATGTAAGAAACACTTGAAATGCTGTATAATAGAGCCGTGCTATCTTTATGGCCTAGTTCAATGACTGAGATTAGAGGTAAAAAACTCTCAAGTGAGGAGAGTAAGGATGAAGTTTACAATTGCGGCTACTCTAGATGTTGTTTTTCCAAGGAAAGTGCTTTCAAACATTAAGAATTGCTGTTTATAAAGCTCAGAATATGTATGAAGCTGATAAATAAAGAGAATACTGTTTCTATTTACAGGTGATTGTGATTAGACTGGCGTTTTCTGAATGACTCAATTGAAACCTTGAAGATTGCTGTGTATACTTCTAGAAAAACTGTACTTTTGGTAAAACGCTTAACATACGCAATGATAGTCCCGAGAAATGATTAGAAACTTGTAAGAAACACTTGAAAGGCTGGTACATAGAGCCGTTCTATCTTTATGTTTTTATTCAATCACGGATATTAGAGATAGAATGCTGCATAGTGACGAGAGTACAGATAATGTTTACCATTCTGGCTACTTTAGATGACATATTTCCGAAGAATGTGCTTTCAAACATTAAGAATTGCTGTTTATAAAGCTCAGAATATGTAGGAAGCTGATAAATAAAGAGAATACTGTTTCTATTTACACATGATTCTGATTAGACTGGCGTTTTCTGAATGACTCAATTGAAACCTTGAAGATTGCTGTGTATACTTCTAGAAAAACTGTCTACTTTTGGTAAAACGCTTAACATACGCAATGATAGTCCCGAGAAATGATTAGAAACTTGTAAGAAACACTTGAAAGGCTGGTACATAGAGCCGTTCTATCTTTATGTTTATGTTCAATCATGGATATTAGAGATAGAATGCTGCATAGTGACGAGAGTACAGATAATGTTTACCATTCTGGCTACTTTAGATGACATATTTCCGAAGAATGTGCTTTCAAACATTAAGAATTGCTGTTTATAAAGCTCAGAATATGTAGGAAGCTGATAAATAAAGAGAATACTGTTTCTATTTACAGGTGATTGTGATTAGACTGGCGTTTTCTGAATGACTCATTTGAAACCTTGAAGATTCCTGTGAATTCTTCTAGGAAAACTGTCTACTTTTGGTTAAACGCTTAACATACACCATGATAGTCCCGAGAAATGATTAGAAACATGTAAGAAACACTTGAAATGCTGGTACATAGAGCCGTTCTATCTTTATGTTCATGTTCAATCACGGAGATTAGAGATAGAATGCTGCATGGTGACGAGAGTACAGATAATGTTTACCATTCTGGCTACTTTATATGATGTATTTCCGAAGAAAGTGCTTTCAAACATTAAGAATTTCAGTTTAAAAAGCTGAGAATATGGGTATGAAGCTGAGAAATGAAGAGAATACTTTTTATATTCACAACTGAGGCCGAATTGCCTGGCGTTTTCTGAATGGCAAAATTTAACTCTTGAAGATTCATGTGTATACTTCTGGGAAAACTGTCTACTTTTGGTAAAACTCTTAAAATACACAATGTTAGTCCCAGAAATGATTAGAGACATGTAAGAAACAGTTTAAATACGGGTAAATAGAGCCGTTCTATCCTGATGGCCTAGTTCAATCACCGAGATTAGAGGTAGAAAACTCTCAAATTAAGAGAGTAAAGATAATGTTTACAATTCCGGCTACTCTAGATGGTGTTTTTCCAAAGAAAGTGCTTCCAACATGAGGAATTTCTGTTTTTAAAGCTCAGAGTATGTGTATGAGGCTGATCAATGAAGAGAATACTGTTTGTATTTACAATTGAGGCTGAATTGCCTGGCATTTTCTTAATGACAAAGTTTACATCCTGAAGATTCATGTATCTACTTCTGGAAAAATGTCTAATTTTGGTAAATCTCTTAAAATACACTAGGATAGTCCGGGAAGTGACTAGAAACATGTAAGAAACACTTGAAATGCTGTATAATAGAGCCGTGCTATCTTTATGGACTAGTTCAATGACTGAGATTAGAGGTAAAAAACTCTCAAGTGAGGAGAGTAAGGATGAAGTTTACAATTGCGGCTACTCTAGATGTTGTTTTTCCAAGGAAAGTGCTTTCAAACATTAAGAGTTGCTGTTTATAAAGCTCAGAATATGTATGAAGCTGATAAATAAAGAGAATACTGTTTCTTTTTACAGGTGGTTCTGATTAGACTGGCGTTTTCTGAATGACTCAATTGAAACCTTGAAGATTGCTGTGTATAATTCAAGAAAAACTGTCTACTTTTGGTAAAACGCTTAACATAAGCAATGATAGTCCTGAGAAATGATTAGAAACTTGTAAGAAACACTTGAAAGGCTGGTACATAGAGCCGTTCTATCTTTATGTTTATATTCAATAACGGATATTAGAGATGGAATGCTGCATAGTGACGAGAGTACAGATAATGTTTACCATTCTGGCTACTTTAGATGACATATTTCCGAAGAATGTGCTTTCAAACATTAAGAATTGCTGTTTATAAAGCTCAGAATATGTAGGAAGCTGATAAATAAAGAGAATACTGTTTCTATTTACAGGTGATTGTGATTAGACTGGCGTTTTCTGAATGACTCATTTGAAACCTTGAAGATTCCTGTGTATTCTTCTAGGAAAACTGTCTACTTTTGGTTAAACGCTTAACATACACCATGATAGTCCCGAGAAATGATTTGAAACATGTAAGAAACACTTGAAATGCTGGTACATAGAGCCGTTCTTTCTTTATGTTCATGTTCAATCACGGAGATTAGAGATAGAATGCTGCATAGTGATGAGAGTACAGATAATGTTTACCATTCTGGCTACTTTAGATGACATATTTCCGAAGAATGTGCTTTCAAACATTAAGAATTGCTGTTTATAAAGCTCAGAATATGTAGGAAGCTGATAAATAAAGAGAATACTGTTTCTATTTACAGGTGATTCTAATTACACTGGCGTTTTCTGAATGACTCAATTGAAACCTGGAAGATTGCTGTGTATACTTCTAGAAAAACTGTCTACTTTTGGTAAAACGCTTAACATACACCATGATAGTCGCGAGAAATGACTAGAATCATGTAAGAAACAGTTGAAATGCTGGTACATAGAGCCGTTCTATCTTTATGTTCATGTTCAATCATGGAGATTAGAGATAGAATGCTGCATAGTGATGAGAGTACAGATAATGTTTACAGTTCTGGCTACTTTAGATGATGTATTTCCGAAGAAAGTGCTTTCAAACATTAAGAATTGCCGTTTAAAAAGCTGAGAATATGGGTATGAAGCTGAGAAATAAAGAGATTACTTTTTATATTCACAACTGAGGCCGAATTGCCTGGCGTTTTCTGAATGGCACAATTTAACTCTTGAAGATTCATGTGTATACTTCAGGGAAAACTGTCTACTTTTGGTAAAACTCTTAAAATACACAATGATAGTCCCAGAAATGATTAGAGACATGTAAGAAACAGTTTAAATACGGGTAAATAGAGCCGTTCTATCCTGATGGCCTAGATCAATCACCGAGATTAGAGGTAGAAGACTCTCAAATGAAGAGAGTAATGATAATGTTTACAATTCCGGCTACTCTAGATGGTGTTTTTCCAAAGAAAGTGCTTCCAACATGAGGAATTTCTGTTTTTAAAGCTCAGAGTATCTGTATGAGGCTGATCAATGAAGAGAATACTGTTTGTATTTACAATTGAGGCTGAATTGCCTGGCATTTTCTTAATGACAAAGTTTACATCCTGAAGATTCATGTATCTACTTCTGGAAAAATGTCTAATTTTGGTAAATCTCTTAAAATACACTAGGATAGTCCGGGAAGTGACTAGAAACATTTAAGAAACACTTGAAATGCTGTATAATAGAGCCGTGCTATCTCTATGGCCTAGTTCAATGACTGAGATTAGAGGTAAAAAACTCTCAAGTGAGGAGAGTAAGGATGAAGTTTACAATTGCGGCTACTCTAGATGTTGTTTTTCCAAGGAAAGTGCTTTCAAACATTAAGAATTGCTGTTTATAAAGCTCAGAATATGTATGAAGCTGATAAATAAAGAGAGTACTGTTTCTATTTACAGGTGATTCTGATTAGACTAGCGTTTTCTGAATGACTCAATTGAAACCTTGAAGATTGCTGTGTATACTTCTAGAAAAACTGTCTACTTTTGGTAAAACGCTTAACATACGCAATCATAGTCCCGAGAAATGATTAGAAACTTGTAAGAAACACTTGAAAGGCTGGTACATAGAGCCGTTCTAACTTTATGTTTATGTTCAATCACGGATATTAGAGATAGAATGCTGCATAGTGACGAGAGTACAGATAATGTTTACCATTCTGGCTACTTTAGATGACATATTTCCGAAGAATGTGCTTTTAAACATTAAGAATTGCTGTTTATAAAGCTCAGAATATGTAGGAAGCTGATAAATAAAGAGAATACTGTTTCTATTTACGCATGATTGTGATTAGACTGGCGTTTTCTGAATGACTCATTTGAAACCTTGAAGATTCCTGTGTATTCTTCTAGGAAAACTGTCTACTTTTGGTTAAACGCTTAACATACACCATGATAGTCCCGAGAAATGATTAGAAACATGTAAGAAACACTTGAAATGCTGGTACATAGAGCCGTTCTATCTTTATGTTCATGTTCAATCACGGAGATTAGAGATAGAATGCTGCATGGTGACGAGAGTACAGATAATGTTTACCATTCTGGCTACTTTAGATGATGTATTTCCGAAGAAAGTGCTTTCAAACATTAAGAATTTCAGTTTAAAAAGCTGAGAATATGGGTATGAAGCTGAGAAATGAAGAGAATACTTTTTATATTCAAAACTGAGGCCAAATTGCCTGGCGTTTTCTGAATGGCAAAATTTAACTCTTGAAGATTCATGTGTATACTTCTGGGAAAACTGTCTACTTTTGGTAAAACTCTTAAAATACACAATGATAGTCCCAGAAATGATTAGAGACATGTAAGAAACAGTTTAAAGACGGGTAAATAGAGCCGCTCTATCTTGATGGCCTAGTTCAATCACCGAGATTAGAGGTAGAAAACTCTCAAATGAAGAGAGTAATGATAATGTTTACAATTCCGGCTACTCTAGATGGTGTTTTTCCAAAGAAAGTGCTTCCAACATGAGGAATTTCTGTTTTTAAAGCTCAGAGTATCTGTATGAGGCTGATCAATGAAGAGAATACTTTTTGTATTTACAATTGAGGCTGAATTGCCTGGCATTTTCTTAATGACAAAGTTTACATCCTGAAGATTCATGTATCTACTTCTGGAAAAATGTCTAATTTTGGTAAATCTCTTAAAATACACTAGGATAGTCCGGGAAGTGACTAGAAACATTTAAGAAACACTTGAAATGCTGTATAATAGAGCCGTGCTATCTCTTTGGCCTAGTTCAATGACTGAGATTAGAGGTAAAAAACTCTCAAGTGAGGAGAGTAAGGATGAAGTTTACAATTGCGGCTACTCTAGATGTTGTTTTTCCAAGGAAAGTGCTTTCAAACATTAAGAATTGCTGTTTATAAAGCTCAGAATATGTATGAAGCTGATAAATAAAGAGAATACTGTTTCTATTTACAGGTGATTCTGATTAGACTGGCGTTTTCTGAATGACTCAATTGAAACCTTGAAGATTGCTGTGTATACTTCTAGAAAAACTGTCTACTTTTGGTAAAACGCTTAACATACGCAATGATAGTCCCGAGAAATGATTAGAAACTTGTAAGAAACACTTGAAAGGCTGGTACATAGAGCCGTTCTATCTTTATGTTTATGTTCAATCACGGATATTAGAGATAGAATGCTGCATAGTGACGAGAGTACAGATAATGTTTACCATTCTGGCTACTTTAGATGACATATTTCCGAAGAATGTGCTTTCAAACATTAAGAATTGCTGTTTATAAAGCTCAGAATATGTAGGAAGCTGATAAATAAAGAGAATACTGTTTCTATTTACAGGTGATTGTGATTAGACTGGCGTTTTCTGAATGACTCATTTGAAACCTTGAAGATTCCTGTGAATTCTTCTAGGAAAACTATCTACTTTTGGTTAAACGCTTAACATACACCATGATAGTCCTGAGAAATGATTAGAAACATGTAAGAAACACTTGAAATGCTGGTACATAGAGCCGTTCTATCTTTATGTTCATGTTCAATCACGGAGATTAGAGATCGAATGCTGCATAGTGACTAGAGTACAGATAATGTTTACCATTCTGGCTACTTTAGATGACATATTTCCGAAGAATGTGCTTTCAAACATTAAGAATTGCTGTTTATAAAGCTCAGAATATGTATGAAGCTGATAAATAAAGAGAATACTGTTTCTATTTACAGGTGATTCTAATTACACTGGCGTTTTCTGAATGACTCAATTGAAACCTGGAAGATTGCTGTGTATACTTCTAGAAAAACTGTCTACTTTTGGTAAAACGCTTAACATACACCATGATAGTCGCGAGAAATGACTAGAATCATGTAAGAAACAGTTGAAATGCTGGTACATAGAGCCGTTCTATCTTTATGTTCATGTTCAATCATGGAGATTAGAGATAGAATGCTGCATAGTGATGAGAGTACAGATAATGTTTACAGTTCTGGCTACTTTAGATGATGTATTTCCGAAGAAAGTGCTTTCAAACATTAAGAATTGCCGTTTAAAAAGCTGAGAATATGGGTATGAAGCTGAGAAATAAAGAGATTACTTTTTATATTCACAACTGAGGCCGAATTGCCTGGCGTTTTCTGAATGGCACAATTTAACTCTTGAAGATTCATGTGTATACTTCAGGGAAAACTGTCTACTTTTGGTAAAACTCTTAAAATACACAATGATAGTCCCAGAAATGATTAGAGACATGTAAGAAACAGTTTAAATACGGGTAAATAGAGCCGTTCTATCCTGATGGCCTAGATCAATCACCGAGATTAGAGGTAGAAGACTCTCAAATGAAGAGAGTAATGATAATGTTTACAATTCCGGCTACTCTAGATGGTGTTTTTCCAAAGAAAGTGCTTCCAACATGAGGAATTTCTGTTTTTAAAGCTCAGAGTATCTGTATGAGGCTGATCAATGAAGAGAATACTGTTTGTATTTACAATTGAGGCTGAATTGCCTGGCATTTTCTTAATGACAAAGTTTACATCCTGAAGATTCATGTATCTACTTCTGGAAAAATGTCTAATTTTGGTAAATCTCTTAAAATACACTAGGATAGTCCGGGAAGTGACTAGAAACATTTAAGAAACACTTGAAATGCTGTATAATAGAGCCGTGCTATCTCTATGGCCTAGTTCAATGACTGAGATTAGAGGTAAAAAACTCTCAAGTGAGGAGAGTAAGGATGAAGTTTACAATTGCGGCTACTCTAGATGTTGTTTTTCCAAGGAAAGTGCTTTCAAACATTAAGAATTGCTGTTTATAAAGCTCAGAATATGTATGAAGCTGATAAATAAAGAGAATACTGTTTCTATTTACAGGTGATTCTGATTAGACTGGCGTTTTCTGAATGACTCAATTGAAACCTTGAAGATTGCTGTGTATACTTCTAGAAAAACTGTCTACTTTTGGTAAAACGCTTAACATACGCAATGATAGTCCCGAGAAATGATTAGAAACTTGTAAGAAACACTTGAAAGGCTGGTACATAGAGCCGTTCTATCTTTATATTTATGTTCAATCACGGATATTAGAGATAGAATGCTGCATAGTGACGAGAGTACAGATAATGTTTACCATTCTGGCTACTTTAGATGACATATTTCCGAAGAATGTGCTTTCAAACATTAAGAATTGCTGTTTATAAAGCTCAGAATATGTAGGAAGCTGATAAATAAAGAGAATACTGTTTCTATTTACAGGTGATTGTGATTAGACTGGCGTTTTCTGAATGACTCATTTGAAACCTTGAAGATTCCTGTGAATTCTTCTAGGAAAACTATCTACTTTTGGTTAAACGCTTAACATACACCATGATAGTCCTGAGTAATGATTAGAAACATGTAAGAAACACTTGAAATGCTGGTACATAGAGCCGTTCTATCTTTATGTTCATGTTCAATCACGGAGATTAGAGATCGAATGCTGCATAGTGACGAGAGTACAGATAATGTTTACCATTCTGGCTACTTTAGATGACATATTTCCGAAGAATGTGCTTTCAAACATTAAGAATTGCTGTTTATAAAGCTCAGAATATGTATGAAGCTGATAAATAAAGAGAATACTGTTTCTATTTACAGGTGATTCTAATTACACTGGCGTTTTCTGAATGACTCAATTGAAACCTGGAAGATTGCTGTGTATACTTCTAGAAAAACTGTCTACTTTTGGTAAAACGCTTAACATACACCATGATAGTCGCGAGAAATGACTAGAATCATGTAAGAAACAGTTGAAATGCTGGTACATAGAGCCGTTCTATCTTTATGTTCATGTTCAATCATGGAGATTAGAGATAGAATGCTGCATAGTGATGAGAGTACAGATAATGTTTACAGTTCTGGCTACTTTAGATGATGTATTTCCGAAGAAAGTGCTTTCAAACATTAAGAATTGCCGTTTAAAAGAGCTGAGAATATGGGTATGAAGCTGAGAAATAAAGAGATTACTTTTTATATTCACAACTGAGGCCGAATTGCCTGGCGTTTTCTGAATGGCACAATTTAACTCTTGAAGATTCATGTGTATACTTCAGGGAAAACTGTCTACTTTTGGTAAAACTCTTAAAATACACAATGATAGTCCCAGAAATGATTAGAGACATGTAAGAAACAGTTTAAATACGGGTAAATAGAGCCGTTCTATCCTGATGGCCTAGATCAATCACCGAGATTAGAGGTAGAAGACTCTCAAATGAAGAGAGTAATGATAATGTTTACAATTCCGGCTACTCTAGATGGTGTTTTTCCAAAGAAAGTGCTTCCAACATGAGGAATTTCTGTTTTTAAAGCTCAGAGTATCTGTATGAGGCTGATCAATGAAGAGAATACTGTTTGTATTTACAATTGAGGCTGAATTGCCTGGCATTTTCTTAATGACAAAGTTTACATCCTGAAGATTCATGTATCTACTTCTGGAAAAATGTCTAATTTTGGTAAATCTCTTAAAATACACTAGGATAGTCCGGGAAGTGACTAGAAACATTTAAGAAACACTTGAAATGCTGTATAATAGAGCCGTGCTATCTCTATGGCCTAGTTCAATGACTGAGATTAGAGGTAAAAAACTCTCAAGTGAGGAGAGTAAGGATGAAGTTTACAATTGCGGCTACTCTAGATGTTGTTTTTCCAAGGAAAGTGCTTTCAAACATTAAGAATTGCTGTTTATAAAGCTCAGAATATGTAGGAAGCTGATAAATAAAGAGAATACTGTTTCTATTTACAGGTGATTGTGATTAGACTGGCATTTTCTGAATGACTCAATTGAAACCTTGAAGATTGCTGTGTATACTTCTAGAAAAACTGTCTACTTTTGGTAAAACGCTTAACATACGCAATGATAGTCCCGAGAAATGATTAGAAACTTGTAAGAAACACTTGAAAGTCTGGTACATAGAGCCGTTCTATCTTTATGTTTATGTTCAATCACGGATATTAGAGATAGAATGCTGCATAGTGACGAGAGTACAGATAATGTTTACCATTCTGGCTACTTTAGATGACATATTTCCCAAGAATGTGCTTTCAAACATTAAGAATTGCTGTTTATAAAGCTCAGAATATGTAGGAAGCTGATAAATAAAGAGAATACTGTTTCTATTTACGCATGATTCTGATTAGACTGGCGTTTTCTGAATGACTCATTTGAAACCTTGAAGATTCCTCTGTATACTTCTAGGAAAACTGTCTACTTTTGGTAAAACGCTTAACTTACACCATGATAATCGCGAGAAATGACTAGAAACATGTAAGAAACAGTTGAAATGCTGGTACATAGAGCCGTTCTTTCTTTATGTTCATGTTCAATCACGGAGATTAGAGATAGAATGCTGCATAGTGATGAGAGTACAGATAATGTTTACCATTCTGGCTACTTTATATGACATATTTCCCAAGAATGTGCTTTCAAACATTAAGAATTGCTGTTTATAAAGCTCAGAATATGTAGGAAGCTGATAAATAAAGAGAATACTGTTTCTATTTACTCATGATTCTGATTAGACTGGCGTTTTCTGAATGACTCATTTGAAACCTTGAAGATTCCTCTGTATACTTCTAGGAAAACTGTCTACTTTTGGTAAAACGCTTAACATACACAATGATAGTCGCGAGAAATGACTAGAAACATGTAAGAAACAGTTGAAATGCTGGTACATAGAGCCGTTCTTTCTTTATGTTCATGTTCAATCACGGAGATTAGAGATAGAATGCTGCATAGTGATGAGAGTACAGATAATGTTTACCATTCTGGCTACTTTAGATTATGTATTTCAGAATAAAGTGCTTTCAAACATTAAGAATTTCCGTTTAAAAAGCTGAGAATATGGGTATGAAGCTGAGAAATAAAGAGATTACTTTTTATATTCACAACTGAGGCCGAATTGCCTGGCGTTTTCTGAATGGCACAATTGAACTCTTGAAGATTCATGTGTATACTTCTGGGAAAACTGTCTACTTTTGGTAAAACGCTTAACATACGCAATGATAGTCCCGAGAAATTATTAGAAACTTGTAAGAAACACTTGAAAGGCTGGTACATAGAGCCGTTCTATCTTTATGTTTTTATTCAATCACGGATATTAGAGATAGAATGCTGCATAGTGACGAGAGTACAGATAATGTTTACCATTCTGGCTACTTTAGATGACATATTTCCGAAGAATGTGCTTTCAAACATTAAGAATTGCTGTTTATAAAGCTCAGAATATGTAGGAAGCTGATAAATAAAGAGAATACTGTTTCTATTTACACATGATTCTGATTAGACTGGCGTTTTCTGAATGACTCAATTGAAACCTTGAAGATTGCTGTGTATACTGCTAGAAAAACTGTCTACTTTTGGTAAAACGCTTAACATACGCAATGATAGTCCCGAGAAATGATTAGAAACTTGTAAGAAACACTTGAAAGGCTGGTTCATAGAGCCGTTCTATCTTTATGTTTATGTTCAATCACGGATATTAGAGATAGAATGCTGCATAGTGACGAGAGTATAGATAATGTTTACCATTCTGGCTACTTTAGATGACATATTTCCGAAGAATGTGCTTTCAAACATTAAGAATTGCTGTTTATAAAGCTCAGAATATGTATGAAGCTGATAAATAAAGAGAATACTGTTTCTATTTACAGGTGATTCTAATTACACTGGCGTTTTCTGAATGACTCAATTGAAACCTGGAAGATTGCTGTGTATACTTCTAGAAAAACTGTCTACTTTTGGTAAAACGCTTAACATACACCATGATAGTCGCGAGAAATGACTAGAATCATGTAAGAAACAGTTGAAATGCTGGTACATAGAGCTGTTCTATCTTTATGTTCATGTTCAATCATGGAGATTAGAGATAGAATGGTGCATAGTGATGAGAGTACAGATAATGTTTACAGTTCTGGCTACTTTAGATGATGTATTTCCGAAGAAAGTGCTTTCAAACATTAAGAATTGCCGTTTAAAAAGCTGAGAATATGGGTATGAAGCTGAGAAATAAAGAGATTACTTTTTATATTCACAACTGAGGCCGAATTGCCTGGCGTTTTCTGAATGGCACAATTTAACTCTTGAAGATTCATGTGTATACTTCAGGGAAAACTGTCTACTTTTGGTAAAACTCTTAAAATACACAATGATAGTCCCAGAAATGATTAGAGACATGTAAGAAACAGTTTAAATACGGGTAAATAGAGCCGTTCTATCCTGATGGCCTAGATCAATCACCGAGATTAGAGGTAGAAGACTCTCAAATGAAGAGAGTAATGATAATGTTTACAATTCCGGCTACTCTAGATGGTGTTTTTCCAAAGAAAGTGCTTCCAACATGAGGAATTTCTGTTTTTAAAGCTCAGAGTATCTGTATGAGGCTGATCAATGAAGAGAATACTGTTTGTATTTACAATTGAGGCTGAATTGCCTGGCATTTTCTTAATGACAAAGTTTACATCCTGAAGATTCATGTATCTACTTCTGGAAAAATGTCTAATTTTGGTAAATCTCTTAAAATACACTAGGATAGTCCGGGAAGTGACTAGAAACATTTAAGAAACACTTGAAATGCTGTATAATAGAGCCGTGCTATCTCTATGGCCTAGTTCAATGACTGAGATTAGAGGTAAAAAACTCTCAAGTGAGGAGAGTAAGGATGAAGTTTACAATTGCGGCTACTCTAGATGTTGTTTTTCCAAGGAAAGTGCTTTCAAACATTAAGAATTGCTGTTTATAAAGCTCAGAATATGTATGAAGCTGATAAATAAAGAGAATACTGTTTCTATTTACAGGTGATTGTGATTAGACTGGCGTTTTCTGAATGACTCAATTGAAACCTTGAAGATTGCTGTGTATACTTCTAGAAAAACTGTCTACTTTTGGTAAAACGCTTAACATACGCAATGATAGTCCCGAGAAATGATTAGAAACATGTAAGAAACAGTTGAAATGCTGGTACATAGAGCCGTTCTATCTTTATGTTCATGTTCAATCACGGAGATTAGAGATAGAATGCTGCATGGTGACGAGAGGACAGATAATGTTTACCATTCTGGCTACTTTAGATGATGTATTTCCGAAGAAAGTGCTTTCAAACATTAAGAATTTCTGTTTAAAAAGCTGAGAATATGGGTATGAAGCTGAGAAATGAAGAGAATACTTTTTATATTCACAACTGAGGCCGAATTGCCTGGCGTTTTCTGAATGGCACAATTTAACTCTTGAAGATTCATGTGTATACTTCTGGGAAAACTGTCTACTTTTGGTAAAACTCTTAAAATACACAATGATAGTCCCAGAAATGATTAGAGACATGTAAGAAACAGTTTAAATACGGGTAAATAGAGCCGATCTATCCTGATGGCCTAGTTCAATCACCGAGATTAGAGGTAGAAAACTCTCAAATGAAGAGAGTAATGATAATGTTTACAATTCCGGCTACTCTAGATGGTGTTTTTCCAAAGAAAGTGCTTCCAACATGAGGAATTTCTGTTTTTAAAGCTCAGAGTATGTGTATGAGGCTGATCAATGAAGAGAATACTGTTTGTATTTACAATTGAGGCTGAATTGCCTGGCATTTTCTTAATGACAAAGTTTACATCCTGAAGATTCATGTATCTACTTCTAAAACAATGTCTAATTTTGGTAAAACTCTTAAAATACACTAGGATAGTCCGGGAAGTGACTAGAAACATGTAAGAAACACTTGAAATGCTGTATAATAGAGCCGTGCTATCTTTATGGCCTAGTTCAATGACTGAGATTAGAGGTAAAAAACTCTCAAGTGAGGAGAGTAAGGATGAAGTTTACAATTGCGGCTACACCAAATGTTGTTTTTCCAAGGAAAGTGCTTTCAAACATTAAGAATTGGTGTTTATAATGCTCAGAATATGTATGAAGCTGATAAATAAAGAGAATACTGTTTCTATTTACAGGTGATTCTGATTAGACTGGCGTTTTCTGAATGACTCAATTGAAACCTTGAAGATTGCTGTGTATACTTCTAGAAAAACTGTCTACTTTTGGTAAAACGGTTAACATACGCAACGATAGTCCCGAGAAATGATTAGAAACATGTAAGAAACACTTGAAATGCTGGTACATAGAGCCGTTCTATCTTTATGTTTATGTTCAATCACGGATATTAGACATAGAATGCTGCATAGTGACGAGAGTACAGATAATATTTACCATTCTGGCTACTTTAGATGACATATTTCCGAAGAATGTGCTTTAAAACATTAAGAATTGCTGTTTATAAAGCTCAGATAATGTAGGAAGCTGATAAATAAAGAGAATACTGTTTCTATTTACACATGATTCTGATTAGACTGGCGTTTTCTGAATGACTCAATTGAAACCTTGAAGATTGCTGTGTATACTTCTAGAAAAACTGTCTACTTTTGGTAAAACGCTTAACATACGCAATGATAGTCCCGAGAAATGATTAGAAACATGTAAGAAACAGTTGAAATGCTGGTACATAGAGCCGTTCTATCTTTATGTTCATGTTCAATCACGGAGATTAGAGATAGAATGCTGCATGGTGACGAGAGTACAGATAATGTTTACCATTCTGGCTACTTTAGATGATGTATTTCCGAAGAAAGTGCTTTCAAACATTAAGAATTTCTGTTTAAAAAGCTGAGAATATGGGTATGAAGCTGAGAAATGAAGAGAATACTTTTTATATTCACAACTGAGGCCGAATTGCCTGGCGTTTTCTGAATGGCACAATTTAACTCTTGAAGATTCATGTGTATACTTCTGGGAAAACTGTCTACTTTTGGTAAAACTCTTAAAATACACAATGATAGTCCCAGAAATGATTAGAGACATGTAAGAAACAGTTTAAATACGGGTAAATAGAGCCGATCTATCCTGATGGCCTAGTTCAATCACCGAGATTAGAGGTAGAAAACTCTCAAATGAAGAGAGTAATGATAATGTTTACAATTCCGGCTACTCTAGATGGTGTTTTTCCAAAGAAAGTGCTTCCAACATGAGGAATTTCTGTTTTTAAAGCTCAGAGTATGTGTATGAGGCTGATCAATGAAGAGAATACTGTTTGTATTTACAATTGAGGCTGAATTGCCTGGCATTTTCTTAATGACAAAGTTTACATCCTGAAGATTCATGTATCTACTTCTAAAACAATGTCTAATTTTGGTAAAACTCTTAAAATACACTAGGATAGTCCGGGAAGTGACTAGAAACATGTAAGAAACACTTGAAATGCTGTATAATAGAGCCGTGCTATCTTTATGGCCTAGTTCAATGACTGAGATTAGAGGTAAAAAACTCTCAAGTGAGGAGAGTAAGGATGAAGTTTACAATTGCGGCTACACCAAATGTTGTTTTTCCAAGGAAAGTGCTTTCAAACATTAAGAATTGGTGTTTATAATGCTCAGAATATGTATGAAGCTGATAAATAAAGAGAATACTGTTTCTATTTACAGGTGATTCTGATTAGACTGGCGTTTTCTGAATGACTCAATTGAAACCTTGAAGATTGCTGTGTATACTTCTAGAAAAACTGTCTACTTTTGGTAAAACGGTTAACATACGCAATGATAGTCGCGAGAAATGATTAGAAACTTGTAAGAAACACTTGAAAGGCTGGTACATAGAGCCGTTCTATCTTTATGTTTATGTTCATTCACGGATATTAGAGATAGAATGCTGCATAGTGACGAGAGTACAGATAATGTTTACCATTCTGGCTACTTTAGATGACATATTTTCGAAGAATGTGCTTTCAAACATTAAGAATTGCTGTTTATAAAGCTCAGAATATGTAGGAAGCTGATAAATAAGAGAATACTGTTTCTATTTACAGGTGATTGTGATTAGACTGGCGTTTTCTGAATGACTCATTTGCAACCTTGAAGATTCCTCTGTATACTTCTAGGAAAACTGTCTACTTTTGGTAAAACGCTTAACATACACCATGATAGTCGCGAGAAATGACTAGAAACATGTAAGAAACAGTTGAAATGCTGGTACATAGAGCCGTTCTTTCTTTATGTTCATGTTCAATCACGGAGATTAGAGATAGAATGCTCCATAGTGATGAGAGTACAGATAATGTTTACCATTCTGGCTACTTTAGATTATGTATTTCTGAATAAAGTGCTTTCAAACATTAAGAATTTCCGTTTAAAAAGCTGAGAATATGGGTATGAAGCTGAGAAATAAAGAGATTACTTTTTATATTCACAACTGAGGCCGAATTGCCTGGCGTTTTCTGAATGGCACAATTTAACTCTTGAAGATTCCTGTGTATACTTCTGGGAAAACTGTCTACTTTTGGTAAAACGCTTAACATACGCAATGATAGTCCCGAGAAATGATTAGAAACTTGTAAGAAACACTTGAAAGGCTGGTACATACAGCCGTTCTATCTTTATGTTTTTATTCAATCACGGATATTAGAGATAGAATGCTGCATAGTGACGAGAGTACAGATAATGTTTACCATTCTGGCTACTTTAGATGACATATTTCCGAAGAATGTGCTTTCAAACATTAAGAATTGCTATTTATAAAGCTCAGAATATGTAAGAAGCTGATAAATAAAGAGAATACTGTTTCTATTTACACATGATTCTGATTAGACTGGCGTTTTCTGAATGACTCAATTGAAACCTTGAAGATTGCTGTGTATACTTCTAGAAAAACTGTCTACTTTTGGTAAAACGGTTAACATACGCAATGATAGTCGCGAGAAATGATTAGAAACTTGTAAGAAACACTTGAAAGGCTGGTACATAGAGCCGTTCTATCTTTATGTTTATGTTCAATCACGGATATTAGAGATAGAATGCTACATAGTGACGAGAGTACAGATAATGTTTACCATTCTGGCTACTTTAGATGACATATTTCCGAAGAATGTGCTTTCAAACATTAAGAATTGCTGTTTATAAAGCTCAGAATATGTAGGAAGCTGATAAATAAAGAGAATACTGTTTCTATTTACAGGTGATTGTGATTAGACTGGCGTTTTCTGAATGACTCATTTGAAACCTTGAAGATTCCTGTGAATTCTTCTTGGAAAACTGTCTACTTTTGGTTAAACGCTTAACATACACCATGATAGTCCCGAGAAATGATTAGAAACATGTAAGAAACACTTGAAATGCTGGTACATAGAGCCGTTCTATCTTTATGTTCATGTTCAATCATGGAGATTAGAGATAGAATGCTGCATGGTGACGAGAGTACAGATAATGTTTACCATTCTGGCAACTTTAGATGATGTATTTCCGAAGAAAGTGCTTTCAAACATTAAGAATTTCAGTTTAAAAAGCTGAGAATATGGGTATGAAGCTGAGAAATGAAGAGAATACTTTTTATATTCACAACTGAGGCCGAATTGCCTGGCGTTTTCTGAATGGCAAAATTTAACTCTTGAAGATTCATGTGTATACTTCTGGGAAAACTGTCTACTTTTGGTAAAACTCTTAAAATACACAATGTTAGTCCCAGAAATGATTAGAGACATGTAAGAAACAGTTTAAATACGGGTAAATAGAGCCGTTCTATCCTGATGGCCTAGTTCAATCACCGAGATTACAGGTAGAAAACTCTCAAATGAAGAGAGTAATGATAATGTTTACAATTCCGGCTACTCTAGATGGTGTTTTTCCAAAGAAAGTGCTTCCAACATGAGGAATTTCTGTTTTTAAAGCTCAGAGTATGTGTATGAGGCTGATCAATGAAGAGAATACTGTTTGTATTTACAATTGAGGCTGAATTGCCTGGCATTTTCTTAATGACAAAGTTTACATCCTGAAGATTCATATATCTACTTCTGGAAAAATGTCTAATTTTGGTAAATCTCTTAAAATACACTAGGATAGTCCGGGAAGTGACTAGAAACATGTAAGAAACACTTGAAATGCTGTATAATAGAGCCGTGCTATCTTTATGGCCTAGTTCAATGACTGAGATTAGAGGTAAAAAACTCTCAAGTGAGGAGAGTAAGGATGAAGTTTACAATTGCGGCTACTCTAGATGTTGTTTTTCCAAGGAAAGTGCTTTCAAACATTAAGAATTGCTGTTTATAAAGCTCAGAATATGTAGGAAGCTGATAAATAAAGAGAATACTGTTTCTATTTACAGGTGATTCTAATTACACTGGCGTTTTCTGAATGACTCAATTGAAACCTGGAAGATTGCTGTGTATACTTCTAGAAAAACTGTCTACTTTTGGTAAAACGCTTAACATACACCATGATAGTCGCGAGAAATGACTAGAAACATGTAAGAAACAGTTGAAATGCTGGTACAATGAGCCGTTCTATCTTTATGTTCATGTTCAATCATGGAGATTAGAGATAGAATGCTGCATAGTGATGAGAGTACAGATAATGTTTACAGTTCTGGCTACTTTAGATGATGTATTTCCGAAGAAAGTGCTTTCAAACATTAAGAATTTCAGTTTAAAAAGCTGAGAATATGGGTATGAAGCTGAGAAATGAAGAGAATACTTTTTATATTCACAACTGAGGCCGAATTGCCTGGCGTTTTCTGAATGGTACAATTTAACTCTTGAAGATTCATGTGTATACTTCTGGGAAAACTGTCTACTTTTGGTAAAACTCTTAAAATACACAATGATAGTCCCAGAAATGATTAGAGACATGTAAGAAACAGTTTAAATACGGGTAAATAGAGCCGATCTATCCTGATGGCCTAGTTCAATCACCGAGATTAGAGGTAGAAAACTCTCAAATGAAGAGAGTAATGATAATGTTTACAATTCCGGCTACTCTAGATGGTGTTTTTCCAAAGAAAGTGCTTCCAACATGAGGAATTTCTGTTTTTAAAGCTCAGAGTATGTGTATGAGGCTGATCAATGAAGAGAATACTGTTTGTATTTACAATTGAGGCTGAATTGCCTGGCATTTTCTTAATGACAAAGTTTACATCCTGAAGATTCATGTATCTACTTCTAAAAAAATGTCTAATTTTGGTAAAACTCTTAAAATACACTAGGATAGTCCGGGAAGTGACTAGAAACATTTAAGAAACACTTGAAATGCTGTATAAGAGAGCCGTGCTATCTCTATGGCCTAGTTCAATGACTGAGATTAGAGGTAAAAAACTCTCAAGTGAGGAGAGTAAGGATGAAGTTTACAATTGCGGCTACTCTAGATGTTGTTTTTCCAAGGAAAGTGCTTTCAAACATTAAGAATTGCTGTTTATAAAGCTCAGAATATGTATGAAGCTGATAAATAAAGAGAATACTGTTTCTATTTACAGGTGATTCTGATAGACTGGCGTTTTCTGAATGACTCAATTGAAACCTTGAAGATTGCTGTGTATACCTTTAGAAAAACTGTCTACTTTTGGTAAAACGCTTAACATACGCAATGATAGTCCCAAGAAATGATTAGAAACTTGTAAGAAACACTTGAAAGGCTGGTACATAGAGCCGTTCTATCTTTATGTTTATATTCAATAACGGATATTAGAGATGGAATGCTGCATAGTGACGAGAGTACAGATAATGTTTACCATTCTGGCTACTTTAGATGACATATTTCCGAAGAATGTGCTTTCTAACATTAAGAATTGCTGTTTATAAAGCTCAGAATATGTAGGAAGCTGATAAATAAAGAGAATACTGTTTCTATTTACAGGTGATTGTGATTAGACTGGCGTTTTCTGAATGACTCATTTGAAACCTTGAAGATTCCTGTGTATTCTTCTAGGAAAACTGTCTACTTTTGGTTAAACGCTTAACATACACCATGATAGTCCCGAGAAATGATTAGAAACATGTAAGAAACACTTGAAATGCTGGTACATAGAGCCGTTCTATCTTTATGTTTATGTTCAATCACGGATATTAGACATAGAATGCTGCATAGTGACGAGAGTACAGATAATATTTACCATTCTGGCTACTTTAGATGACATATTTCCGAAGAATGTGCTTTAAAACATTAAGAATTGCTGTTTATAAAGCTCAGAATATGTAGGAAGCTGATAAATAAAGAGAATACTGTTTCTATTTACACATGATTCTGATTAGACTGGCGTTTTCTGAATGACTCAATTGAAACCTTGAAGATTGCTGTGTATACTTCTAGAAAAACTGTCTACTTTTGGTAAAACGCTTAACATACGCAATGATAGTCCCGAGAAATGATTAGAAACTTGTAAGAAACACTTGAAAGGCTGGTACATAGAGCCGTTCTATCTTTATGTTTATGTTCAGTCACGGATATTAGAGATAGAATGCTGCATAGTGACGAGAGTACAGATAATGTTTACCATTCTGGCTACTTTAGATGACATATTTCCGAAGAATGTGCTTTCAAACATTAAGAATTGCTGTTTATAAAGCTCAGAATATGTAGGAAGCTGATAAATAAAGAGAATACTGTTTCTATTTACAGGTGATTGTGATTAGACTGGCGTTTTCTGAATGACTCATTTGAAACCTTGAAGATTCCTGTGAATTCTTCCAGGAAAACTGTCTACTTTTGGTTAAACGCTTAACATACACCATGATAGTCCCGAGAAATGATTAGAAACATGTAAGAAACAGTTGAAATGCTGGTACATAGAGCCTTTCTATCTTTATGTTCATGTTCAATCACGGAGATTAGAGATAGAATGCTGCATGGTGACGAGAGTACAGATAATGTTTACCATTCTGGCTACTTTAGATGATGTATTTCCGAAGAAAGTGCTTTCAAACATTAAGAATTTCAGTTTAAAAAGCTGAGAATATGGGTATGAAGCTGAGAAATGAAGAGAATACTTTTTATATTCACAACTGAGGCCGAATTGCCTGGCGTTTTCTGAATGGCACAATTTAACTCTTGAAGATTCATGTGTATACTTCTGGGAAAACTGTCTACTTTTGGTAAAACTCTTAAAATACACAATGATAGTCCCAGAAATGATTAGAGACATGTAAGAAACAGTTTAAATACGGGTAAATAGAGCCGATCTATCCTGATGGCCTAGTTCAATCACCGAGATTAGAGGTAGAAAACTCTCAAATGAAGAGAGTAATGATAATGTTTACAATTCCGGCTACTCTAGATGGTGTTTTTCCAAAGAAAGTGCTTCCAACATGAGGAATTTCTGTTTTTAAAGCTCAGAGTATGTGTATGAGGCTGATCAATGAAGAGAATACTGTTTGTATTTACAATTGAGGCTGAATTGCCTGGCATTTTCTTAATGACAAAGTTTACATCCTGAAGATTCATGTATCTACTTCTAAAAAAATGTCTAATTTTGGTAAAACTCTTAAAATACACTAGGATAGTCCGGGAAGTGACCAGAAACATTTAAGAAACACTTGAAATGCTGTATAATAGAGCCGTGCTATCTCTATGGCCTAGTTCAATGACTGAGATTAGAGGTAAAAAACTCTCAAGTGAGGAGAGTAAGGATGAAGTTTACAATTGCGGCTACTCTAGATGTTGTTTTTCCAAGGAAAGTGCTTTCAAACATTAAGAATTGCTGTTTATAAAGCTCAGAATATGTATGAAGCTGATAAATAAAGAGAATACTGTTTCTATTTACAGGTGATTCTGATTAGACTGGCGTTTTCTGAATGACTCAATTGAAACCTTGAAGATTGCTGTGTATACCTTTAGAAAAACTGTCTACTTTTGGTAAAACGCTTAACATACGCAATGATAGTCCCGAGAAATGATTAGAAACTTGTAAGAAACACTTGAAAGGCTGGTACATAGAGCCATTCTATCTTTATGTTTATGTTCAATCACGGATATTAGAGATAGAATGCTGCATAGTGACGAGAGTACAGATAATGTTTACCATTCTGGCTACTTTAGATGACATATTACCGAAGAATGTGCTTTCAAACATTAAGAATTGCTGTTTATAAAGCTCAGAATATGTAGGAAGCTGATAAATAAAGAGAATACTGTTTCTATTTACAGGTGATTGTGATTAGACTGGCGTTTTCTGAATGACTCATTTGAAACCTTGAAGATTCCTGTGTATTCTTCTACGAAAACTGTCTACTTTTGGTTAAACGCTTAACATACACCATGATAGTCCCGAGAAATGATTAGAAACTTGTAAGAAACACTAGAAATGCTGGTACATAGAGCCGTTCTATCTTTATGTTTATGTTCAATCACGGATATTAGAGATAGAATGCTGCATAGTGACGAGAGTACAGATAATGTTTACCATTCTGGCTACTTTAGATGACATATTTCCGAAGAATGTGCTTTCAAACATTAAGAATTGCTGTTTATAAAGCTCAGAATATGTAGGAAGCTGATAAATAAAGAGAATACTGTTTCTATTTACAGGTGATTGTGATTAGACTGGCGTTTTCTGAATGACTCATTTGAAACCTTGAAGATTCCTGTGAATTCTTCTAGGAAAACTGTCTACTTTTGGTTAAACGCTTAACATACACCATGATAGTCCCGAGAAATGATTAGAAACATGTAAGAAACAGTTGAAATGCTGGTACATAGAGCCGTTCTATCTTTATGTTCATGTTCAATCACGGAGATTAGAGATAGAATGCTGCATGGTGACGAGAGTACAGATAATGTTTACCATTCTGGCTACTTTAGATGATGTATTTCCGAAGAAAGTGCTTTCAAACATTAAGAATTTCAGTTTAAAAAGCTGAGAATATGGGTATGAAGCTGAGAAATGAAGAGAATACTTTTTATATTCACAACTGAGGCCGAATTGCCTGGCGTTTTCTGAATGGCAAAATTTAACTCTTGAAGATTCATGTGTATACTTCTGGGAAAACTGTCTACTTTTGGTAAAACTCTTAAAATACACAATGATAGTCCCAGAAATGATTAGAGACATGTAAGAAACAGTTTAAATACGGGTAAATAGAGCCGTTCTATCCTGATGGCCTAGTTCAATCACCGAGATTAGAGGTAGAAAACTCTCAAATGAAGAGAGTAATGATAATGTTTACAATTCCGGCTCTCTAGATGGTGTTTTTCCAAAGAAAGTGCTTTCAACATGAGGAATTTCTGTTTTTAAAGCTCAGAGTATCTGTATGAGGCTGATCAATGAAGAGAATACTGTTTGTATTTACAATTGAGGCTGAATTGCCTGGCATTTTCTTAATGACAAAGTTTACATCCTGAAGATTCATGTATCTACTTCTGGAAAAATGTCTAATTTTGGTAAAACTCTTAAAATACATTAGGATAGTCCGGGAAGTGACCAGAAACATGTAAGAAACACTTGAAATGCTGTATAATAGAGCCGTGCTATCTTTATGGCCTAGTTCAATGACTGAGATTAGAGGTAAAAAACTCTCAAGTGAGGAGAGTAAGGATGAAGTTTACAATTGCGGCTACTCTAGATGTTGTTTTTCCAAGGAAAGTGCTTTCAAACATTAAGAATTGCTGTTTATAAAGCTCAGAATATGTATGAAGCTGATAAATAAAGAGAATACTGTTTCTTTTTACAGGTGATTCTGATTAGACTGGCGTTTTCTGAATGACTCAATTGAAACCTTGAAGATTGCTGTGTATAATTCAAGAAAAACTGTCTACTTTTGGTAAAACGCTTTACATACGCAATGATAGTCCCGAGAAATGATTAGAAACTTGTAAGAAACACTTGAAAGGCTGGTACATAGAGCCGTTCTATCTTTATGTTTATATTCAATAACGGATATTAGAGATGGAATGCTGCATAGTGACGAGAGTACAGATAATGTTTACCATTCTGGCTACTTTAGATGACATATTTCCGAAGAATGTGCTTTCAAACATTAAGAATTGCTGTTTATAAAGCTCAGAATATGTAGGAAGCTGATAAATAAAGAGAATACTGTTTCTATTTACAGGTGATTGTGATTAGACTGGCGTTTTCTGAATGACTCATTTGAAACCTTGAAGATTCCTGTGAATTCTTCTAGGAAAACTGTCTACTTTTGGTTAAACGCTTAACATACACCATGATAGTCCCGAGAAATGATTAGAAACATGTAAGAAACAGTTGAAATGCTGGTACATAGAGCCGTTCTATCTTTATGTTCATGTTCAATCACGGAGATTAGAGATAGAATGCTGCATGGTGACGAGAGTACAGATAATGTTTACCATTCTGGCTACTTTAGATGATGTATTTCCGAAGAAAGTGCTTTCAAACATTAAGAATTTCAGTTTAAAAAGCTGAGAATATGGGTATGAAGCTGAGAAATGAAGAGAATACTTTTTATATTCACAACTGAGGCCGAATTGCCTGGCGTTTTCTGAATGGCAAAATTTAACTCTTGAAGATTCATGTGTATACTTCTGGGAAAACTGTCTACTTTTGGTAAAACTCTTAAAATACACAATGATAGTCCCAGAAATGATTAGAGACATGTAAGAAACAGTTTAAATACGGGTAAATAGAGCCGTTCTATCCTGATGGCCTAGTTCAATCACCGAGATTAGAGGTAGAAAACTCTCAAATGAAGAGAGTAATGATAATGTTTACAATTCCGGCTCTCTAGATGGTGTTTTTCCAAAGAAAGTGCTTTCAACATGAGGAATTTCTGTTTTTAAAGCTCAGAGTATCTGTATGAGGCTGATCAATGAAGAGAATACTGTTTGTATTTACAATTGAGGCTGAATTGCCTGGCATTTTCTTAATGACAAAGTTTACATCCTGAAGATTCATGTATCTACTTCTGGAAAAATGTCTAATTTTGGTAAAACTCTTAAAATACACTAGGATAGTCCGGGAAGTGACCAGAAACATGTAAGAAACACTTGAAATGCTGTATAATAGAGCCGTGCTATCTTTATGGCCTAGTTCAATGACTGAGATTAGAGGTAAAAAACTCTCAAGTGAGGAGAGTAAGGATGAAGTTTACAATTGCGGCTACTCTAGATGTTGTTTTTCCAAGGAAAGTGCTTTCAAACATTAAGAATTGCTGTTTATAAAGCTCAGAATATGTATGAAGCTGATAAATAAAGAGAATACTGTTTCTTTTTACAGGTGATTCTGATTAGACTGGCGTTTTCTGAATGACTCAATTGAAACCTTGAAGATTGCTGTGTATAATTCAAGAAAAACTGTCTACTTTTGGTAAAACGCTTAACATACGCAATGATAGTCCCGAGAAATGATTAGAAACTTGTAAGAAACACTTGAAAGGCTGGTACATAGAGCCGTTCTATCTTTATGTTTATATTCAATAACGGATATTAGAGATGGAATGCTGCATAGTGACGAGAGTACAGATAATGTTTACCATTCTGGCTACTTTAGATGACATATTTCCGAAGAATGTGCTTTCAAACATTAAGAATTGCTGTTTATAAAGCTCAGAATATGTAGGAAGCTGATAAATAAAGAGAATACTGTTTCTATTTACAGGTGATTGTGATTAGACTGGCGTTTTCTGAATGACTCATTTGAAACCTTGAAGATTCCTGTGTATTCTTCTAGGAAAACTGTCTACTTTTGGTTAAACGCTTAACATACACCATGATAGTCCCGAGAAATGATTAGAAACATGTAAGAAACACTTGAAATGCTGGTACATAGAGCCGTTCTATCTTTATGTTTATGTTCAATCACGGATATTAGACATAGAATGCTGCATAGTGACGAGAGTACAGATAATATTTACCATTCTGGCTACTTTAGATGACATATTTCCGAAGAATGTGCTTTAAAACATTAAGAATTGCTGTTTATAAAGCTCAGAATATGTAGGAAGCTGATAAATAAAGAGAATACTGTTTCTATTTACACATGATTCTGATTAGACTGGCGTTTTCTGAATGACTCAATTGAAACCTTGAAGATTGCTGTGTATACTTCTAGAAAAACTGTCTACTTTTGGTAAAACGCTTAACATACGCAATGATAGTCCCGAGAAATGATTAGAAACTTGTAAGAAACACTTGAAAGGCTGGTACATAGAGCCGTTCTATCTTTATGTTTATGTTCAATCACGGATATTAGAGATAGAATGCTGCATAGTGACGAGAGTACAGATAATGTTTACCATTCTGGCTACTTTAGATGACATATTTCCGAAGAATGTGCTTTCAAACATTAAGAATTGCTGTTTATAAAGCTCAGAATATGTAGGAAGCTGATAAATAAGAGAATACTGTTTCTATTTACAGGTGATTGTGATTAGACTGGCGTTTTCTGAATGACTCATTTGCAACCTTGAAGATTCCACTGTATACTTCTAGGAAAACTGTCTACTTTTGGTAAAACGCTTAACATACACCATGATAGTCGCGAGAAATGACTAGAAACATGTAAGAAACAGTTGAAATGCTGGTACATAGAGCCGTTCTATCTTTATGTTCATGTTCAATCTCGGAGATTAGAGATAGAATGCTGCATGGTGACGAGAGTACAGATAATGTTTACCATTCTGGCTACTTTAGATGATGTATTTCCGAAGAAAGTGCTTTCAAACATTAAGAATTTCAGTTTAAAAAGCTGAGAATATGGGTATGAAGCTGAGAAATGAAGAGAATACTTTTTATATTCACAACTGAGGCCGAATTGCCTGGCGTTTTCTGAATGGCACAATTTAACTCTTGAAGATTCATGTGTATACTTCTTGGAAAACTGTCTACTTTTGGTAAAACTCTTAAAATACACAATGATAGTCCCAGAAATGATTAGAGACATGTAAGAAACAGTTTAAATACGGGTAAATAGAGCCGATCTATCCTGATGGCCTAGTTCAATCACCGAGATTAGAGGTAGAAAACTCTCAAATGAAGAGAGTAATGATAATGTTTACAATTCCGGCTACTCTAGATGGTGTTTTTCCAAAGAAAGTGCTTCCAACATGAGGAATTTCTGTTTTTAAAGCTCAGAGTATGTGTATGAGGCTGATCAATGAAGAGAATACTGTTTGTATTTACAATTGAGGCTGAATTGCCTGGCATTTTCTTAATGACAAAGTTTACATCCTGAAGATTCATGTATCTACTTCTAAAAAAATGTCTAATTTTGGTAAAACTCTTAAAATACACTAGGATAGTCCGGGAAGTGACCAGAAACATTTAAGAAACACTTGAAATGCTGTATAATAGAGCCGTGCTATCTCTATGGCCTAGTTCAATGACTGAGATTAGAGGTAAAAAACTCTCAAGTGAGGAGAGTAAGGATGAAGTTTACAATTGCGGCTACTCTAGATGTTGTTTTTCCAAGGAAAGTGCTTTCAAACATTAAGAATTGCTGTTTATAAAGCTCAGAATATGTATGAAGCTGATAAATAAAGAGAATACTGTTTCTATTTACAGGTGATTCTGATTAGACTGGCGTTTTCTGAATGACTCAATTGAAACCTTGAAGATTGCTGTGTATACCTTTAGAAAAACTGTCTACTTTTGGTAAAACGCTTAACATACGCAATGATAGTCCCGAGAAATGATTAGAAACTTGTAAGAAACACTTGAAAGGCTGGTACATAGAGCCGTTCTATCTTTATGTTTATGTTCAATCACGGATATTAGAGATAGAATGCTGCATAGTGACGAGAGTACAGATAATGTTTACCATTCTGGCTACTTTAGATGACATATTACCGAAGAATGTGCTTTCAAACATTAAGAATTGCTGTTTATAAAGCTCAGAATATGTAGGAAGCTGATAAATAAAGAGAATACTGTTTCTATTTACAGGTGATTGTGATTAGACTGGCGTTTTCTGAATGACTCATTTGAAACCTTGAAGATTCCTGTGTATTCTTCTAGGAAAACTGTCTACTTTTGGTTAAACGCTTAACATACACCATGATAGTCCCGAGAAATGATTAGAAACTTGTAAGAAACACTAGAAATGCTGGTACATAGAGCCGTTCTATCTTTATGTTTATGTTCAATCACGGATATTAGAGATAGAATGCTGCATAGTGACGAGAGTACAGATAATGTTTACCATTCTGGCTACTTTAGATGACATATTTCCGAAGAATGTGCTTTCAAACATTAAGAATTGCTGTTTATAAAGCTCAGAATATGTAGGAAGCTGATAAATAAAGAGAATACTGTTTCTATTTACAGGTGATTGTGATTAGACTGGCGTTTTCTGAATGACTCATTTGAAACCTTGAAGATTCCTGTGAATTCTTCTAGGAAAACTGTCTACTTTTGGTTAAACGCTTAACATACACCATGATAGTCCCGAGAAATGATTAGAAACATGTAAGAAACAGTTGAAATGCTGGTACATAGAGCCGTTCTATCTTTATGTTCATGTTCAATCACGGAGATTAGAGATAGAATGCTGCATGGTGACGAGAGTACAGATAATGTTTACCATTCTGGCTACTTTAGATGATGTATTTCCGAAGAAAGTGCTTTCAAACATTAAGAATTTCAGTTTAAAAAGCTGAGAATATGGGTATGAAGCTGAGAAATGAAGAGAATACTTTTTATATTCACAACTGAGGCCGAATTGCCTGGCGTTTTCTGAATGGCAAAATTTAACTCTTGAAGATTCATGTGTATACTTCTGGGAAAACTGTCCACTTTTGGTAAAACTCTTAAAATACACAATGATAGTCCCAGAAATGATTAGAGACATGTAAGAAACAGTTTAAATACGGGTAAATAGAGCCGTTCTATCCTGATGGCCTAGTTCAATCACCGAGATTAGAGGTAGAAAACTCTCAAATGAAGAGAGTAATGATAATGTTTACAATTCCGGCTCTCTAGATGGTGTTTTTCCAAAGAAAGTGCTTTCAACATGAGGAATTTCTGTTTTTAAAGCTCAGAGTATCTGTATGAGGCTGATCAATGAAGAGAATACTGTTTGTATTTACAATTGAGGCTGAATTGCCTGGCATTTTCTTAATGACAAAGTTTACATCCTGAAGATTCATGTATCTACTTCTGGAAAAATGTCTAATTTTGGTAAAACTCTTAAAATACACTAGGATAGTCCGGGAAGTGACCAGAAACATGTAAGAAACACTTGAAATGCTGTATAATAGAGCCGTGCTATCTTTATGGCCTAGTTCAATGACTGAGATTAGAGGTAAAAAACTCTCAAGTGAGGAGAGTAAGGATGAAGTTTACAATTGCGGCTACTCTAGATGTTGTTTTTCCAAGGAAAGTGCTTTCAAACATTAAGAATTGCTGTTTATAAAGCTCAGAATATGTATGAAGCTGATAAATAAAGAGAATACTGTTTCTTTTTACAGGTGATTCTGATTAGACTGGCGTTTTCTGAATGACTCAATTGAAACCTTGAAGATTGCTGTGTATAATTCAAGAAAAACTGTCTACTTTTGGTAAAACGCTTAACATACGCAATGATAGTCCCAAGAAATGATTAGAAACTTGTAAGAAACACTTGAAAGGCTGGTACATAGAGCCGTTCTATCTTTATGTTTATATTCAATAACGGATATTAGAGATGGAATGCTGCATAGTGACGAGAGTACAGATAATGTTTACCATTCTGGCTACTTTAGATGACATATTTCCGAAGAATGTGCTTTCAAACATTAAGAATTGCTGTTTATAAAGCTCAGAATATGTAGGAAGCTGATAAATAAAGAGAATACTGTTTCTATTTACAGGTGATTGTGATTAGACTGGCGTTTTCTGAATGACTCATTTGAAACCTTGAAGATTCCTGTGTATTCTTCTAGGAAAACTGTCTACTTTTGGTTAAACGCTTAACATACACCATGATAGTCCCGAGAAATGATTAGAAACATGTAAGAAACACTTGAAATGCTGGTACATAGAGCCGTTCTATCTTTATGTTTATGTTCAATCACGGATATTAGACATAGAATGCTGCATAGTGACGAGAGTACAGATAATATTTACCATTCTGGCTACTTTAGATGACATATTTCCGAAGAATGTGCTTTAAAACATTAAGAATTGCTGTTTATAAAGCTCAGAATATGTAGGAAGCTGATAAATAAAGAGAATACTGTTTCTATTTACACATGATTCTGATTAGACTGGCGTTTTCTGAATGACTCAATTGAAACCTTGAAGATTGCTGTGTATACTTCTAGAAAAACTGTCTACTTTTGGTAAAACGCTTAACATACGCAATGATAGTCCCGAGAAATGATTAGAAACTTGTAAGAAACACTTGAAAGGCTGGTACATAGAGCCGTTCTATCTTTCTGTTTATGTTCAATCACGGATATTAGAGATAGAATGCTGCATAGTGACGAGAGTACAGATAATGTTTACCATTCTGGCTACTTTAGATGACATATTTCCGAAGAATGTGCTTTCAAACATTAAGAATTGCTGTTTATAAAGCTCAGAATATGTAGGAAGCTGATAAATAAAGAGAATACTGTTTCTATTTACAGGTGATTGTGATTAGACTGGCGTTTTCTGAATGACTCATTTGAAACCTTGAAGATTCCTGTGAATTCTTCCAGGAAAACTGTCTACTTTTGGTTAAACGCTTAACATACACCATGATAGTCGCGAGAAATGACTAGAAACATGTAAGAAACAGTTGAAATGCTGGTACATAGAGCCGTTCTATCTTTATGTTCATGTTCAATCACGGAGATTAGAGATAGAATGCTGCATGGTGACGAGAGTACAGATAATGTTTACCATTCTGGCTACTTTAGATGATGTATTTCCGAAGAAAGTGCTTTCAAACATTAAGAATTTCAGTTTAAAAAGCTGAGAATATGGGTATGAAGCTGAGAAATGAAGAGAATACTTTTTATATTCACAACTGAGGCCGAATTGCCTGGCGTTTTCTGAATGGCACAATTTAACTCTTGAAGATTCATGTGTATACTTCTGGGAAAACTGTCTACTTTTGGTAAAACTCTTAAAATACACAATGATAGTCCCAGAAATGATTAGAGACATGTAAGAAACAGTTTAAATACGGGTAAATAGAGCCGATCTATCCTGATGGCCTAGTTCAATCACCGAGATTAGAGGTAGAAAACTCTCAAATGAAGAGAGTAATGATAATGTTTACAATTCCGGCTACTCTAGATGGTGTTTTTCCAAAGAAAGTGCTTCCAACATGAGGAATTTCTGTTTTTAAAGCTCAGAGTATGTGTATGAGGCTGATCAATGAAGAGAATACTGTTTGTATTTACAATTGAGGCTGAATTGCCTGGCATTTTCTTAATGACAAAGTTTACATCCTGAAGATTCATGTATCTACTTCTAAAAAAATGTCTAATTTTGGTAAAACTCTTAAAATACACTAGGATAGTCCGGGAAGTGACCAGAAACATTTAAGAAACACTTGAAATGCTGTATAATAGAGCCGTGCTATCTCTATGGCCTAGTTCAATGACTGAGATTAGAGGTAAAAAACTCTCAAGTGAGGAGAGTAAGGATGAAGTTTACAATTGCGGCTACTCTAGATGTTGTTTTTCCAAGGAAAGTGCTTTCAAACATTAAGAATTGCTGTTTATAAAGCTCAGAATATGTATGAAGCTGATAAATAAAGAGAATACTGTTTCTATTTACAGGTGATTCTGATTAGACTGGCGTTTTCTGAATGACTCAATTGAAACCTTGAAGATTGCTGTGTATACCTTTAGAAAAACTGTCTACTTTTGGTAAAACGCTTAACATACGCAATGATAGTCCCGAGAAATGATTAGAAACTTGTAAGAAACACTTGAAAGGCTGGTACATAGAGCCGTTCTATCTTTATGTTTATGTTCAATCACGGATATTAGAGATAGAATGCTGCATAGTGACGAGAGTACAGATAATGTTTACCATTCTGGCTACTTTAGATGACATATTACCGAAGAATGTGCTTTCAAACATTAAGAATTGCTGTTTATAAAGCTCAGAATATGTAGGAAGCTGATAAATAAAGAGAATACTCTTTCTATTTACAGGTGATTGTGATTAGACTGGCGTTTTCTGAATGACTCATTTGAAACCTTGAAGATTCCTGTGTATTCTTCTAGGAAAACTGTCTACTTTTGGTTAAACGCTTAACATACACCATGATAGTCCCGAGAAATGATTAGAAACTTGTAAGAAACACTAGAAATGCTGGTACATAGAGCCGTTCTATCTTTATGTTTATGTTCAATCACGGATATTAGAGATAGAATGCTGCATAGTGACGAGAGTACAGATAATGTTTACCATTCTGGCTACTTTAGATGACATATTTCCGAAGAATGTGCTTTCAAACATTAAGAATTGCTGTTTATAAAGCTCAGAATATGTAGGAAGCTGATAAATAAAGAGAATACTGTTTCTATTTACAGGTGATTGTGATTAGACTGGCGTTTTCTGAATGACTCATTTGAAACCTTGAAGATTCCTGTGAATTCTTCTAGGAAAACTGTCTACTTTTGGTTAAACGCTTAACATACACCATGATAGTCCCGAGAAATGATTAGAAACATGTAAGAAACAGTTGAAATGCTGGTACATAGAGCCGTTCTATCTTTATGTTCATGTTCAATCACGGAGATTAGAGATAGAATGCTGCATGGTGACGAGAGTACAGATAATGTTTACCATTCTGGCTACTTTAGATGATGTATTTCCGAAGAAAGTGCTTTCAAACATTAAGAATTTCAGTTTAAAAAGCTTCATATGGGTATGAAGCTGAGAAATGAAGAGAATACTTTTTATATTCACAACTGAGGCCGAATTGCCTGGCGTTTTCTGAATGGCAAAATTTAACTCTTGAAGATTCATGTGTATACTTCTGGGAAAACTGTCCACTTTTGGTAAAACTCTTAAAATACACAATGATAGTCCCAGAAATGATTAGAGACATGTAAGAAACAGTTTAAATACGGGTAAATAGAGCCGTTCTATCCTGATGGCCTAGTTCAATCACCGAGATTAGAGGTAGAAAACTCTCAAATGAAGAGAGTAATGATAATGTTTACAATTCCGGCTCTCTAGATGGTGTTTTTCCAAAGAAAGTGCTTTCAACATGAGGAATTTCTGTTTTTAAAGCTCAGAGTATCTGTATGAGGCTGATCAATGAAGAGAATACTGTTTGTATTTACAATTGAGGCTGAATTGCCTGGCATTTTCTTAATGACAAAGTTTACATCCTGAAGATTCATGTATCTACTTCTGGAAAAATGTCTAATTTTGGTAAAACTCTTAAAATACACTAGGATAGTCCGGGAAGTGACCAGAAACATGTAAGAAACACTTGAAATGCTGTATAATAGAGCCGTGCTATCTTTATGGCCTAGTTCAATGACTCAGATTAGAGGTAAAAAACTCTCAAGTGAGGAGAGTAAGGATGAAGTTTACAATTGCGGCTACTCTAGATGTTGTTTTTCCAAGGAAAGTGCTTTCAAACATTAAGAATTGCTGTTTATAAAGCTCAGAATATGTATGAAGCTGATAAATAAAGAGAATACTGTTTCTTTTTACAGGTGATTCTGATTAGACTGGCGTTTTTTGAATGACTCAATTGAAACCTTGAAGATTGCTGTGTATAATTCAAGAAAAACTGTCTACTTTTGGTAAAACGCTTAACATACGCAATGATAGTCCCAAGAAATGATTAGAAACTTGTAAGAAACACTTGAAAGGCTGGTACATAGAGCCGTTCTATCTTTATGTTTATATTCAATAACGGATATTAGAGATGGAATGCTGCATAGTGACGAGAGTACAGATAATGTTTACCATTCTGGCTACTTTAGATGACATATTTCCGAAGAATGTGCTTTCAAACATTAAGAATTGCTGTTTATAAAGCTCAGAATATGTAGGAAGCTGATAAATAAAGAGAATACTGTTTCTATTTACAGGTGATTGTGATTAGACTGGCGTTTTCTGAATGACTCATTTGAAACCTTGAAGATTCCTGTGTATTCTTCTAGGAAAACTGTCTACTTTTGGTTAAACGCTTAACATACACCATGATAGTCCCGAGAAATGATTAAAACATGTAAGAAACACTTGAAATGCTGGTACATAGAGCCGTTCTATCTTTATGTTTATGTTCAATCACGGATATTAGACATAGAATGCTGCATAGTGACGAGAGTACAGATAATATTTACCATTCTGGCTACTTTAGATGACATATTTCCGAAGAATGTGCTTTAAAACATTAAGAATTGCTGTTTATAAAGCTCAGAATATGTAGGAAGCTGATAAATAAAGAGAATACTGTTTCTATTTACACATGATTCTGATTAGACTGGCGTTTTCTGAATGACTCAATTGAAACCTTGAAGATTGCTGTGTATACTTCTAGAAAAACTGTCTACTTTTGGTAAAACGCTTAACATACGCAATGATAGTACCGAGAAATGATTAGAAACTTGTAAGAAACACTTGAAAGGCTGGTACATAGAGCCGTTCTATCTTTCTGTTTATGTTCAATCACGGATATTAGAGATAGAATGCTGCATAGTGACGAGAGTACAGATAATGTTTACCATTCTGGCTACTTTAGATGACATATTTCCGAAGAATGTGCTTTCAAACATTAAGAATTGCTGTTTATAAAGCTCAGAATATGTAGGAAGCTGATAAATAAAGAGAATACTGTTTCTATTTACAGGTGATTGTGATTAGACTGGCGTTTTCTGAATGACTCATTTGAAACATTGAAGATTCCTGTGAATTCTTCCAGGAAAACTGTCTACTTTTGGTTAAACGCTTAACATACACCATGATAGTCGCGAGAAATGACTAGAAACATGTAAGAAACAGTTGAAATGCTGGTACATAGAGCCGTTCTATCTTTATGTTCATGTTCAATCACGGAGATTAGAGATAGAATGCTGCATGGTGACGAGAGTAAAGATAATGTTTACCATTCTGGCTACTTTAGATGATGTATTTCCGAAGAAAGTGCTTTCAAACATTAAGAATTTCAGTTTAAAAAGCTGAGAATATGGGTATGAAGCTGAGAAATGAAGAGAATACTTTTTATATTCACAACTGAGGCCGAATTGCCTGGCGTTTTCTGAATGGCACAATTTAACTCTTGAAGATTCATGTGTATACTTCTGGGAAAACTGTCTACTTTTGGTAAAACTCTTAAAATACACAATGATAGTCCCAGAAATGATTAGAGACATGTAAGAAACAGTTTAAATACGGGTAAATAGAGCCGATCTATCCTGATGGCCTAGTTCAATCACGGAGATTAGAGGTAGAAAACTCTCAAATGAAGAGAGTAATGATAATGTTTACAATTCCGGCTACTCTAGATGGTGTTTTTCCAAAGAAAGTGCTTCCAACATGAGGAATTTCTGTTTTTAAAGCTCAGAGTATGTGTATGAGGCTGATCAATGAAGAGAATACTGTTTGTATTTACAATTGAGGCTGAATTGCCTGGCATTTTCTTAATGACAAAGTTTACATCCTGAAGATTCATGTATCTACTTCTAAAAAAATGTCTAATTTTGGTAAAACTCTTAAAATACACTAGGATAGTCCGGGAAGTGACCAGAAACATTTAAGAAACACTTGAAATGCTGTATAATAGAGCCGTGCTATCTCTATGGCCTAGTTCAATGACTGAGATTAGAGGTAAAAAACTCTCAAGTGAGGAGAGTAAGGATGAAGTTTACAATTGCGGCTACTCTAGATGTTGTTTTTCCAAGGAAAGTGCTTTCAAACATTAAGAATTGCTGTTTATAAAGCTCAGAATATGTAGGAAGCTGATAAATAAAGAGAATACTGTTTCTATTTACAGGTGATTGTGATTAGACTGGCGTTTTCTGAATGACTCATTTGAAACCTTGAAGATTCCTGTGTATTCTTCTAGGAAAACTGTCTACTTTTGGTTAAACGCTTAACATACACCATGATAGTCCGGAGAAATGATTAGAAACTTGTAAGAAACACTAGAAATGCTGGTACATAGAGCCGTTCTATCTTTATGTTTATGTTCAATCACGGATATTAGAGATAGAATGCTGCATAGTGACGAGAGTACAGATAATGTTTACCATTCTGGCTACTTTAGATGACATATTTCCGAAGAATGTGCTTTCAAACATTAAGAATTGCTGTTTATAAAGCTCAGAATATGTAGGAAGCTGATAAATAAAGAGAATACTGTTTCTATTTACAGGTGATTGAGATTAGACTGGCGTTTTCTGAATGACTCATTTGAAACCTTGAAGATTCCTGTGAATTCTTCTAGGAAAACTGTCTACTTTTGGTTAAACGCTTAACATACACCATGATAGTCCCGAGAAATGATTAGAAACATGTAAGAAACAGTTGAAATGCTGGTACATAGAGCCGTTCTATCTTTATGTTCATGTTCAATCACGGAGATTAGAGATAGAATGCTGCATGGTGACGAGAGTACAGATAATGTTTACCATTCTGGCTACTTTAGATGATGTATTTCCGAAGAAAGTGCTTTCAAACATTAAGAATTTCAGTTTAAAAAGCTGAGAATATGGGTATGAAGCTGAGAAATGAAGAGAATACTTTTTATATTCACAACTGAGGCCGAATTGCCTGGCGTTTTCTGAATGGCAAAATTTAACTCTTGAAGATTCATGTGTATACTTCTGGGAAAACTGTCCACTTTTGGTAAAACTCTTAAAATACACAATGATAGTCCCAGAAATGATTAGAGACATGTAAGAAACAGTTTAAATACGGGTAAATAGAGCCGTTCTATCCTGATGGCCTAGTTCAATCACCGAGATTAGAGGTAGAAAACTCTCAAATGAAGAGAGTAATGATAATGTTTACAATTCCGGCTCTCTAGATGGTGTTTTTCCAAAGAAAGTGCTTTCAAAATGAGGAATTTCTGTTTTTAAAGCTCAGAGTATCTGTATGAGGCTGATCAATGAAGAGAATACTGTTTGTATTTACAATTGAGGCTGAATTGCCTGGCATTTTCTTAATGACAAAGTTTACATCCTGAAGATTCATGTATCTACTTCTGGAAAAATGTCTAATTTTGGTAAAACTCTTAAAATACACTAGGATAGTCCGGGAAGTGACCAGAAACATGTAAGAAACACTTGAAATGCTGTATAATAGAGCCGTGCTATCTTTATGGCCTAGTTCAATGACTGAGATTAGAGGTAAAAAACTCTCAAGTGAGGAGAGTAAGGATGAAGTTTACAATTGCGGCTACTCTAGATGTTGTTTTTCCAAGGAAAGTGCTTTCAAACATTAAGAATTGCTGTTTATAAAGCTCAGAATATGTATGAAGCTGATAAATAAAGAGAATACTGTTTCTTTTTACAGGTGATTCTGATTAGACTGGCGTTTTCTGAATGACTCAATTGAAACCTTGAAGATTGCTGTGTATAATTCAAGAAAAACTGTCTACTTTTGGTAAAACGCTTAACATACGCAATGATAGTCCCAAGAAATGATTAGAAACTTGTAAGAAACACTTGAAAGGCTGGTACATAGAGCCGTTCTATCTTTATGTTTATATTCAATAACGGATATTAGAGATGGAATGCTGCATAGTGACGAGAGTACAGATAATGTTTACCATTCTGGCTACTTTAGATGACATATTTCCGAAGAATGTGCTTTCAAACATTAAGAATTGCTGTTTATAAAGCTCAGAATATGTAGGAAGCTGATAAATAAAGAGAATACTGTTTCTATTTACAGGTGATTGTGATTAGACTGGCGTTTTCTGAATGACTCATTTGAAACCTTGAAGATTCCTGTGAATTCTTCCAGGAAAACTGTCTACTTTTGGTTAAACGCTTAACATACACCATGATAGTCGCGAGAAATGACTAGAAACATGTAAGAAACAGTTGAAATGCTGGTACATAGAGCCGTTCTATCTTTATGTTCATGTTCAATCACGGAGATTAGAGATAGAATGCTGCATGGTGACGAGAGTACAGATAATGTTTACCATTCTGGCTACTTTAGATGATGTATTTCCGAAGAAAGTGCTTTCAAACATTAAGAATTTCAGTTTAAAAAGCTGAGAATATGGGTATGAAGCTGAGAAATGAAGAGAATACTTTTTATATTCACAACTGAGGCCGAATTGCCTGGCGTTTTCTGAATGGCACAATTTAACTCTTGAAGATTCATGTGTATACTTCTGGGAAAACTGTCTACTTTTGGTAAAACTCTTAAAATACACAATGATAGTCCCAGAAATGATTAGAGACATGTAAGAAACAGTTTAAATACGGGTAAATAGAGCCGATCTATCCTGATGGCCTAGTTCAATCACCGAGATTAGAGGTAGAAAACTCTCAAATGAAGAGAGTAATGATAATGTTTACAATTCCGGCTACTCTAGATGGTGTTTTTCCAAAGAAAGTGCTTCCAACATGAGGAATTTCTGTTTTTAAAGCTCAGAGTATGTGTATGAGGCTGATCAATGAAGAGAATACTGTTTGTGTTTACAATTGAGGCTGAATTGCCTGGCATTTTCTTAATGACAAAGTTTACATCCTGAAGATTCATGTATCTACTTCTAAAAAAATGTCTAATTTTGGTAAAACTCTTAAAATACACTAGGATAGTCCGGGAAGTGACTAGAAACATGTAAGAAACACTTGAAATGCTGTATAATAGAGCCGTGCTATCTTTATGGCCTAGTTCAATGACTGAGATTAGAGGTAAAAAACTCTCAAGTGAGGAGAGTAAGGATGAAGTTTACAATTGCGGCTACTCTAGATGTTGTTTTTCCAAGGAAAGTGCTTTCAAACATTAAGAATTGCTGTTTATAAAGCTCAGAATATGTATGAAGCTGATAAATAAAGAGAATACTGTTTCTATTTACAGGTGATTCTGATTAGACTGGCGTTTTCTGAATGACTCAATTGAAACCTTGAAGATTGCTGTGTATACTTCTAGAAAAACTGTCTACTTTTGGTAAAACGCTTAACATACCCAATGATAGTCCCGAGAAATGATTAGAAACTTGTAAGAAACACTTGAAAGGCTGGTACATAGAGCCGTTCTATCTTTATGTTTTTATTCAATCACGGATATTAGAGATAGAATGCTGCATAGTGACGAGAGTACAGATAATGTTTACCATTCTGGCTACTTTAGATGACATATTTCCGAAGAATGTGCTTTCAAACATTAAGAATTGCTGTTTATAAAGCTCAGAATATGTAGGAAGCTGATAAATAAAGAGAATACTGTTTCTATTTACAGGTGATTGTGATTAGACTGGCGTTTTCTGAATGACTCATTTGAAACCTTGAAGATTCCTGTGAATTCTTCCAGGAAAACTGTCTACTTTTGGTTAAACGCTTAACATACACCATGATAGTCGCGAGAAATGACTAGAAACATGTAAGAAACAGTTGAAATGCTGGTACATAGAGCCGTTCTATCTTTATGTTCATGTTCAATCACGGAGATTAGAGATAGAATGCTGCATGGTGACGAGAGTACAGATAATGTTTACCATTCTGGCTACTTTAGATGATGTATTTCCGAAGAAAGTGCTTTCAAACATTAAGAATTTCAGTTTAAAAAGCTGAGAATATGGGTATGAAGCTGAGAAATGAAGAGAATACTTTTTATATTCACAACTGAGGCCGAATTGCCTGGCGTTTTCTGAATGGCACAATTTAACTCTTGAAGATTCATGTGTATACTTCTGGGAAAACTGTCTACTTTTGGTAAAACTCTTAAAATACACAATGATAGTCCCAGAAATGATTAGAGACATGTAAGAAACAGTTTAAATACGGGTAAATAGAGCCGATCTATCCTGATGGCCTAGTTCAATCACCGAGATTAGAGGTAGAAAACTCTCAAATGAAGAGAGTAATGATAATGTTTACAATTCCGGCTACTCTAGATGGTGTTTTTCCAAAGAAAGTGCTTCCAACATGAGGAATTTCTGTTTTTAAAGCTCAGAGTATGTGTATGAGGCTGATCAATGAAGAGAATACTGTTTGTGTTTACAATTGAGGCTGAATTGCCTGGCATTTTCTTAATGACAAAGTTTACATCCTGAAGATTCATGTATCTACTTCTAAAAAAATGTCTAATTTTGGTAAAACTCTTAAAATACACTAGGATAGTCCGGGAAGTGACTAGAAACATGTAAGAAACACTTGAAATGCTGTATAATAGAGCCGTGCTATCTTTATGGCCTAGTTCAATGACTGAGATTAGAGGTAAAAAACTCTCAAGTGAGGAGAGTAAGGATGAAGTTTACAATTGCGGCTACTCTAGATGTTGTTTTTCCAAGGAAAGTGCTTTCAAACATTAAGAATTGCTGTTTATAAAGCTCAGAATATGTATGAAGCTGATAAATAAAGAGAATACTGTTTCTATTTACAGGTGATTCTGATTAGACTGGCGTTTTCTGAATGACTCAATTGAAACCTTGAAGATTGCTGTGTATACTTCTAGAAAAACTGTCTACTTTTGGTAAAACGCTTAACATACGCAATGATAGTCCCGAGAAATGATTAGAAACTTGTAAGAAACACTTGAAAGGCTGGTACATAGAGCCGTTCTATCTTTATGTTTTTATTCAATCACGGATATTAGAGATAGAATGCTGCATAGTGACGAGAGTACAGATAATGTTTACCATTCTGGCTACTTTAGATGACATATTTCCGAAGAATGTGCTTTCAAACATTAAGAATTGCTGTTTATAAAGCTCAGAATATGTAGGAAGCTGATAAATAAAGAGAATACTGTTTCTATTTACAGGTGATTGTGATTAGACTGGCGTTTTCTGAATGACTCATTTGAAACCTTGAAGATTCCTGTGTATTCTTCTAGGAAAACTGTCTACTTTTGGTTAAACGCTTAACATACACCATGATAGTCCCGAGAAATGATTAGAAACATGTAAGAAACACTTGAAATGCTGGTACATAGAGCCGATCTATCTTTATGTTTATGTTCAATCACGGATATTAGACATAGAATGCTGCATAGTGACGAGAGTACAGATAATATTTACCATTCTGGCTACTTTAGATGACATATTTCCGAAGAATGTGCTTTAAAACATTAAGAATTGCTGTTTATAAAGCTCAGAATATGTAGGAAGCTGATAAATAAAGAGAATACTGTTTCTATTTACAGGTTATTGTGATTAGACTGGCGTTTTCTGAATGACTCAATTGAAACCTTGAAGATTGCTGTGTATACTTCTAGAAAAACTGTCTACTTTTGGTAAAACGCTTAACATACGCAATGATAGTCCCGAGAAATGATTAGAAACTTGTAAGAAACACTTGAAAGGCTGGTACATAGAGCCGTTCTATCTTTATGTTTATGTTCAATCACGGATATTAGACATAGAATGCTGCATAGTGACGAGAGTACAGATAATGTTGACCATTCTGGCTACTTTAGATGACATATTTCCGAAGAATGTGCTTTCAAACATTAAGAATTGCTGTTTATAAAGCTCAGAATATGTAGGAAGCTGATAAATAAGAGAATACTGTTTCTATTTACAGGTGATTGTGATTAGACTGGCGTTTTCTGAATGACTCATTTGCAACCTTGAAGATTCCACTGTATACTTCTAGGAAAACTGTCTACTTTTGGTAAAACGCTTAACATACACCATGATAGTCGCGAGAAATGACTAGAAACATGTAAGAAACAGTTGAAATGCTGGTACATAGAGCCGTTCTATCTTTATGTTCATGTTCAATCACGGAGATTAGAGATAGAATGCTGCATGGTGACGAGAGTACAGATAATGTTTACCATTCTGGCTACTTTAGATGATGTATTTCCGAAGAAAGTGCTTTCAAACATTAAGAATTTCAGTTTAAAAAGCTGAGAATATGGGTATGAAGCTGAGAAATGAAGAGAATACTTTTTATATTCACAACTGAGGCCGAATTGCCTGGCGTTTTCTGAATGGCACAATTTAACTCTTGAAGATTCATGTGTATACTTCTGGGAAAACTGTCTACTTTTGGTAAAACTCTTAAAATACACAATGATAGTCCCAGAAATGATTAGAGACATGTAAGAAACAGTTTAAATACGGGTAAATAGAGCAGATCTATCCTGAATGCCTAGTTCAATCACCGAGATTAGAGGTAGAAAACTCTCAAATGAAGAGAGTAATGATAATGTTTACAATTCCGGCTACTCTAGATGGTGTTTTTCCAAAGAAAGTGCTTCCAACATGAGGAATTTTTGTTTTTAAAGCTCAGAGTATGTGTATGAGGCTGATCAATGAAGAGAATACTCTTTGTATTTACAATTGAGGCTGAATTGCCTGGCATTTTCTTAATGACAAAGTTTACATCCTGAAGATTCATGTATCTACTTCTAAAAAAATGTCTAATTTTGGTAAATCTCTTAAAATACACTAGGATAGTCCGGGAAGTGACTAGAAACATGTAAGAAACACTTGAAATGCTGTATAATAGAGCCGTGCTATCTTTATGGCCTAGTTCAATGACTGAGATTAGAGGTAAAAAACTCTCAAGTGAGGAGAGTAAGGATGAAGTTTACAATTGCGGCTACTCTAGATGTTGTTTTTCCAAGGAAAGTGCTTTCAAACATTAAGAATTGCTGTTTATAAAGCTCAGAATATGTATGAAGCTGATAAATAAAGAGAATACTGTTTCTATTTACAGGTGATTCTGATTAGACTGGCGTTTTCTGAATGACTCAATTGAAACCTTGAAGATTGCTGTGTATAATTCAAGAAAAACTGTCTACTTTTGTTAAAACGCTTAACATACGCAATGATAGTCCTGAGAAATGATTAGAAACTTGTAAGAAACACTTGAAAGGCTGGTACATAGAGCCGTTCTATCTTTATGTTTATGTTCAATCACGGATATTAGAGATAGAATGCTGCATAGTGACGAGAGTGCAGATAATGTTTACCATTCTGGCTACTTTAGATGACATATTTCCGAAGAATGTGCTTTCAAACATTAAGAATTGCTGTTTATAAAGCTCAGAATATGTAGGAAGCTGATAAATAAAGAGAATAATGTTTCTATTTACACATGATTCTGATTAGACTGGCGTTTTCTGAATGACTCAATTGAAACCTTGAAGATTGCTGTTTATACTTCTAGAAAAACTGTCTACTTTTGGTAAAACGCTTAACATACGCAATGATAGTCCCGAGAAATGATTAGAAACTTGTAAGAAACACTTGAAAGGTTGGTACATAGAGCCGTTCTATCTTTATGTTTATGTTCAATCACGGAGATTAGAGATAGAATGCTGCATGGTGACGAGATTACAGATAATATTTACCATTCTGGCTACTTTAGATGATGTATTTCCGAAGAAAGTGCTTTCAAACATTAAGAATTTCAGTTTAAAAAGCTGAGAATATGGGTATGAAGCTGAGAAATAAAGAGATTACTTTTTATATTCACAACTGAGGCCGAATTGCCTGGCGTTTTCTGAATGGCACAATTTAACTCTTGAAGATTCATGTGTATACTTCTGGGAAAACTGTCTACTTTTGGTAAAACTCTTAAAATACACAATGATAGTCCCAGAAATGATTAGAGACATGTAAGAAACAGTTTAAATACGGGTAAATAGAGCCGTTCTATCCTGATGGCCTAGATCAATCACCGAGATTAGAGGTAGAAGACTCTCAAATGAAGAGAGTAATGATAATGTTTACAATTCCGGCTACTCTAGATGGTGTTTTTCCAAAGAAAGTGCTTCCAACATGAGGAATTTCTGTTTTTAAAGCTCAGAGTATCTGTATGAGGCTGATCAATGAAGAGAATACTGTTTGTATTTACAATTGAGGCTGAATTGCCTGGCATTTTCTTAATGACAAAGTTTACATCCTGAAGATTCATGTATCTACTTCTGGAAAAATGTCTAATTTTGGTAAATCTCTTAAAATACACTAGGATAGTCCGGGAAGTGACTAGAAACATTTAAGAAACACTTGAAATGCTGTATAATAGAGCCGTGCTATCTCTATGGCCTAGTTCAATGACTGAGATTAGAGGTAAAAAACTCTCAAGTGAGGAGAGTAAGGATGAAGTTTACAATTGCGGCTACTCTAGATGTTGTTTTTCCAAGGAAAGTGCTTTCAAACATTAAGAATTGCTGTTTATAAAGCTCAGAATATGTATGAAGCTGATAAATAAAGAGAATACTGTTTCTATTTACAGGTGATTGTGATTAGACTGGCGTTTTCTGAATGACTCAATTGAAACCTTGAAGATTGCTGTGTATACTTCTAGAAAAACTGTCTACTTTTGGTAAAACGCTTAACATACGCAATGATAGTCCCGAGAAATGATTAGAAACTTGTAAGAAACACTTGAAAGGCTGGTACATAGAGCCGTTCTATCTTTATGTTTATGTTCAATCACGGATATTAGAGATAGAATGCTGCATAGTGACGAGAGTACAGATAATGTTTACCATTCTGGCTACTTTAGATGACATATTTCCCAAGAATGTGCTTTCAAACATTAAGAATTGCTGTTTATAAAGCTCAGAATATGTAGGAAGCTGATAAATAAAGAGAATACTGTTTCTATTTACGCATGATTCTGATTAGACTGGCGTTTTCTGAATGACTCATTTGAAACCTTGAAGATTCCTCTGTATACTTCTAGGAAAACTGTATACTTTTGGTAAAACGCTTAACATACACCATGATAGTCGCGAGAAATGACTAGAAACATGTAAGAAACAGTTGAAATGCTGGTACATAGAGCCGTTCTTTCTTTATGTTCATGTTCAATCACGGAGATTAGAGATAGAATGCTGCATAGTGATGAGAGTACAGATAATGTTTACAATTCTGGCTACTTTAGATTATGTATTTCTGAATAAAGTGCTTTCAAACATTAAGAATTTCCGTGTAAATAGCTGAGAATATGGGTATGAAGCTGAGAAATAAAGAGATTACTTTTTATATTCACAACTGAGGCCGAATTGCCTGGCGTTTTCTGAATGGCACAATTTAACTCTTGAAGATTCATGTGTATACTTCTGGGAAAACTGTCTACTTTTGGTAAAACGCTTAACATACACCATGATAGTCGCGGGAAATGACTAGAAACATGTAAGAAACAGTTGAAATGCTGGTACATAGAGCCGTTCTTTCTTTATGTTCATGTTCAATCACGGAGATTAGAGATAGAATGCTGCATAGTGATGAGAGTACAGATAATGTTTACCATTCTGGCTACTTTAGATTATGTATTTCAGAATAAAGTGCTTTCAAACATTAAGAATTTCCGTTTAAAAAGCTGAGAATATGGGTATGAAGCTGAGAAATAAAGAGATTACTTTTTATATTCACAACTGAGGCCGAATTGCCTGGTGTTTTCTGAATGGCACAATTGAACTCTTGAAGATTCATGTGTATACTTCTGGGAAAACTGTCTACTTTTGGTAAAACGCTTAACATACGCAATGATAGTCCCGAGAAATTATTAGAAACTTGTAAGAAATACTTGAAAGGCTGGTACATAGAGCCGTTCTATCTTTATGTTTTTATTCAATCACGGATATTAGAGATAGAATGCTGCATAGTGACGAGAGTACAGATAATGTTTACCATTCTGGCTACTTTAGATGACATATTTCCGAAAATGTGCTTTCAAACATTAAGAATTGCTGTTTATAAAGCTCAGAATATGTAGGAAGCTGATAAATAAAGAGAATACTGTTTCTATTTACAGGTGATTCTAATTACACTGGCGTTTTCTGAATGACTCAATTGAAACCTGGAAGATTGCTGTGTATACTTCTAGAAAAACTGTCTACTTTTGGTAAAACGCTTAACATACACCATGATAGTTGCGAGAAATGACTAGAATCATGTAAGAAACAGTTGAAATGCTGGTACATAGAGCCGTTCTATCTTTATGTTCATGTTCAATCATGGAGATTAGAGATAGAATGCTGCATAGTGATGAGAGTACAGATAATGTTTACAGTTCTGGCTACTTTACATGATGTATTTCCGAAGAAAGTGCTTTCAAACATTAAGAATTTCCGTTTAAAAAGCTGAGAATATGGGTATGAAGCTGAGAAATAAAGAGATTACTTTTTATATTCACAACTGAGGCCGAATTGCCTGGCGTTTTCTGAATGGCACAATTTAACTCTTGAAGATTCATGTGTATACTTCAGGGAAAACTGTCTACTTTTGGTAAAACTCTTAAAATACACAATGATAGTCCCAGAAATGATTAGAGACATGTAGGAAACAGTTTAAATACGGGTAAATAGAGCCGTTCTATCCTGATGGCCTAGATCAATCACCGAGATTAGAGGTAGAAGACTCTCAAATGAAGAGAGTAATGATAATGTTTACAATTCCGGCTACTCTAGATGGTGTTTTTCCAAAGAAAGTGCTTCCAACATGAGGAATTTCTGTTTTTAAAGCTCAGAGTATCTGTATGAGGCTGATCAATGAAGAGAATACTGTTTGTATTTACAATTGAGGCTGAATTGCCTGGCATTTTCTTAATGACAAAGTTTACATCCTGAAGATTCATGTATCTACTTCTGGAAAAATGTCTAATTTTGGTAAATCTCTTAAAATACACTAGGATAGTCCGGGAAGTGACTAGAAACATTTAAGAAACACTGGAAATGCTGTATAATAGAGCCGTGCTATCTCTATGGCCTAGTTCAATGACTGAGATTAGAGGTAAAAAACTCTCAAGTGAGGAGAGTAAGGATGAAGTTTACAATTGCGGCTACTCTAGATGTTGTTTTTCCAAGGAAAGTGCTTTCAAACATTAAGAATTGCTGTTTATAAAGCTCAGAATATGTATGAAGCTGATAAATAAAGAGAATACTGTTTCTATTTACAGGTGATTGTGATTAGACTGGCGTTTTCTGAATGACTCAATTGAAACCTTGAAGATTGCTGTGTATACTTCTAGAAAAACTGTGTACTTTTGGTAAAACGCTTAACATACGCAATGATAGTCCCGAGAAATGATTAGAAACTTGTAAGAAACACTTGAAAGGCTGGTACTTAGAGCCGTTCTATCTTTATGTTTTTATTCAATCACGGATATTAGAGATAGAATGCTGCATAGTGACGAGAGTACAGATAATGTTTACCATTCTGGCTACTTTAGATGACATATTTCCGAAGAATGTGCTTTCAAACATTAAGAATTGCTGTTTATAAATCTCAGAATATGTAGGAAGCTGATAAATAAAGAGAATACTGTTTTTATTTACACATGATTCTGATTAGACTGGCGTTTTCTGAATGACTCAATTGAAACCTTGAAGATTGCTGTGTATACTTCTAGAAAAACTGTCTACTTTTGGTAAAACGTTTAACATACGCAATGATAGTCCCGAGAAATGATTAGAAACTTGTAAGAAACACTTGAAAGGCTGGTACATAGAGCCGTTCTATCTTTATGTTTATGTTCAATCACGGATATTAGACATAGAATGCTGCATAGTGACGAGAGTACAGATAATATTTACCATTCTGGCTACTTTAGATGACATATTTCCGAAGAATGTGCTTTAAAACATTAAGAATTGCTGTTTATAAAGCTCAGAATATGTAGGAAGCTGATAAATAAAGAGAATACTGTTTCTATTTACAGGTGATTCTAATTACACTGGCGTTTTCTGAATGACTCAATTGAAACCTGGAAGATTGCTGTGTATACTTCTAGAAAAACTGTCTACTTTTGGTAAAACGCTTAACATACACCATGATAGTCGCGAGAAATGACTAGAATCATGTAAGAAACAGTTGAAATGCTGGTACATAGAGCCGTTCTATCTTTATGTTCATGTTCAATCATGGAGATTAGAGATAGAATGCTGCATAGTGATGAGAGTACAGATAATGTTTACAGTTCTGGCTACATTACATGATGTATTTCCGAAGAAAGTGCTTTCAAACATTAAGAATTTCAGTTTAAAAAGCTGAGAATATGGGTATGAAGCTGAGAAATGAAGAGAATACTTTTTATATTCACAACTGAGGCCGAATTGCCTGGCGTTTTCTGAATGGCAAAATTTAACTCTTGAAGATTCATGTGTATACTTCTGGGAAAACTGTCTACTTTTGGTAAAATTCTTAAAATACACAATGTTAGTCCCAGAAATGATTAGAGACATGTAAGAAACAGTTTAAATACGGGTAAATAGAGCCGTTCTATCCTGATGGCCTAGTTCAATCACCGAGATTAGAGGTAGAAAACTCTCAAATGAAGAGAGTAATGATAATGTTTACAATTCCGGCTACTCTAGATGGTGTTTTTCCAAAGAAAGTGCTTCCAACATGAGGAATTTTTGTTTTTAAAGCTCAGAGTATGTGTATGAGGTTGATCAATGAAGAGTATACTCTTTGTATTTACAATTGAGGTTGAATTGCCTGGCATTTTCTTAATGACAAAGTTTACATCCTGAAGATTCATGTATCTACTTCTAAAAAAATGTCTAATTTTGGTAAATCTCTTAAAATACACTAGGATAGTCCGGGAAGTGACTAGAAACATGTAAGAAACACTTGAAATGCTGTATAATAGAGCCGTGCTATCTTTATGGCCTAGTTCAATGACTGAGATTAGAGGTAAAAAACTCTCAAGTGAGGAGAGTAAGGATGAAGTTTACAATTGCGGCTACTCTAGATGTTGTTTTTCCAAGGAAAGTGCTTTCAAACATTAAGAATTGCTGTTTATAAAGCTCAGAATATGTATGAAGCTGATAAATAAAGAGAATACTGTTTCTATTTACAGGTGATTCTGATTAGACTGGCGTTTTCTGAATGACACAATTGAAACCTTGAAGATTGCTGTGTATAATTCAAGAAAAACTGTCTACTTTTGTTAAAACGCTTAACATACGCAATGATAGTCCTGAGAAATGATTAGAAACTTGTAAGAAACACTTGAAAGGCTGGTACATAGAGCCGTTCTATCTTTATGTTTATGTTCAATCACGGATATTAGAGATAGAATGCTGCATAGTGACGAGAGTACAGATAATGTTTACCATTCTGGCTACTTTAGATGACATATTTCCGAAGAATGTGCTTTCAAACATTAAGAATTGCTGTTTATAAAGCTCAGAATATGTAGGAAGCTGATAAATAAAGAGAATAATGTTTCTATTTACACATGATTCTGATTAGACTGGCGTTTTCTGAATGACTCAATTGAAACCTTGAAGATTGCTGTTTATACTTCTAGAAAAACTGTCTACTTTTGGTAAAACGCTTAACATACGCAATGATAGTCCCGAGAAATGATTAGAAACTTGTAAGAAACACTTGAAAGGCTGGTACATAGAGCCGTTCTTTCTTTATGTTTATGTTCAATCACGGAGATTAGAGATAGAATGCTGCATGGTGACGAGATTACAGATAATGTTTACCATTCTGGCTACTTTAGATGATGTATTTCCGAAGAAAGTGCTTTCAAACATTAAGAATTTCAGTTTAAAAAGCTGAGAATATGGGTATGAAGCTGAGAAATAAAGAGATTACTTTTTATATTCACAACTGAGGCCGAATTGCCTGGCGTTTTCTGAATGGCACAATTTAACTCTTGAAGATTCATGTGTATACTTCTGGGAAAACTGTCTACTTTTGGTAAAACTCTTAAAATACACAATGATAGTCCCAGAAATGATTAGAGACATGTAAGAAACAGTTTAAATACGGGTAAATAGAGCCGTTCTATCCTGATGGCCTAGATCAATCACCGAGATTAGAGGTAGAAGACTCTCAAATGAAGAGAGTAATGATAATGTTTACAATTCCGGCTACTCTAGATGGTGTTTTTCCAAAGAAAGTGCTTCCAACATGAGGAATTTCTGTTTTTAAAGCTCAGAGTATCTGTATGAGGCTGATCAATGAAGAGAATACTGTTTGTATTTACAATTGAGGCTGAATTGCCTGGCATTTTCTTAATGACAAAGTTTACATCCTGAAGATTCATGTATCTACTTCTGGAAAAATGTCTAATTTTGGTAAATCTCTTAAAATACACTAGGATAGTCCGGGAAGTGACTAGAAACATTTAAGAAACACTTGAAATGCTGTATAATAGAGCCGTGCTATCTCTATGGCCTAGTTCAATGACTGAGATTAGAGGTAAAAAACTCTCAAGTGAGGAGAGTAAGGATGAAGTTTACAATTGCGGCTACTCTAGATGTTGTTTTTCCAAGGAAAGTGCTTTCAAACATTAAGAATTGCTGTTTATAAAGCTCAGAATATGTATGAAGCTGATAAATAAAGAGAATACTGTTTCTATTTACAGGTGATTGTGATTAGACTGGCGTTTTCTGAATGACTCAATTGAAACCTTGAAGATTGCTGTGTATACTTCTAGAAAAACTGTCTACTTTTGGTAAAACGCTTAACATACGCAATGATAGTCCCGAGAAATGATTAGAAACTTGTAAGAAACACTTGAAAGGCTGGTACATAGAGCCGTTCTATCTTTATGTTTATGTTCAATCACGGATATTAGAGATAGAATGCTGCATAGTGACGAGAGTACAGATAATGTTTACCATTCTGGCTACTTTAGATGACATATTTCCGAAGAATGTGCTTTCTAACATTAAGAATTGCTGTTTATAAAGCTCAGAATATGTAGGAAGCTGATAAATAAAGAGAATACTGTTTCTATTTACAGGTGATTGTGATTAGACTGGCGTTTTCTGAATGACTCATTTGAAACCTTGAAGATTCCTGTGTATTCTTCTAGGAAAACTGTCTACTTTTGGTTAAACGCTTAACATACACCATGATAGTCCCGAGAAATGATTAGAAACATGTAAGAAACACTTGAAATGCTGGTACATAGAGCCGTTCTATCTTTATGTTTATGTTCAATCACGGATATTAGACATAGAATGCTGCATAGTGACGAGAGTACAGATAATATTTACCATTCTGGCTACTTTAGATGACATATTTCCGAAGAATGTGCTTTAAAACATTAAGAATTGCTGTTTATAAAGCTCAGAATATGTAGGAAGCTGATAAATAAAGAGAATACTGTTTCTATTTACACATGATTCTGATTAGACTGGCATTTTCTGAATGACTCAATTGAAACCTTGAAGATTGCTGTGTATACTTCTAGAAAAACTGTCTACTTTTGGTAAAACGCTTAACATACGCAATGAGAGTCCCGAGAAATGATTAGAAACTTGTAAGAAACACTTGAAAGGCTGGTACATAGAGCCGTTCTATCTTTATGTTTATGTTCAATCACGGATATTAGAGATAGAATGCTGCATAGTGACGAGAGTACAGATAATGTTTACCATTCTGGCTACTTTAGATGACATATTTCCCAAGAATGTGCTTTCAAACATTAAGAATTGCTGTTTATAAAGCTCAGAATATGTAGGAAGCTGATAAATAAAGAGAATACTGTTTCTATTTACAGGTGATTGTGATTAGACTGGCGTTTTCTGAATGACTCATTTGAAACCTTGAAGATTCCTGTGAATTCTTCTAGGAAAACTGTCTACTTTTGGTTAAACGCTTAACATACACCATGATAGTCCCGAGAAATGATTAGAAACATGTAAGAAACACTTGAAATGCTGGTACATAGAGCCGTTCTATCTTTATGTTCATGTTCAATCACGGACATTAGAGATAGAATGCTGCATGGTGACGAGAGTACAGATAATGTTTACCATTCTGGCTACTTTAGATGATGTATTTCCGAAGAAAGTGCTTTCAAACATTAAGAATTTCAGTTTAAAAAGCTGAGAATATGGGTATGAAGCTGAGAAATGAAGAGAATACTTTTTATATTCACAACTGAGGCCGAATTGCCTGGCGTTTTCTGAATGGCACAATTTAACTCTTGAAGATTCATGTGTATACTTCTGGGAAAACTGTCTACTTTTGGTAAAACTCTTAAAATACACAATGATAGTCCCAGAAATGATTAGAGACATGTACGAAACAGTTTAAATACGGGTAAATAGAGCCGTTCTATCCTGATGGCCTAGTTCAATCACCGAGATTAGAGGTAGAAAACTCTCAAATGAAGAGAGTAATGATAATGTTTACAATTCCGGCTACTCTAGATGGTGTTTTTCCAAAGAAAGTGCTTCCAACATGAGGAATTTCTGTTTTTAAAGCTCAGAGTATGTGTATGAGGCTGATCAATGAAGAGAATACTGTTTGTATTTACAATTGAGGCTGAATTGCCTGGCATTTTCTTAATGACAAAGTTTACATCCTGAAGATTCATGTATCTACTTCTGGAAAAATGTCTAATTTTGGTAAATCTCTTAAAATACACTAGGATAGTCCGGGAAGTGACTAGAAACATGTAAGAAACACTTGAAATGCTGTATAATAGAGCCGTGCTATCTTTATGGCCTAGTTCAATGACTGAGATTAGAGGTAAAAAACTCTCAAGTGAGGAGAGTAAGGATGAAGTTTACAATTGCGGCTACTCTAGATGTTGTTTTTCCAAGGAAAGTGCTTTCAAACATTAAGAATTGCTGTTTATAAAGCTCAGAATATGTATGAAGCTGATAAATAAAGAGAATACTGTTTCTTTTTACAGGTGATTCTGATTAGACTGGCGTTTTCTGAATGACTCAATTGAAACCTTGAAGATTGCTGTGTATACTTCTAGAAAAACTGTCTACTTTTGGTAAAACGCTTAACATACGCAATGATAGTCCCGAGAAATGATTAGAAACTTGTAAGAAACACTTGAAAGGCTGGTACATAGAGCCGTTCTATCTTTATGTTTTTATTCAATCACGGATATTAGACATAGAATGCTGCATAGTGACGAGAGTACAGATAATATTTACCATTCTGGCTACCTTAGATGACATATTTCCGAAGAATGTGCTTTCAAACATTAAGAATTGCTGTTTATAAAGCTCAGAATATGTAGGAAGCTGATAAATAAAGAGAATACTGTTTCTATTTACACATGATTCTGATTAGACTGGCGTTTTCTGAATGACTCAATTGAAACCTTGAAGATTGCTGTGTATACTTCTAGAAAAACTGTCTACTTTTGGTAAAACGCTTAACATACGCAATTATAGTCCCGAGAAATGATTAGAAACTTGTAAGAAACACTTGAAAGTCTGGTACATAGAGCCGTTCTATCTTTATGTTTATGTTCAATCACGGATATTAGAGATAGAATGCTGCATAGTGACGAGAGTACAGATAATGTTTACCATTCTGGCTACTTTAGATGACATATTTCCGAAGAATGTGCTTTCAAACATTAAGAATTGCTGTTTATAAAGCTCAGAATATGTAGGAAGCTGATAAATAAAGAGAATACTGTTTCTATTTACAGGTGATTGTGATTAGACTGGCGTTTTCTGAATGACTCATTTGAAACCTTGAAGATTCCTGTGAATTCTTCTAGGAAAACTGTCTACTTTTGGTTAAACGCTTAACATACACCATGATAGTCCCGAGAAATGATTAGAAACATGTAAGAAACACTTGAAATGCTGGTACATAGAGCCGTTATATCTTTATGTTTATGTTCAATCACGGATATTAGACATAGAATGCTGCATAGTGACGAGAGTACAGATAATATTTACCATTCTGGCTACTTTAGATGACATATTTCCGAAGAATGTGCTTTAAAACATTAAGAATTGCTGTTTATAAAGCTCAGAATATGTAGGAAGCTGATAAATAAAGAGAATACTGTTTCTATTTACAGGTGATTCTGATTAGACTGGCGTTTTCTGAATGACTCAATTGAAACCTTGAAGATTGCTGTGTATACTTCTAGAAAAACTGTCTACTTTTGGTAAAACGCTTAACATACGCAATTATAGTCCCGAGAAATGATTAGAAACTTGTAAGAAACACTTGAAAGTCTGGTACATAGAGCCGTTCTATCTTTATGTTTATGTTCAATCACGGATATTAGAGATAGAATGCTGCATAGTGAGGAGAGTACAGATAATGTTTACCATTCTGGCTACTTTAGATGACATATTTCCGAAGAATGTGCTTTCAAACATTAAGAATTGCTGTTTATAAAGCTCAGAATATGTAGGAAGCTGATAAATAAAGAGAATACTGTTTCTATTTACAGGTGATTGTGATTAGACTGGCGTTTTCTGAATGACTCATTTGAAACCTTGAAGATTCCTGTGAATTCTTCTAGGAAAATTGTCTACTTTTGGTTAAACGCTTAACATACACCATGATAGTCCCGAGAAATGATTAGAAACATGTAAGAAACAGTTGAAATGCTGGTACATAGAGCCGTTCTATCTTTATGTTCATGTTCAATCACGGAGATTAGAGATAGAATGCTGCATGGTGACGAGAGTACAGATAATGTTTACCATTCTGGCTACTTTAGATGATGTATTTCCGAAGAAAGTGCTTTCAAACATTAAGAATTTCAGTTTAAAAAGCTGAGAATATGGGTATGAAGCTGAGAAATGAAGAGAATACTTTTTATATTCACAACTGAGGCCGAATTGCCTGGCGTTTTCTGAATGGCACAATTTAACTCTTGAAGATTCATGTGTATACTTCTGGGAAAACTGTCTACTTTTGGTAAAACTCTTAAAATACACAATGATAGTCCCAGAAATGATTAGAGACATGTAAGAAACAGTTTAAATACGGGTAAATAGAGCCGTTCTATCCTGATGGCCTAGTTCAATCACCGAGATTAGAGGTAGAAAACTCTCAAATTAAGAGAGTAATGATAATGTTTACAATTCCGGCTACTCTAGATGGTGTTTTTCCAAAGAAAGTGCTTCCAACATGAGGAATTTCTGTTTTTAAAGCTCAGAGTATGTGTATGAGGCTGATCAATGAAGAGAATACTGTTTGTATTTACAATTGAGGCTGAATTGCCTGGCATTTTCTTAATGACAAAGTTTACATCCTGAAGATTCATGTATCTACTTCTGGAAAAATGTCTAATTTTGGTAAATCTCTTAAAATACACTAGGATAGTCCGGGAAGTGACTAGAAACATGTAAGAAACACTTGAAATGCTGTATAATAGAGCCGTGCTATCTTTATGGCCTAGTTCAATGACTGAGATTAGAGGTAAAAAACTCTCAAGTGAGGAGAGTAAGGATGAAGTTTACAATTACGGCTACTCTAGATGTTGTTTTTCCAAGGAAAGTGCTTTCAAACATTAAGAATTGCTGTTTATAAAGCTCAGAATATGTATGAAGCTGATAAATAAAGAGAATACTGTTTCTATTTACAGGTGATTCTAATTACACTGGCGTTTTCTGAATGACTCAATTGAAACCTGGAAGATTGCTGTGTATACTTCTAGAAAAACTGTCTACTTTTGGTAAAACGCTTAACATACACCATGATAGTCGCGAGAAATGACTAGAATCATGTAAGAAACAGTTGAAATGCTGGTACATAGAGCCGTTCTATCTTTATGTTCATGTTCAATCATGAAGATTAGAGATAGAATGCTGCATAGTGATGAGAGTACAGATAATGTTTACAGTTCTGGCTACTTTAGATGATGTATTTCCGAAGAAAGTGCTTTCAAACATTAAGAATTTCCGTTTAAAAAGCTGAGAATATGGGTATGAAGCTGAGAAATAAAGAGATTACTTTTTATATTCACAACTGAGGCCGAATTGCCTGGCGTTTTCTGAATGGCACAATTTAACTCTTGAAGATTCATGTGTATACTTCAGGGAAAACTGTCTACTTTTGGTAAAACTCTTAAAATACACAATGATAGTCCCAGAAATGATTAGAGACATGTAAGAAACAGTTTAAATACGGGTAAATAGAGCCGTTCTATCCTGATGGCCTAGATCAATCACCGAGATTAGATGTAGAAGACTCTCAAATGAAGAGAGTAATGATAATGTTTACAATTCCGGCTACTCTAGATGGTGTTTTTCCAAAGAAAGTGCTTCCAACATGAGGAATTTCTGTTTTTAAAGCTCAGAGTATCTGTATGAGGCTGATCAATGAAGAGAATACTGTTTGTATTTACAATTGAGGCTGAATTGCCTGGCATTTTCTTAATGACAAAGTTTACATCCTGAAGATTCATGTATCTACTTCTGGAAAAAAGTCTAATTTTGGTAAATCTCTTAAAATACACTAGGATAGTCCGGGAAGTGACCAGAAACATTTAAGAAACACTTGAAATGCTGTATAATAGAGCCGTGCTATCTCTATGGCCTAGTTCAATGACTGAGATTAGAGGTAAAAAACTCTCAAGTGAGGAGAGTAAGGATGAAGTTTACAATTGCGGCTACTCTAGATGTTGTTTTTCCAAGGAAAGTGCTTTCAAACATTAAGAATTGCTGTTTATAAAGCTCAGAATATGTATGAAGCTGATAAATAAAGAGAATACTGTTTCTTTTTACAGGTGATTCTGATTAGACTGGCGTTTTCTGAATGACTCAATTGAAACCTTGAAGATTGCTGTGTATACTTCTAGAAAAACTGTCTACTTTTGGTAAAACGCTTAACATATGCAATGATAGTCCCGAGAAATGATTAGAAACTTGTAAGAAACACTTGAAAGGCTGGTACATAGAGCCGTTCTATCTTTATGTTTTTATTCAATCACGGATATTAGACATAGAATGCTGCATAGTGACGAGAGTACAGATAATATTTACCATTCTGGCTACCTTAGATGACATATTTCCGAAGAATGTGCTTTCAAACATTAAGAATTGCTGTTTATAAAGCTCAGAATATGTAGGAAGCTGATAAATAAAGAGAATACTGTTTCTATTTACACATGATTCTGATTAGACTGGCGTTTTCTGAATGACTCAATTGAAACCTTGAAGATTGCTGTGTATACTTCTAGAAAAACTGTCTACTTTTGGTAAAACGCTTAACATACGCAATGATAGTCCCGAGAAATGATTAGAAACTTGTAAGAAACACTTGAAAGGCTGGTACATAGAGCCGTTCTATCTTTATGTTTATGTTCAATCACGGATATTAGAGATAGAATGCTGCATAGTGACGAGAGTACAGATAATGTTTACCATTCTGGCTACTTTAGATGACATATTTCCGAAGAATGTGCTTTAAAACATTAAGAATTGCTGTTTATAAAGCTCAGAATATGTAGGAAGCTGATAAATAAAGAGAATACTGTTTCTATTTACAGGTGATTGTGATTAGACTGGCGTTTTCTGAATGACTCATTTGAAACCATGAAGATTCCTGTGAATTCTTCTAGGAAAACTGTCTACTTTTGGTTTAAACGCTTAACATACACCATGATAGTCCCGAGAAATGATTAGAAACATGTAAGAAACAGTTGAAATGCTGGTACATAGAGCCGTTCTATCTTTAAGTTCATGTTCAATCACGGAGATTAGAGATAGAATGCTGCATGGTGACGAGAGTACAGATAATGTTTACCATTCTGGCTACTTCAGATGATGTATTTCTGAAGAAAGTGCTTTTAAACATTAAGAATTTCAGTTTAAAAAGCTGAGAATATGGGTATGAAGCTGAGAAATGAAGAGAATACTTTTTATATTCACAACTGAGGCCGAATTGCCTGGCGTTTTCTGAATGGCACAATTTAACTCTTGAAGATTCATGTGTATACTTCTGGGAAAACTGTCTACTTTTGGTAAAACTCTTAAAATACACAATGATAGTCCCAGAAATGATTAGAGACATGTAAGAAACAGTTTAAATACGGGTAAATAGAGCCGATCTATCCTGATGGCCTAGTTCAATCACCGAGATTAGAGGTAGAAAACTCTCAAATGAAGAGAGTAATGATAATGTTTACAATTCCGGCTACTCTAGATGGTGTTTTTCCAAAGAAAGTGCTTCCAACATGAGGAATTTCTGTTTTTAAAGCTCAGAGTATGTGTATGAGGCTGATCAATGAAGAGAATACTGTTTGTATTTACAATTGAGGCTGAATTGCCTGGCATTTTCTTAATGACAAAGTTTACATCCTGAAGATTCATGTATCTACTTCTAAAAAAATGTCTAATTTTGGTAAAACTCTTAAAATACACTAGGATAGTCCGGGAAGTGACTAGAAACATGTAAGAAACACTTGAAATTCTGTATAATAGAGCCGTGCTATCTTTATAGCCTAGTTCAATGACTGAGATTAGAGGTAAAAAACTCTCAAGTGAGGAGAGTAAGGATGAAGTTTACAATTGCGGCTACTCTAGATGTTGTTTTTCCAAGGAAAGTGCTTTCAAACATTAAGAATTGCTGTTTATAAAGCTCAGAATATGTATGAAGCTGATAAATAAAGAGAATACTGTTTCTATTTACAGGTGATTCTGATTAGACTGGCGTTTTCTGAATGACTCAATTGAAACCTTGAAGATTGCTGTGTATACTTCTAGAAAAACTGTCTACTTTTGGTAAAAGGCTTAACATACGCAATGATAGTCCCGAGAAATGATTAAAAACTTGTAAGAAACACTTGAAACGCTGGTACATAGAGCCGTTCTATCTTTATGTTTATGTTCAATCACGGATATTAGAGATAGAATGCTGCATAGTGAGGAGAGTACAGATAATGTTTACCATTCTGGCTACTTTAGATGACATATTTCCCAAGAATGTGCTTTCAAACATTAAGAATTGCAGTTTATAAAGCTCAGAATATGTAGGAAGCTGATAAATAAAGAGAATACTGTTTCTATTTACAGGTGATTGTGATTAGACTGGCGTTTTCTGAATGACTCATTTGAAACCTTGAAGATTCCTGTGAATTCTTCTAGGAAAACTGTCTACTTTTGGTTAAACGCTTAACATACACCATGATAGTCCCGAGAAATGATTAGAAACATGTAAGAAACACTTGAAATGCTGGTACATAGAGCCGTTCTATCTTTATGTTCATGTTCAATCACGGAGATTAGAGATAGAATGCTGCATGGTGACGAGAGTACAGATAATGTTTACCATTCTGGCTACTTTAGATGATGTATTTCCGAAGAAAGTGCTTTCAAACATTAAGAATTTCAGTTTAAAAAGCTGAGAATATGGGTATGAAGCTGAGAAATGAAGAGAATACTTTTTATATTCACAACTGAGGCCGAATTGCCTGGCGTTTTCTGAATGGCACAATTTAACTCTTGAAGATTCATGTGTATACTTCTGGGAAAACTGTCTACTTTTGGTAAAACTCTTAAAATACACAATGATAGTCCCAGAAATGATTAGAGACATGTACGAAACAGTTTAAATACGGGTAAATAGAGCCGTTCTATCCTGATGGCCTAGTTCAATCACCGAGATTAGAGGTAGAAAACTCTCAAATGAAGAGAGTAATGATAATGTTTACAATTCCGGCTACTCTAGATGGTGTTTTTCCAAAGAAAGTGCTTCCAACATGAGGAATTTCTGTTTTTAAAGCTCAGAGTATGTGTATGAGGCTGATCAATGAAGAGAATACTGTTTGTATTTACAATTGAGGCTGAATTGCCTGGCATTTTCTTAATGACAAAGTTTACATCCTGAAGATTCATGTATCTACTTCTGGAAAAATGTCTAATTTTGGTAAATCTCTTAAAATACACTAGGATAGTCCGGGAAGTGACTAGAAACATGTAAGAAACACTTGAAATGCTGTATAATAGAGCCGTGCTATCTTTATGGCCTAGTTCAATGACTGAGATTAGAGGTAAAAAACTCTCAAGTGAGGAGAGTAAGGATGAAGTTTACAATTGCGGCTACTCTAGATGTTGTTTTTCCAAGGAAAGTGCTTTCAAACATTAAGAATTGCTGTTTATAAAGCTCAGAATATGTATGAAGCTGATAAATAAAGAGAATACTGTTTCTATTTACACATGATTCTGATTAGACTGGCGTTTTCTGAATGACTCAATTGAAACCTTGAAGATTGCTGTGTATACTTCTAGAAAAACTGTCTACTTTTGGTAAAACGCTTAACATACGCAATTATAGTCCCGAGAAATGATTAGAAACTTGTAAGAAACACTTGAAAGGCTGGTACATAGAGCCGTTCTATCTTTATGTTTATGTTCAATCACGGATATTAGAGATAGAATGCTGCATAGTGACGAGAGTACAGATAATGTTTACCATTCTGGCTACTTTAGATGACATATTTCCGAAGAATGTGCTTTCAAACATTAAGAATTGCTGTTTATAAAGCTCAGAATATGTAGGAAGCTGATAAATAAAGAGAATACTGTTTCTATTTACAGGTGATTGTGATTAGACTGGCGTTTTCTGAATGACTCATTTGAAACCTTGAAGATTCCTGTGAATTCTTCTAGGAAAACTGTCTACTTTTGGTTAAACGCTTAACATACACCATGATAGTCCCGAGAAATGATTAGAAACATGTAAGAAACACTTGAAATGCTGGTACATAGAGCCGTTATATCTTTATGTTTATGTTCAATCACGGATATTAGACATAGAATGCTGCATAGTGACAAGAGTACAGATAATATTTACCATTCTGGCTACTTTAGATGACATATTTCCGAAGAATGTGCTTTAAAACATTAAGAATTGCTGTTTATAAAGCTCAGAATATGTAGGAAGCTGATAAATAAAGAGAATACTGTTTCTATTTACACATGATTCTGATTAGACTGGCGTTTTCTGAATGACTCAATTGAAACCTTGAAGATTGCTGTGTATACTTCTAGAAAAACTGTCTACTTTTGGTAAAACGCTTAACATACGCAATTATAGTCCCGAGAAATGATTAGAAACTTGTAAGAAACACTTGAAAGTCTGGTACATAGAGCCGTTCTATCTTTATGTTTATGTTCAATCACGGATATTAGAGATAGAATGCTGCATAGTGAGGAGAGTACAGATAATGTTTACCATTCTGGCTACTTTAGATGACATATTTCCGAAGAATGTGCTTTCAAACATTAAGAATTGCTGTTTATAAAGCTCAGAATATGTAGGAAGCTGATAAATAAAGAGAATACTGTTTCTATTTACAGGTGATTGTGATTAGACTGGCGTTTTCTGAATGACTCAATTGAAACCTGGAAGATTGCTGTGTATACTTCTAGAAAAACTGTCTACTTTTGGTAAAACCCTTAACATACACCATGATAGTCGCGAGAAATGACTAGAATCATGTAAGAAACAGTTGAAATGCTGGTACATAGAGCCGTTCTATCTTTATGTTCATGTTCAATCATGAAGATTAGAGATAGAATGCTGCATAGTGATGAGAGTACAGATAATGTTTACAGTTCTGGCTACTTTAGATGATGTATTTCCGAAGAAAGTGCTTTCAAACATTAAGAATTTCCGTTTAAAAAGCTGAGAATATGGGTATGAAGCTGAGAAATAAAGAGATTACTTTTTATATTCACAACTGAGGCCGAATTGCCTGGCGTTTTCTGAATGGCACAATTTAACTCTTGAAGATTCATGTGTATACTTCAGGGAAAACTGTCTACTTTTGGTAAAACTCTTAGAATACACAATGATAGTCCCAGAAATGATTAGAGACATGTAAGAAACAGTTTAAATACGGGTAAATAGAGCCGTTCTATCCTGATGGCCTAGATCAATCACCGAGATTAGATGTAGAAGACTCTCAAATGAAGAGAGTAATGATAATGTTTACAATTCCGGCTACTCTAGATGGTGTTTTTCCAAAGAAAGTGCTTCCAACATGAGGAATTTCTGTTTTTAAAGCTCAGAGTATCTGTATGAGGCTGATCAATGAAGAGAATACTGTTTGTATTTACAATTGAGGCTGAATTGCCTGGCATTTTCTTAATGACAAAGTTTACATCCTGAAGATTCATGTATCTACTTCTGGAAAAAAGTCTAATTTTGGTAAATCTCTTAAAATACACTAGGATAGTCCGGGAAGTGACCAGAAACATTTAAGAAACACTTGAAATGCTGTATAATAGAGCCGTGCTATCTCTATGGCCTAGTTCAATGACTGAGATTAGAGGTAAAAAACTCTCAAGTGAGGAGAGTAAGGATGAAGTTTACAATTGCGGCTACTCTAGATGTTGTTTTTCCAAGGAAAGTGCTTTCAAACATTAAGAATTGCTGTTTATAAAGCTCAGAATATGTATGAAGCTGATAAATAAAGAGAATACTGTTTCTTTTTACAGGTGATTCTGATTAGACTGGCGTTTTCTGAATGACTCAATTGAAACCTTGAAGATTGCTGTGTATACTTCTAGAAAAACTGTCTACTTTTGGTAAAACGCTTAACATACGCAATGATAGTCCCGAGAAATGATTAGAAACTTGTAAGAAACACTTGAAAGGCTGGTACATAGAGCCGTTCTATCTTTATGTTTTTATTCAATCACGGATATTAGACATAGAATGCTGCATAGTGACGAGAGTACAGATAATATTTACCATTCTGGCTACCTTAGATGACATATTTCCGAAGAATGTGCTTTCAAACATTAAGAATTGCTGTTTATAAAGCTCAGAATATGTAGGAAGCTGATAAATAAAGAGAATACTGTTTCTATTTACACATGATTCTGATTAGACTGGCGTTTTCTGAATGACTCAATTGAAACCTTGAAGATTGCTGTGTATACTTCTAGAAAAACTGTCTACTTTTGGTAAAACGCTTAACATACGCAATGATAGTCCCGAGAAATGATTAGAAACTTGTAAGAAACACTTGAAAGGCTGGTACATAGAGCCGTTCTATCTTTATGTTTATGTTCAATCACGGATATTAGAGATAGAATGCTGCATAGTGACGAGAGTACAGATAATGTTTACCATTCTGGCTACTTTAGATGACATATTTCCGAAGAATGTGCTTTAAAACATTAAGAATTGCTGTTTATAAAGCTCAGAATATGTAGGAAGCTGATAAATAAAGAGAATACTGTTTCTATTTACAGGTGATTGTGATTAGACTGGCGTTTTCTGAATGACTCATTTGAAACCATGAAGATTCCTGTGAATTCTTCTAGGAAAACTGTCTACTTTTGGTTAAACGCTTAACATACACCATGATAGTCCCGAGAAATGATTAGAAACATGTAAGAAACAGTTGAAATGCTGGTACATAGAGCCGTTCTATCTTTAAGTTCATGTTCAATCACGGAGATTAGAGATAGAATGCTGCATGGTGACGAGAGTACAGATAATGTTTACCATTCTGGCTACTTCAGATGATGTATTTCTGAAGAAAGTGCTTTTAAACATTAAGAATTTCAGTTTAAAAAGCTGAGAATATGGGTATGAAGCTGAGAAATGAAGAGAATACTTTTTATATTCACAACTGAGGCCGAATTGCCTGGCGTTTTCTGAATGGCACAATTTAACTCTTGAAGATTCATGTGTATACTTCTGGGAAAACTGTCTACTTTTGGTAAAACTCTTAAAATACACAATGATAGTCCCAGAAATGATTAGAGACATGTAAGAAACAGTTTAAATACGGGTAAATAGAGCCGATCTATCCTGATGGCCTAGTTCAATCACCGAGATTAGAGGTAGAAAACTCTCAAATGAAGAGAGTAATGATAATGTTTACAATTCCGGCTACTCTAGATGGTGTTTTTCCAAAGAAAGTGCTTCCAACATGAGGAATTTCTGTTTTTAAAGCTCAGAGTATGTGTATGAGGCTGATCAATGAAGAGAATACTGTTTGTATTTACAATTGAGGCTGAATTGCCTGGCATTTTCTTAATGACAAAGTTTACATCCTGAAGATTCATGTATCTACTTCTAAAAAAATGTCTAATTTTGGTAAAACTCTTAAAATACACTAGGATAGTCCGGGAAGTGACTAGAAACATGTAAGAAACACTTGAAATGCTGTATAATAGAGCCGTGCTATCTTTATAGCCTAGTTCAATGACTGAGATTAGAGGTAAAAAACTCTCAAGTGAGGAGAGTAAGGATGAAGTTTACAATTGCGGCTACTCTAGATGTTGTTTTTCCAAGGAAAGTGCTTTCAAACATTAAGAATTGCTGTTTATAAAGCTCAGAATATGTATGAAGCTGATAAATAAAGAGAATACTGTTTCTATTTACAGGTGATTCTGATTAGACTGGCGTTTTCTGAATGACTCAATTGAAACCTTGAAGATTGCTGTGTATACTTCTAGAAAAACTGTCTACTTTTGGTAAAAGGCTTAACATACGCAATGATAGTCCCGAGAAATGATTAAAAACTTGTAAGAAACACTTGAAACGCTGGTACATAGAGCCGTTCTATCTTTATGTTTATGTTCAATCACGGATATTAGAGATAGAATGCTGCATAGTGAGGAGAGTACAGATAATGTTTACCATTCTGGCTACTTTAGATGACATATTTCCCAAGAATGTGCTTTCAAACATTAAGAATTGCAGTTTATAAAGCTCAGAATATGTAGGAAGCTGATAAATAAAGAGAATACTGTTTCTATTTACAGGTGATTGTGATTAGACTGGCGTTTTCTGAATGACTCATTTGAAACCTTGAAGATTCCTGTGAATTCTTCTAGGAAAACTGTCTACTTTTGGTTAAACGCTTAACATACACCATGATAGTCCCGAGAAATGATTAGAAACATGTAAGAAACACTTGAAATGCTGGTACATAGAGCCGTTCTATCTTTATGTTCATGTTCAATCACGGAGATTAGAGATAGAATGCTGCATGGTGACGAGAGTACAGATAATGTTTACCATTCTGGCTACTTTAGATGATGTATTTCCGAAGAAAGTGCTTTCAAACATTAAGAATTTCAGTTTAAAAAGCTGAGAATATGGGTATGAAGCTGAGAAATGAAGAGAATACTTTTTATATTCACAACTGAGGCCGAATTGCCTGGCGTTTTCTGAATGGCACAATTTAACTCTTGAAGATTCATGTGTATACTTCTGGGAAAACTGTCTACTTTTGGTAAAACTCTTAAAATACACAATGATAGTCCCAGAAATGATTAGAGACATGTACGAAACAGTTTAAATACGGGTAAATAGAGCCGTTCTATCCTGATGGCCTAGTTCAATCACCGAGATTAGAGGTAGAAAACTCTCAAATGAAGAGAGTAATGATAATGTTTACAATTCCGGCTACTCTAGATGGTGTTTTTCCAAAGAAAGTGCTTCCAACATGAGGAATTTCTGTTTTTAAAGCTCAGAGTATGTGTATGAGGCTGATCAATGAAGAGAATACTGTTTGTATTTACAATTGAGGCTGAATTGCCTGGCATTTTCTTAATGACAAAGTTTACATCCTGAAGATTCATGTATCTACTTCTGGAAAAATGTCTAATTTTGGTAAATCTCTTAAAATACACTAGGATAGTCCGGGAAGTGACTAGAAACATGTAAGAAACACTTGAAATGCTGTATAATAGAGCCGTGCTATCTTTATGGCCTAGTTCAATGACTGAGATTAGAGGTAAAAAACTCTCAAGTGAGGAGAGTAAGGATGAAGTTTACAATTGCGGCTACTCTAGATGTTGTTTTTCCAAGGAAAGTGCTTTCAAACATTAAGAATTGCTGTTTATAAAGCTCAGAATATGTATGAAGCTGATAAATAAAGAGAATACTGTTTCTATTTACACATGATTCTGATTAGACTGGCGTTTTCTGAATGACTCAATTGAAACCTTGAAGATTGCTGTGTATACTTCTAGAAAAACTGTCTACTTTTGGTAAAACGCTTAACATACGCAATTATAGTCCCGAGAAATGATTAGAAACTTGTAAGAAACACTTGAAAGGCTGGTACATAGAGCCGTTCTATCTTTATGTTTATGTTCAATCACGGATATTAGAGATAGAATGCTGCATAGTGACGAGAGTACAGATAATGTTTACCATTCTGGCTACTTTAGATGACATATTTCCGAAGAATGTGCTTTCAAACATTAAGAATTGCTGTTTATAAAGCTCAGAATATGTAGGAAGCTGATAAATAAAGAGAATACTGTTTCTATTTACAGGTGATTGTGATTAGACTGGCGTTTTCTGAATGACTCATTTGAAACCTTGAAGATTCCTGTGAATTCTTCTAGGAAAACTGTCTACTTTTGGTTAAACGCTTAACATACACCATGATAGTCCCGAGAAATGATTAGAAACATGTAAGAAACACTTGAAATGCTGGTACATAGAGCCGTTATATCTTTATGTTTATGTTCAATCACGGATATTAGACATAGAATGCTGCATAGTGACAAGAGTACAGATAATATTTACCATTCTGGCTACTTTAGATGACATATTTCCGAAGAATGTGCTTTAAAACATTAAGAATTGCTGTTTATAAAGCTCAGAATATGTAGGAAGCTGATAAATAAAGAGAATACTGTTTCTATTTACACATGATTCTGATTAGACTGGCGTTTTCTGAATGACTCAATTGAAACCTTGAAGATTGCTGTGTATACTTCTAGAAAAACTGTCTACTTTTGGTAAAACGCTTAACATACGCAATTATAGTCCCGAGAAATGATTAGAAACTTGTAAGAAACACTTGAAAGTCTGGTACATAGAGCCGTTCTATCTTTATGTTTATGTTCAATCACGGATATTAGAGATAGAATGCTGCATAGTGAGGAGAGTACAGATAATGTTTACCATTCTGGCTACTTTAGATGACATATTTCCGAAGAATGTGCTTTCAAACATTAAGAATTGCTGTTTATAAAGCTCAGAATATGTAGGAAGCTGATAAATAAAGAGAATACTGTTTCTATTTACAGGTGATTGTGATTAGACTGGCGTTTTCTGAATGACTCAATTGAAACCTGGAAGATTGCTGTGTATACTTCTAGAAAAACTGTCTACTTTTGGTAAAACCCTTAACATACACCATGATAGTCGCGAGAAATGACTAGAATCATGTAAGAAACAGTTGAAATGCTGGTACATAGAGCCGTTCTATCTTTATGTTCATGTTCAATCATGAAGATTAGAGATAGAATGCTGCATAGTGATGAGAGTACAGATAATGTTTACAGTTCTGGCTACTTTAGATGATGTATTTCCGAAGAAAGTGCTTTCAAACATTAAGAATTTCCGTTTAAAAAGCTGAGAATATGGGTATGAAGCTGAGAAATAAAGAGATTACTTTTTATATTCACAACTGAGGCCGAATTGCCTGGCGTTTTCTGAATGGCACAATTTAACTCTTGAAGATTCATGTGTATACTTCAGGGAAAACTGTCTACTTTTGGTAAAACTCTTAGAATACACAATGATAGTCCCAGAAATGATTAGAGACATGTAAGAAACAGTTTAAATACGGGTAAATAGAGCCGTTCTATCCTGATGGCCTAGATCAATCACCGAGATTAGATGTAGAAGACTCTCAAATGAAGAGAGTAATGATAATGTTTACAATTCCGGCTACTCTAGATGGTGTTTTTCCAAAGAAAGTGCTTCCAACATGAGGAATTTCTGTTTTTAAAGCTCAGAGTATCTGTATGAGGCTGATCAATGAAGAGAATACTGTTTGTATTTACAATTGAGGCTGAATTGCCTGGCATTTTCTTAATGACAAAGTTTACATCCTGAAGATTCATGTATCTACTTCTGGAAAAAAGTCTAATTTTGGTAAATCTCTTAAAATACACTAGGATAGTCCGGGAAGTGACCAGAAACATTTAAGAAACACTTGAAATGCTGTATAATAGAGCCGTGCTATCTCTATGGCCTAGTTCAATGACTGAGATTAGAGGTAAAAAACTCTCAAGTGAGGAGAGTAAGGATGAAGTTTACAATTGCGGCTACTCTAGATGTTGTTTTTCCAAGGAAAGTGCTTTCAAACATTAAGAATTGCTGTTTATAAAGCTCAGAATATGTATGAAGCTGATAAATAAAGAGAATACTGTTTCTTTTTACAGGTGATTCTGATTAGACTGGCGTTTTCTGAATGACTCAATTGAAACCTTGAAGATTGCTGTGTATACTTCTAGAAAAACTGTCTACTTTTGGTAAAACGCTTAACATACGCAATGATAGTCCCGAGAAATGATTAGAAACTTGTAAGAAACACTTGAAAGGCTGGTACATAGAGCCGTTCTATCTTTATGTTTTTATTCAATCACGGATATTAGACATAGAATGCTGCATAGTGACGAGAGTACAGATAATATTTACCATTCTGGCTACCTTAGATGACATATTTCCGAAGAATGTGCTTTCAAACATTAAGAATTGCTGTTTATAAAGCTCAGAATATGTAGGAAGCTGATAAATAAAGAGAATACTGTTTCTATTTACACATGATTCTGATTAGACTGGCGTTTTCTGAATGACTCAATTGAAACCTTGAAGATTGCTGTGTATACTTCTAGAAAAACTGTCTACTTTTGGTAAAACGCTTAACATACGCAATGATAGTCCCGAGAAATGATTAGAAACTTGTAAGAAACACTTGAAAGGCTGGTACATAGAGCCGTTCTATCTTTATGTTTATGTTCAATCACGGATATTAGAGATAGAATGCTGCATAGTGAGGAGAGTACAGATAATGTTTACCATTCTGGCTACTTTAGATGACATATTTCCGAAGAATGTGCTTTCAAACATTAAGAATTGCTGTTTATAAAGCTCAGAATATGTAGGAAGCTGATAAATAAAGAGAATACTGTTTCTATTTACAGGTGATTGTGATTAGACTGGCGTTTTCTGAATGACTCATTTGAAACCTTGAAGATTCCTGTGAATTCTTCTAGGAAAACTGTCTACTTTTGGTTAAACGCTTAACATACACCATGATAGTCCCGAGAAATGATTAGAAACATGTAAGAAACAGTTGAAATGCTGGTACATAGAGCCGTTCTATCTTTAAGTTCATGTTCAATCACGGAGATTAGAGATAGAATGCTGCATGGTGACAAGAGTACAGATAATGTTTACCATTCTGGCTACTTTAGATGATGTATTTCCGAAGAAAGTGCTTTCAAACATTAAGAATTTGAGTTTAAAAAGCTGAGAATATGGGTATGAAGCTGAGAAATGAAGAGAATACTTTTTATATTCACAACTGAGGCCGAATTGCCTGGCGTTTTCTGAATGGCACAATTTAACTCTTGAAGATTCATGTGTATACTTCTGGGAAAACTGTCTACTTTTGGTAAAACTCTTAAAATACACAATGATAGTCCCAGAAATGATTAGAGACATGTAAGAAACAGTTTAAATACGGGTAAATAGCGCCGATCTATCCTGATGGCCTAGTTCAATCACCGAGATTAGAGGTAGAAAACTCTCAAATGAAGAGAGTAATGATAATGTTTACAATTCCGGCTACTCTAGATGGTGTTTTTCCAAAGAAAGTGCTTCCAACATGAGGAATTTCTGTTTTTAAAGCTCAGAGTATGTGTATGAGGCTGATCAATGAAGAGAATACTGTTTGTATTTACAATTGAGGCTGAATTGCCTGGCATTTTCTTAATGACAAAGTTTACATCCTGAAGATTCATGTATCTACTTCTAAAAAAATGTCTAATTTTGGTAAAACTCTTAAAATACACTAGGATAGTCCGGGAAGTGACTAGAAACATGTAAGAAACACTTGAAATGCTGTATAATAGAGCCGTGCTATCTTTATGGCCTAGTTCAATGACTGAGATTAGAGGTAAAAAACTCTCAAGTGAGGAGAGTAAGGAAGAAGTTTACAATTGCGGCTACTCTAGATGTTGTTTTTCCAAGGAAAGTGCTTTCAAACATTAAGAATTGCTGTTTATAAAGCTCAGAATAAGTATGAAGCTGATAAATAAAGAGAATACTGTTTCTATTTACAGGTGATTCTGATTAGACTGGCGTTTTCTGAATGACTCAATTGAAACCTTGAAGATTGCTGTGTATACTTCTAGAAAAACTGTCTACTTTTGGTAAAAGGCTTAACATACGCAATGATAGTCCCGAGAAATGATTAAAAACTTGTAAGAAACACTTGAAAGGCTGGTACATAGAGCCGTTCTATCTTTATGTTTATGTTCAATCACGGATATTAGAGATAGAATGCTGCATAGTGAGGAGAGTACAGATAATGTTTACCATTCTGGCTACTTAAGATGACATATTTCCGAAGAATGTGCTTTCAAACATTAAGAATTGCTGTTTATAAAGCTCAGAATATGTAGGAAGCTGATAAATAAGAGAATACTGTTTCTATTTACAGGTGATTGTGATTAGACTGGCGTTTTCTGAATGACTCATTTGCATCCTTGAAGATTCCACTGTATACTTCTAGGAAAACTGTCTACTTTTGGTAAAACGCTTAACATACACCATGATAGTCGCGAGAAATGACTAGAAACATGTAAGAAACAGTTGAAATGCTGGTACATAGAGCCGTTCTATCTTTATGTTCATGTTCAATCACGGAGATTAGAGATAGAATGCTGCATGCTGACGAGAGTACAGATAATGTTTACCATTCTGGCTACTTTAGATGATGTATTTCCGAAGAAAGTGCTTTCAAACATTAAGAATTTCAGTTTAAAAAGCTGAGAATATGGGTATGAAGCTGAGAAATGAAGAGAATACTTTTTATATTCACAACTGAGGCCGAATTGCCTGGCGTTTTCTGAATGGCACAATTTAACTCTTGAAGATTCATGTGTATACTTCTGGGAAAACTGTCTACTTTTGGTAAAACTCTTAAAATACACAATGATAGTCCCAGAAATGATTAGAGACATGTAAGAAACAGTTTAAATACGGGTAAATAGAGCCGTTCTATCCTGATGGCCTAGTTCAATCACCGAGATTAGAGGTAGAAAACTCTCAAATGAAGAGAGTATGATAATGTTTACAATTCCGGCTCTCTAGATGGTGTTTTTCCAAAGAAAGTGCTTCCAACATGAGGAATTTCTGTTTTTAAAGCTCAGAGTATCTGTATGAGGCTGATCAATGAAGAGAATACTGTTTGTATTTACAATTGAGGCTGAATTGCCTGGCATTTTCTTAATGACAAAGTTTACCTCCTGAAGATTCATGTATCTACTTCTGGAAAAATGTCTAATTTTGGTAATACTCTTAAAATACACTAGGATAGTCCGGGAAGTGACTAGAAAAATGTAAGAAACACTTGAAATGCTGTATAATAGAGCCGTGCTATCTTTATGTCCTAGTTCAATGACTGAGATTAGAGGTAAAAAACTCTCAAGTGAGGAGAGTAAGGATGAAGTTTACAATTGCGGCTACTCTAGATGTTGTTTTCCAAGGAAAGTGCTTTCAAACATTAAGAAGTGCTGTTTATAAAGCTCAGAATATGTATGAAGCTGATAAATAAAGAGAATACTGTATCTATTTACAGGTGATTCTGATTAGACTGGCGTTTCTGAATGACTCAATTGAAAAATTGAAGATTGCTGTGTATACTTCTAGAAAAACTGTCTACTTGTGGTAAAAGGCTTAACATACGCTATGATATTCCCGAGAAATGATTAGAAACTTGTAAGAAACACTTGAAACGCTGGTACATAGAGCCGTTCTATCTTTATGTTTATGTTCAATCACGGATATTAGAGATAGAATGCTGCATAGTGAGGAGAGTACAGATAATGTTTACCATTCTGGCTACTTTAGATGACATATTTCCGAAGAATGTGCTTTAAAATATTAAGAATTGCTGTTTATAAAGCTCAGAATATATAGGGAGCTGATAAATAAAGAGAATACTGTTTCTATTTACAGGTGATTGTGATTAGACTTGCGTTTTCTGAATGACTCATTTGAAACCTTGAAGATTCCTGTGAATTCTTCTAGGAAAACTGTCTACTTTTGGTTAAACGCTTAACATACACCATGATAGTCCCCAGAAATGATTAGAAACATGTAAGAAAAACTAGAAATGCTGGTACATAGAGCCGTTCTATCTTTATGTTTATGTTCAATCACGGATATTAGAGATAGAATGCTGCATAGTGACGAGAGTACAGATAATATTTACCATTCTGCCTACTTTAGATGACATATTTCCCAAGAATGTGCTTTCAAACATTAAGAATTGCTGTTTATAAAGCTCAGAATATGTAGGAAGCTGATAAATAAAGAGAATACTGTTTCTATTTACACATGATTCTGATTAGACTGGCGTTTTCTGAATGACTCATTTGAAACCTTGAAGATTCCTCTGTATACTTCTAGGAAAACTGTCTACTTTTGGTAAAACGCTTAACATACACCATGATAGTCGCGAGAAATGACTAGAAACATGTAAGAAACAGTTGAAATGCTGGTACATAGAGCCGTTCTTTCTTTATGTTCATGTGCAATCACGGAGATTAGAGATAGAATGCTGCATAGTGATGAGAGTACAGATATAGTTTACCATTCTGGCTACTTTAGATGATGTATTTCCGAAGAAAGTGCTTTCAAACATTAAGAATTTCCGTTTAAAAAGCTGAGAATATGGGTATGAAGCTGAGAAATAAAGAGATTACTTTTTATATTCACAACTGAGGCCGAATTGCCTGGCGTTTTCTGAATGGCACAATTTAACTCTTGAAGATTCATGTGTATACTTCTGGGAAAACTGTCTACTTTTGGTAAAACTCTTAAAATACACAATGATAGTCCCAGAAATGATTAGAGACATGTAAGAAACAGTTTAAATACAGGTAAATAGAGCCGTTCTATCCTGATGGCCTAGTTCAATCACCGAGATTAGAGGTAGAAAACTCTCAAATGAAGAGAGTAATGATAATGTTTACAATTCCGGCTACTCTAGATGGTGTTTTTCCAAAGAAAGTGCTTCCAACATGAGGAATTTCTGTTTTTAAAGCTCAGAGTATCTGTATGAGGCTGATCAATGAAGAGAATACTGTTTGTATTTACAATTGAGGCTGAATTGCCTTGCATTTTCTTAATGACAAAGTTTACATCCTGAAGATTCATGTATCTACTTCTGGAAAAATGTCTAATTTTGGTAAAACTCTTAAAATACACTAGGATAGTAAGGGAAGTGACTAGAAACATGTAAGAAACACTAGAAATGCTGTATAATAGAGCCGTGCTATCTTTATGGCCTAGTTCAATGACTGAGATTAGAGGTAAAAAACTCTCAAGTGAGGAGAGTAAGGATGAAGTTTACAATTGCGGCTACTCTAGATGTTGTTTTTCCAAGGAAAGTGCTTTCAAACATTAAGAATTGCTGTTTATAAAGCTCAGAATATGTATGAAGCTGATAAATAAAGAGAATACTGTTTCTATTTACAGGTGATTCTGATTAGACTGGTGTTTTCTGAATGACTCAATTGAAACCTTGAAGATTGCTGTGTATACTTCTAGAAAAACTGTCTACTTTTGGTAAAAGGCTTAACATACGCAATGATAGTCCCGAGAAATGATTAGAAACTTGTAAGAAACACTTGAAAGGCTGGTATAGAGCCGTTCTATCTTTATGTTTATGTTCAATCACGGATATTAGAGATAGAATGCTGCATAGTGACGAGAGTACAGATAATGTTTACCATTCTGGCTACTTTAGATGACATATTTCCGAAGAATGTGCTTTCAAACATTAAGAATTGCTGTTTATGAAGCTCAGAATATGTAGGAAGCTGATAAATAAGAGAATACTGTTTCTATTTACAGGTGATTGTGATTAGACTGGCGTTTTCTGAATGACTCATTTGAAACCTTGAAGATTCCTGTGAATTCTTCTAGGAAAACTGTCTACTTTTGGTTAAACGTTTAACATACACCATGATAGTCCCGAGAAATGATTAGAAACATGTAAGAAACACTTGAAATGCTGGTACATAGAGCCGTTCTATCTTTATGTTCATGTTCAATCACGGAGATTAGAGATAGAATGCTGCATGGTGACGAGAGTACAGATAATGTTTACAGTTCTGGCTACTTTAGATGATGTATTTCTGAAGAAAGTGCTTTCAAACATTAAGAATTTCCGTTTAAAAAGCTGAGAATAAGGGTATGAAGCCGAGAAATAAAGAGATTACTTTTTATATTCACAACTGAGGCCGAATTGCCTGGCGTTTTCTGAATGGCAATTTTAACTCTTGAAGATTCATGTGTATATTTCTAGGAAAACTGTCTACTTTTGGTAAAAATCTTAAAATACCCAATGAAAGCCTCGGAAATGATTAGAAACATGTAAGAAACACTTTAAATAGGGGTAAATAGAGTCGTTCTATCCTGATGGCCCTGTTCAGTCACCAAGATTAGAGGTAGAAAACTCTCAAATGAAGAGAGTAATGATAATGTTTACAATTCCGGCTACTCTAGATGGTGTTTTTCCGAAGAAAGTGCTTCCAACATTAAGAATTGCTGTTTTATTAAGCTCAGAATATGTGTATGAGGCTGATCAATGAAGAGAATACTGTTTGTATTTACAATTGAGGCTGAATTGCCTGGCATTTTCTTAATGACAAAGTTTACATCCTGAAGATTCATGTATCTACTTCTGGAAAAATGTCTAATTTTGGTAAAACTCTTAAAATACAGTAGAATAGTCCCAGGAGGTGATTAGAAACATGTAAGAAACACTTGAAATGCTGTTAAATAGAGCCGTTCTATCTTTATGGCCTAGTTCAATCTTTGAGATTACAGGTAAAAACTCTCAACTGAGGAGAGTAATGATGAAGTTTACAATTGCGGCTACTCTAGATGTTGTTTTTTCTAGGAAAGTGTATTCAAATATTAAGAATTGCTGTTTATAAAGCTCAGAATATGTATGAAGCTGATAAATAAAGAGAATACTGTTTATATTTACAGGTGATTCTGATTAGACTGGCGTTTTCTGAATGACTCAATTTAAACCTTGAAGAGTCCTGTTATACTTCTAGGAAAACTGTCTACTTTTGATAAAACGCTTAACATACACAATGATAGTCCCGAGAAATGATTAGAAACATGTAAGAAACACTTGAAATGCTGGTACATAGAGCCGTTCTATCTTTTTGTTCATGTTCAATCACGGAGATTAGAGGTAAAATGCTGCGAAATGACGAGAGTACAGGTAATGTTTACCATTCTGGCTACTTTAGATGATGTTTTTCCAAAGAAAGTGCTTTCAAACATTAAGAATTTCCATTTATAAAGCTCAGAATATGTGTGACGCTGATAAATGAAGAGAATACTGTTTATATTTACAGGTGACGATGATTAGACTGGCGTTTACTGAATGACTCAATTTAAACCTTGATGATTCCTGTAAATAGTTGTTGGAAAACTGTCTACCTTTGGTAAAACTCTTCATATACACAATGATAGTCCCGAGAAATGATTAGAAACACTTGAAATGCTGGTACATAGAGCCGTTCTATCTTTATGTTCATGTTCAATCACCGAGATTAGAGATAGAATGCTGCGTAATGACCAGAGTACAGATAATGTTTACCATTCTGGCTACTTTAGATGATGTATTTCCGAAGAATGTGCTTTCATACATTAAGAGTTGCAGTTTATAAAGCTAGAATATGGGTATGAAGCTGATAAATGAAGAGAATACTGTTTATATTTACAACTGAGGCTGAATTGCCTGGCATTTTCTTAATGACAGAGTTTACATCCTGAAGATTCATGTATCTACTTCTGGAAAAATGTCTAATTTTGGTAAAACTCTTAAAATACACTAGGATAGTCCGGGAAGTGACTAGAAACATGTAAGAAACCCTTGAAATGCTGTATAATAGAGCCGTGCTATCTTTATGGCCTAGTTCAATGACTGAGATTAGAGGTAAAAAACTCTCAAGTGAGGAGAGTAAGGATGAAGTTTACAATTGCGGCTACTCTAGATGTTGTTTTTCCAAGAAAAGTGCTTTCAAACATTAAGAATTGCTGTTTATAAAGCTCAGAATATGTATGAAGCTGATAAATAAAGAGAATACTGTTTCTATTTATAGGTGATTCTAATTAGACTAGCGTTTTCTGAATGACTCAATTGAAACCTTGAAGATTCCTCTGTATACTTCTAGGAAAACTGTCTACTTTTGGTAAAACGCTTAACATACACCATGATAGTCGCGAGAAATGACTAGAAACATGTAAGAAACAGTTGAAATGCTGGTACATAGAGCCGTTCTTTCTTTATGTTCATGTTCAATCACGGAGATTAGAGATAGAATGCTGCATAGTGATGAGAGTACAGATAATGTTTACCATTCTGGCTACTTTAGATTATGTATTTCTGAATAAAGTGCTTTCAAACATTAAGAATTTCCGTTTAAAAAGCTGAGAATATGGCTATGAAGCTGAGAAATAAAGAGATTACTTTTTATATTCACAACTGAGGCCGAATTGCCTGGCGTTTTCTGAATGGCACAATTTAACTCTTGAATATTCATGTGTATACTTCTGGGAAAACTGTCTACTTTTGGTAAAACGCTTAACATACGCAATGATAGTCCCGAGAAATGATTAGAAACTTGTAAGAAACACTTGAAATGCTGGTACATAGAGCCGTTCTATCTTTATGTTTATGTTCAATCACGGATATTAGAGATAGAATGCTGCATAGTGACGAGAGTACAGATAATGTTTACCATTCTGGCTACTTTAGATGACATATTTCCGAAGAATGTGCTTTCAAACATTAAGAATTGCTGTTTATAAAGCTCAGAATATGTAGGAAGCTGATAAATAAGAGAATACTGTTTCTATTTACAGGTGATTGTGATTAGACTGGCGTTTTCTGAATGACTCATTTGAAAGCTTGAAGATTCCTGTGAATTCTTCTATGAAAACTGTCTACTTTTGGTTAAACGCTTAACATACACCATGATAGTCCCGAGAAATGATTAGAAACATGTAAGAAACACTTGAAATGCTGGTACATAGAGCCGTTCTATCTTTATGTTCATGTTCAATCACGGAGATTAGAGATAGAATGCTGCATGGTGACGAGAGTACAGATAATGTTTACAGTTCTGGCTACTTTAGATGATGTATTTCTGAAGAAAGTGCTTTCAAACATTAAGAATTTCCGTTTAAAAAGCTGAGAATAAGGGTATGAAGCCGAGAAATAAAGAGATTACTTTTTATATTCACAACTGAGGCCGAATTGCCTGGCGTTTTCTGAATGGCAAATTTAACTCTTGAAGATTCATGTGTATACTTCTGGGAAAACTGTCTACTTTTGGTAAAACTCTTAAAATACACAATGATAGTCCCAGAAATGATTAGAGACATGTAAGAAACAGTTTAAATACGGGTAAATAGAGCCGTTCTATCCTGATGGCCTAGATCAATCACCGAGATTAGAGGTAGAAGACTCTCAAATGAAGAGAGTAATGATAATGTTTACAATTCCGGCTACTCTAGATGGTGTTTTTCCAAAGAAAGTGCTTCCAACATGAGGAATTTCTGTTTTTAAAGCTCAGAGTATGTGTATGAGGCTGATCAATGAAGAGAATACTGTTTGTATTTACAATTGAGGCTGAATTGCCTGGCATTTTCTTAATGACAAAGTTTACATCCTGAAGATTCATGTATCTACTTCTGGAAAAATGTCTAATTTTGGTAAATCTCTTAAAATACACTAGGATAGTCCGGGAAGTGACTAGAAACATTTAAGAAACACTTGAAATGCTGTATAATAGAGCCGTGCTATCTCTATGGCCTAGTTCAATGACTGAGATTAGAGGTAAAAAACTCTCAAGTGAGGAGAGTAAGGATGAAGTTTACAATTGCCGCTACACTAGATGTTGTTTTTCCAAGGAAAGTGTTTTCAAACATTAAGAATTGCTGTTTATAAAGCTCAGAATATGTATGAAGCTGATAAATAAAGAGAATACTGTTTCTATTTACAGGTGATTCTGATTAGACTGGCGTTTTCTGAATGACTCAATTGAAACCTTGAAGATTGCTGTGTATACTTCTAGAAAAACTGTCTACTTTTGGTAAAACGCTTAACATACGCAATGATAGTCCCGAGAAATGATTAGAAACTTGTAAGAAACACTTGAAAGGCTGGTACATAGAGCCGTTCTATCTTTATGTTTATGTTCAATCACGGATATTAGAGATAGAATGCTGCATAGTGACGAGAGTACAGATAATGTTTACCATTCTGGCTACTTTAGATGACATATTTCCGAAGAATGTGCTTTCAAACATTAAGAATTCCTGTTTATAAAGCTCAGAATATGTAGGAAGCTGATAAATAAAGAGAATACTGTTTCTATTTACGCATGATTCTGATTAGACTGGCGTTTTCTGAATGACTCATTTGAAACCTTGAAGATTCCTCTGTATACTTCTAGGAAAACTGTCTACTTTTGGTAAAACGCTTAACATACACCATGATAGTCGCGAGAAATGACTAGAAACATGTAAGAAACAGTTGAAATGCTGGTACATAGAGCCGTTCTTTCTTTATGTTCATGTTCAATCACGGAGATTAGAGATAGAATGCTGCATAGTGATGAGAGTACAGATAATGTTTACCATTCTGGCTACTTTAGATTATGTATTTCTGAATAAAGTGCTTTCAAACATTAAGAATTTCCGTTTAAAAAGCTGAGAATATGGCTATGAAGCTGAGAAATAAAGAGATTACTTTTTATATTCACAACTGAGGCCGAATTGCCTGGCGTTTTCTGAATGGCACAATTTAACTCTTGAATATTCATGTGTATACTTCTGGGAAAACTGTCTACTTTTGGTAAAACGCTTAACATACGCAATGATAGTCCCGAGAAATGATTAGAAACTTGTAAGAAACACTTGAAATGCTGGTACATAGAGCCGTTCTATCTTTATGTTTATGTTCAATCACGGATATTAGAGATAGAATGCTGCATAGTGACGAGAGTACAGATAATGTTTACCATTCTGGCTACTTTAGATGACATATTTCCGAAGAATGTGCTTTCAAACATTAAGAATTGCTGTTTATAAAGCTCAGAATATGTAGGAAGCTGATAAATAAGAGAATACTGTTTCTATTTACAGGTGATTGTGATTAGACTGGCGTTTTCTGAATGACTCATTTGAAACCTTGAAGATTCCTGTGAATTCTTCTATGAAAACTGTCTACTTTTGGTTAAACGCTTAACATACACCATGATAGTCCCGAGAAATGATTAGAAACATGTAAGAAACACTTGAAATGCTGGTACATAGAGCCGTTCTATGTTTATGTTCATGTTCAATCACGGAGATTAGAGATAGAATGCTGCATGGTGAGGAGAGTACAGATAATGTTTACCATTCTGGCTACTTTAGATGATGTATTTCCGAAGAAAGTGCTTTCAAACATTAAGAATTTCAGTTTAAAAAGCTGAGAATATGGGTATGAAGCTGAGAAATGAAGAGAATACTTTTTATATTCACAACTGAGGCCGAATTGCCTGGCGTTTTCTGAATGGCACAATTTAACTCTTGAAGATTCATGTGTATACTTCTGGGAAAACTGTCTACTTTTGGTAAAACTCTTAAAATACACAATGATAGTCCCAGAAATGATTAGAGACATGTAAGAAACAGTTTAAAGACGGGTAAATAGAGCCGTTCTATCCTGATGGCCTAGTTCAATCACCTAGATTAGAGGTAGAAAACTCTCAAATGAAGATAGTAATGATAATGTTTACAATTCCGGCTACTCTAGATGGTGTTTTTCCAAAGAAAGTGCTTCCAACATGAGGAATTTCTGTTTTTAAAGCTCAGAGTATGTGTATGAGGCTGATCAATGAAGAGAATACTGTTTGTATTTACAATTGAGGCTGAATTGCCTGGCATTTTCTTAATGACAAAGTTTACATCCTGAAGATTCATGTATCTACTTCTGGAAAAATGTCTAATTTTGGTAAAACTCTTAAAATACACTAGGATAGTCCGGGAAGTGACTAGAAACATGTAAGAAACACTTGAAATGCTGTATAATAGAGCCGTGCTATCTTTATGGCCTAGTTCAATGACTGAGATTAGAGGTAAAAAACTCTCAAGTGAGGAGAGTAAGGATGAAGTTTACAATTGCGGCTACTCTAGATGTTGTTTTTCCAAGGAAAGTGCTTTCAAACATTAAGAATTGCTGTTTATAAAGCTCAGAATATGTATGAAGCTGATAAATAAAGAGAATACTGTTTCTATTTACAGGTGATTCTGATTAGACTGGCGTTTTCTGAATGACTCAATTGAAACCTGGAAGATTGCTGTGTATACTTCTAGAAAAACTGTCTACTTTTGGTAAAAGGCTTAACATACGCAATGATAGTCCCGAGAAATGATTAGAAACTTGTAAGAAACACTTGAAAGGCTGGTATAGAGCCGTTCTATCTTTATGTTTATGTTCAATCACGGATATTAGAGATAGAATGCTGCATAGTGACGAGAGTACAGATAATGTTTACCATTCTGGCTACTTTAGATGACATATTTCCGAAGAATGTGCTTTCAAACATTAAGAATTGCTGTTTATAAAGCTCAGAATATGTAGGAAGCTGATAAATAAGAGAATACTGTTTCTATTTACAGGTGATTGTGATTAGACTGGCGTTTTCTGAATGACTCATTTGAAAGCTTGAAGATTCCTGTGAATTCTTCTATGAAAACTGTCTACTTTTGGTTAAACGCTTAACATACACCATGATAGTCCCGAGAAATGATTAGAAACATGTAAGAAACACTTGAAATGCTGGTACATAGAGCCGTTCTATCTTTATGTTCATGTTCAATCACGGAGATTAGAGATAGAATGCTGCATGGTGACGAGAGTACAGATAATGTTTACAGTTCTGGCTACTTTAGATGATGTATTTCTGAAGAAAGTGCTTTCAAACATTAAGAATTTCCGTTTAAAAAGCTGAGAATAAGGGTATGAAGCCGAGAAATAAAGAGATTACTTTTTATATTCACAACTGAGGCCGAATTGCCTGGCGTTTTCTGAATGGCAAATTTAACTCTTGAAGATTCATGTGTATACTTCTGGGAAAACTGTCTACTTTTGGTAAAACTCTTAAAATACACAATGATAGTCCCAGAAATGATTAGAGACATGTAAGAAACAGTTTAAATACGGGTAAATAGAGCCGTTCTATCCTGATGGCCTAGATCAATCACCGAGATTAGAGGTAGAAGACTCTCAAATGAAGAGAGTAATGATAATGTTTACAATTCCGGCTACTCTAGATGGTGTTTTTCCAAAGAAAGTGCTTCCAACATGAGGAATTTCTGTTTTTAAAGCTCAGAGTATGTGTATGAGGCTGATCAATGAAGAGAATACTGTTTGTATTTACAATTGAGGCTGAATTGCCTGGCATTTTCTTAATGACAAAGTTTACATCCTGAAGATTCATGTATCTACTTCTGGAAAAATGTCTAATTTTGGTAAATCTCTTAAAATACACTAGGATAGTCCGGGAAGTGACTAGAAACATTTAAGAAACACTTGAAATGCTGTATAATAGAGCCGTGCTATCTCTATGGCCTAGTTCAATGACTGAGATTAGAGGTAAAAAACTCTCAAGTGAGGAGAGTAAGGATGAAGTTTACAATTGCCGCTACACTAGATGTTGTTTTTTCCAAGGAAAGTGTTTTCAAACATTAAGAATTGCTGTTTATAAAGCTCAGAATATGTATGAAGCTGATAAATAAAGAGAATACTGTTTCTATTTACAGGTGATTCTGATTAGACTGGCGTTTTCTGAATGACTCAATTGAAACCTTGAAGATTGCTGTGTATACTTCTAGAAAAACTGTCTACTTTTGGTAAAACGCTTAACATACGCAATGATAGTCCCGAGAAATGATTAGAAACTTGTAAGAAACACTTGAAAGGCTGGTACATAGAGCCGTTCTATCTTTATGTTTATGTTCAATCACGGATATTAGAGATAGAATGCTGCATAGTGACGAGAGTACAGATAATGTTTACCATTCTGGCTACTTTAGATGACATATTTCCGAAGAATGTGCTTTCAAACATTAAGAATTCCTGTTTATAAAGCTCAGAATATGTAGGAAGCTGATAAATAAAGAGAATACTGTTTCTATTTACGCATGATTCTGATTAGACTGGCGTTTTCTGAATGACTCATTTGAAACCTTGAAGATTCCTCTGTATACTTCTAGGAAAACTGTCTACTTTTGGTAAAACGCTTAACATACACCATGATAGTCGCGAGAAATGACTAGAAACATGTAAGAAACAGTTGAAATGCTGGTACATAGAGCCGTTCTTTCTTTATGTTCATGTTCAATCACGGAGATTAGAGATAGAATGCTGCATAGTGATGAGAGTACAGATAATGTTTACCATTCTGGCTACTTTAGATTATGTATTTCTGAATAAAGTGCTTTCAAACATTAAGAATTTCCGTTTAAAAAGCTGAGAATATGGCTATGAAGCTGAGAAATAAAGAGATTACTTTTTATATTCACAACTGAGGCCGAATTGCCTGGCGTTTTCTGAATGGCACAATTTAACTCTTGAATATTCATGTGTATACTTCTGGGAAAACTGTCTACTTTTGGTAAAACGCTTAACATACGCAATGATAGTCCCGAGAAATGATTAGAAACTTGTAAGAAACACTTGAAATGCTGGTACATAGAGCCGTTCTATCTTTATGTTTATGTTCAATCACGGATATTAGAGATAGAATGCTGCATAGTGACGAGAGTACAGATAATGTTTACCATTCTGGCTACTTTAGATGACATATTTCCGAAGAATGTGCTTTCAAACATTAAGAATTGCTGTTTATAAAGCTCAGAATATGTAGGAAGCTGATAAATAAGAGAATACTGTTTCTATTTACAGGTGATTGTGATTAGACTGGCGTTTTCTGAATGACTCATTTGAAACCTTGAAGATTCCTGTGAATTCTTCTATGAAAACTGTCTACTTTTGGTTAAACGCTTAACATACACCATGATAGGCCCGAGAAATGATTAGAAACATGTAAGAAACACTTGAAATGCTGGTACATAGAGCCGTTCTATGTTTATGTTCATGTTCAATCACGGAGATTAGAGATAGAATGCTGCATGGTGAGGAGAGTACAGATAATGTTTACCATTCTGGCTACTTTAGATGATGTATTTCCGAAGAAAGTGCTTTCAAACATTAAGAATTTCAGTTTAAAAAGCTGAGAATATGGGTATGAAGCTGAGAAATGAAGAGAATACTTTTTATATTCACAACTGAGGCCGAATTGCCTGGCGTTTTCTGAATGGCACAATTTAACTCTTGAAGATTCATGTGTATACTTCTGGGAAAACTGTCTACTTTTGGTAAAACTCTTAAAATACACAATGATAGTCCCAGAAATGATTAGAGACATGTAAGAAACAGTTTAAAGACGGGTAAATAGAGCCGTTCTATCCTGATGGCCTAGTTCAATCACCTAGATTAGAGGTAGAAAACTCTCAAATGAAGATAGTAATGATAATGTTTACAATTCCGGCTACTCTAGATGGTGTTTTTCCAAAGAAAGTGCTTCCAACATGAGGAATTTCTGTTTTTAAAGCTCAGAGTATGTGTATGAGGCTGATCAATGAAGAGAATACTGTTTGTATTTACAATTGAGGCTGAATTGCCTGGCATTTTCTTAATGACAAAGTTTACATCCTGAAGATTCATGTATCTACTTCTGGAAAAATGTCTAATTTTGGTAAAACTCTTAAAATACACTAGGATAGTCCGGGAAGTGACTAGAAACATGTAAGAAACACTTGAAATGCTGTATAATAGAGCCGTGCTATCTTTATGGCCTAGTTCAATGACTGAGATTAGAGGTAAAAAACTCTCAAGTGAGGAGAGTAAGGATGAAGTTTACAATTGCGGCTACTCTAGATGTTGTTTTTCCAAGGAAAGTGCTTTCAAACATTAAGAATTGCTGTTTATAAAGCTCAGAATATGTATGAAGCTGATAAATAAAGAGAATACTGTTTCTATTTACAGGTGATTCTGATTAGACTGGCGTTTTCTGAATGACTCAATTGAAACCTGGAAGATTGCTGTGTATACTTCTAGAAAAACTGTCTACTTTTGGTAAAAGGCTTAACATACGCAATGATAGTCCCGAGAAATGATTAGAAACTTGTAAGAAACACTTGAAAGGCTGGTATAGAGCCGTTCTATCTTTATGTTTATGTTCAATCACGGATATTAGAGATAGAATGCTGCATAGTGACGAGAGTACAGATAATGTTTACCATTCTGGCTACTTAGATGACATATTTCCGAAGAATGTGCTTTCAAACATTAAGAATTGCTGTTTATAAAGCTCAGAATATGTAGGAAGCTGATAAATAAGAGAATACTGTTTCTATTTACAGGTGATTGTGATTAGACAGGCGTTTTCTGAATGACTCATTTGCAACCTTGAAGATTCCACTGTATACTTCTAGGAAAACGGTCTACTTTTGGTTAAACGCTTAACATACACCATGATAGTCGCGAGAAATGACTAGAAACATGTAAGAAACAGTTGAAATGCTGGTACATAGAGCCGTTCTATCTTTATGTTCATGTTCAATCACGGAGATTAGAGATAGAATGCTGCGTAATGACGAGAGTACAGATAATGTTTACCATTCTGGCTACTTTAGATGATGTATTTCCGAAGAATGTGCTTTCATACATTAAGAATTGCAGTTTATAAAGGTAGAATATGGGTAAGAAGCTGATAAATGAAGAGAATACTGTTTATATTTACAACTGAGGCTGAATTGCCTGGCGTTTTCTGAATGGCACCATTTAAATCTTGAAGATTCCTGTGTATATTTCTAGGAAAACTGTCTACTTTTGGTAAAACTCTTAAAATACCCAATGAAAGCCTCGGAAATGATTAGATACATGTAAGAAACACTTTAAATAGGGGTAAATAGAGCCGTTCTATCCTGATGGCCCTGTTCAGTCACCAAGATTAGAGGTAGAAAACTCTCAAATGAAGAGAGTAATGATAATGTTTACAATTCCGGCTACTCTAGATGGTGTTTTTCCGAAGAAAGTGCTTCCAACGTTAAGAATTGCTGTTTTATTAAGCTCAGAATATGTGTATGAGGCTGATAAATGAAGAGAATTCTGTTTATATTTACAATTGAGGCTGAATTGCCTGGCATTTTCTTAATGACAAAGTTTACATCCTGAAGATTCATGTATCTACTTCTGGAAAAATGTCTAATTTTGGTAAAACTCTTAAAATACAGTAGAATAGTCCCAGGAAGTGATTAGAAACATGTAAGAAACACTTGAAATGCTGTTAATAGAGCCGTTCTATCTTTATGGCCTAGTTCAATCTTTGAGATTACAGGTAAAATCTCTCAACTGAGGAGAGTAATGATGAAGTTGACAATTGCGGCTACTCTAGATGTTGTTTTTTCTAGGAAAGTGTATTCAAATATTAAGAATTGCTGTTTATAAAGCTCAGAATATGTATGAAGCTGATAAATAAAGAGAATACTGTTTATATTTACAGGTGATTCTGATTAGACTGGCGTTTTCTGAATGACTCAATTTAAACCTTGAAGAGTCCTGTTATACTTCTAGGAAAACTGTCTACTTTTGATAAAACGCTTAACATACACAATGATAGTCCCGAGAAATGATTAGAAACATGTAAGAAACAGTTGAAATGCTGGTACATAGAGCCGTTCTATCTTTTTGTTCATGTTCAATCACGGAGATTAGAGGTAAAATGCTGCGAAATGACGAGAGTACAGGTAATATTTACCATTCTGGCTACTTTAGATGATGTTTTTCCAAAGAAAGTGCTTTCAAACATTAAGAATTTCCATTTATAAAGCTTAGAATATGTGTGACGCTGATAAATGAAGAGAATACTGTTTATATTTACAGGTGACGATGATTAGACTGGCGTTTACTGAATGACTCAATTTAAACCTTGATGATTCCTGTAAATAGTTGTTGGAAAACTGTCTACCTTTGGTAAAACTCTTCATATACACAATGATAAGTCCCGAGAAATGATTAGAACATGTAAGAAACACTTGAAATGCTGGTACATAGAGCCGTTCTATCTTTATGTTCATGTTCAATCACCGAGATTAGAGATAGAATGCTGCGTAATGACGAGAGTACAGATAATGTTTACCATTCTGGCTACTTTAGATGATGTATTTCCGAAGAATGTGCTTTCATACATTAAGAGTTGCAGTTTATAAAGCTAGAATATGGGTATGAAGCTGATAAATGAAGAGAATACTGTTTGTATTTACAACTGAGGCTGAATTGCCTGGCATTTTCTTAATGACAGAGTTTACATCCTGAAGATTCATGTATCTACTTCTGGAAAAATGTCTAATTTTGGTAAAACTCTTAAAATACACTAGGATAGTCCGGGAAGTGACTAGAAACATGTAAGAAACCCTTGAAATGCTGTATAATAGAGCCGTGCTATCTTTATGGCCTAGTTCAATGACTGAGATTAGAGGTAAAAAACTCTCAAGTGAGGAGAGTAAGGATGAAGTTTACAATTGCAGCTACTCTAGATGTTGTTTTTCCAAGAAAAGTGCTTTCAAACATTAAGAATTGCTGTTTATAAAGCTCAGAATATGTAGGAAGCTGATAAATAAAGAGAATACTGTTTCTATTTATAGGTGATTCTAATTAGACTAGCGTTTTCTGAATGACTCAATTGAAACCTTGAAGATTGCTGTGTATACTTCTAGAAAAACTGTCTACTTTTGGTAAAACGCTTAACATACGCAATGATAGTCCCGAGAAATGATTAGAAACTTGTAAGAAACACTTGAAAGGCTGGTACATAGAGCCGTTCTATCTTTATGTTTATGTTCAATCACGGATATTAGAGATAGAATGCTGCATAGTGACGAGAGTACAGATAATGTTTACCATTCTGGCTACTTTAGATGACATATTTCCGAAGAATGTGCTTTCAAACATTAAGAATTGCTGTTTATAAAGCTCAGAATATGTAGGAAGCTGATAAATAAAGAGAATACTGTTTCTATTTACGCATGATTCTGATTAGACTGGCGTTTTCTGAATGACTCATTTGAAACCTTGAAGATTCCTCGGTATACTTCTAGGAAAACTGTCTACTTTTGGTAAAACGCTTAACATACACAATGATAGTCCCGAGAAATGATTAGAAACATGTAAGAAACAATTGAAATGCTGGTACATAGAGCCGTTCTATCTTTTTGTTCATGTTCAATCACGGAGATTAGAGGTAAAATGCTGCGAAATGACGAGAGTACAGGTAATGTTTACCATTCTGGCTACTTTAGATGATGTATTTCCGAAGAATGTGCTTTCAAACATTAAGAATTTTCAGTTTAAAAAGCTGAGAATATGGGTATGAAGGTGAGAAATAAAGAGATTACTTTTTATATTCACAACTGAGGCCGAATTGCCTGGCGTTTTCTGAATGGCACAATTTAACTCTTGAAGATTCATGTGTATACTTCTGGGAAAACTGTCTACTTTTGGTAAAACTCTTAAAATACACAATGATAGTCCCAGAAATGATTAGAGACATGTAAGAAACAGTTTAAATACGGGTAAATAGAGCCGTTCTATCCTGATGGCCTAGTTCAATCACCGAGATTAGAGGTAGAAAACTCTCAAATGAAGAGAGTAATGATAATGTTTACAATTCCGGCTACTCTAGATGGTGTTTTTCCAAAGAAAGTGCTTCCAACATGAGGAATTTCTGTTTTTAAAGCTCAGAGTATGTGTATGAGGCTGATCAATGAAGAGAATACTGTTTGTATTTACAATTGAGGCTGAATTGCCTGGCATTTTCTTAATGACAAAGTTTACATCCTGAAGATTCATGTATCTACTTCTGGAAAAATGTCTAATTTTGGTAAAACTCTTAAAATACACTAGGATAGTCCGGGAAGTGACTAGAAACATGTAAGAAACACTTGAAATGCTGTATAATAGAGCCGTGCTATCTTTATGGCCTAGTTCAATGACTGAGATTAGAGGTAAAAAACTCTCAAGTGAGGAGAGTAAGGATGAAGTTTACAATTGCGGCTACTCTAGATGTTGTTTTTCCAAGGAAAGTGCTTTCAAACCTTAAGAATTGCTGTTTATAAAGCTCAGAATATGTATGAAGCTGATAAATAAAGAAAATACTGTTTCTATTTACAGGTGATTCTAATTAGACTGGCGTTTTCTGAATGACTCAATTGAAACCTGGAAGATTGCTGTGTATACTTCTAGAAAAACTGTCTACTTTTGGTAAAACGCTTAACATACAACATGATAGTCGCGAGAAATGACTAGAAACATGTAAGAAACAGTTGAAATGCTGGTACATAGAGCCGTTCTATCTTTATGTTCATGTTCAATCACGGAGATTAGAGATAGAATGCTGCATAGTGATGAGAGTACAGATAATGTTTACCATTCTGGCTACTTTAGATGATGTATTTCCGAAGAAAGTGCTTTCAAACATTAAGAATTTCCGTTTAAAAAGCTGAGAATATGGGTATGAAGCTGAGAAAATAAAGAGATTACTTTTTATACTCACAACTGAGGCCGAATTGCCTGGCGTTTTCTAAATGGCACAATTTAACTCTTGAAGATTCATGTGTATACTTCTGGGAAAACTGTCTACTTTGGTAAAACTCTTAAAATACACAATGATAGTCCCAGAAATGATTAGAGACATGTAAGAAACAGTTTAAATACGGGTAAATAGAGCCGTTCTATCCTGATGGCCTAGATCAATCACCGAGATTAGAGGTAGAAGACTCTCAAATGAAGAGAGTAATGATAATGTTTACAATTCCGGCTACTCTAGATGGTGTTTTTCCAAAGAAAGTACTTCCAACATGAGGAATTTCTGATTTTAAAGCTCAGAGTATCTGTATGAGGCTGATCAATGAAGAGAATACTGTTTGTATTTACAATTGAGGCTGAATTGCCTGGCATTTTCTTAATGACAAAGTTTACATCCTGAAGATTCATGTATCTACTTCTGGAAAAATGTCTAATTTTGGTAAATCTCTTAAAATAGACTAGGATAGTCCGGGAAGTGACTAGAAACATTTAAGAAACACTTGAAATGCTGTATAATAGAGCCGTGCTATCTCTATGGCCTAGTTCAATGACTGAGATTAGAGGTAAAAAACTCTCAAGTGAGGAGAGTAAGGATGAAGTTTACAATTGCGGCTACTCTAGATGTTGTTTTTCCAAGGAAAGTGCTTTCAAACATTAAGAATTGCTGTTTATAAAGCTCAGAATATGTATGAAGCTGATAAATAAAGAGAATACTGTTTCTATTTACAAGTGATTCTAATTAGACTGGCGTTTTCTGAATGACTCAATTGAAACCTGGAAGATTGCTGTGTATACTTCTAGAAAAACTGTCTACTTTTGGTAAAACGCTTAACATACACCATGATAGTCGCGAGAAATGACTAGAAACATGTAAGAAACAGTTGAAATGCTGGTACATAGAGCCGTTCTATCTTTATGTTCATGTTCAATCACGGAGATTAGAGATAGAATGCTGTATAGTGATGAGAGTACAGATAATGTTTACAGTTCTGGCTACTTTAGATGATGTATTTCCGAAGAAAGTGCTTTCAAACATTAAGAATTTCCGTTTAAAAAAGCTG